>NC_056523.1:220999101-221015799 GCF_019175285.1 Sceloporus undulatus
TTCTGAAGAAAAATGAGAAATGTGGCAAGATGTGGCCCTGGTTTTCCTGCATTGTATCTAGTTTGGCTTTGAAAAAGGATGATAGAACACAGTGTTCATTGAAACCAAAGTATTTCTTTAAAGGGCATGGAATAATTAGCGGACGAATTATCGCACGCATTTGCGGGTATGCGAACTCCCAGTAGGAAAAGAACCGACCTGCTTCATTTCTCATTTTTAGGCACATTGTCTATAGTAGAAAGATAGAAATGCCACTCCTGATAAGTCTGATACACGCTCTTTTTTTACGCACGAGCATGAAAGTAAGCTTGTATTGAGTTCCAGCTCTTATCTATGTCCTGAAATAGTCAAGGATGTTAATTGTCCACCTTCGAATAAGCCATTCATCCCCGAGTCCAACAAAGCTTCTTTGTGGGAAAAGCCATCGGGGAATGGCTTGTTGGCATCTCAACTCCGGTGTTGTTGTTGTTGTGGCTTTTTTCTCCCAGCAAACTGAATTTCCAGGCCTACATGAAGGCAGCTTTGTTTCTCTTTTTAAAATTCAAAATGAAATAATTTATGTAAAAAAATCTGTGACAAGCAGTTGAAAATTAATTTTTTTGCGGTCATGTTCTAGAAGAGTTTATTCCTGACGTTTTGCCTGGGTCTGTGGCTGGCATCTTCAGAGAATGGAGAGTTGAAAATTACTTACCGGAAAAATATAGCTCAGATATAGGCATCCTCCTCCCCAGAATAGCTAAATTTAGTTCAAATGGACAATCAAAAAGTGACAAAACCTTGGAAAAGTCCTGTTTAAATACTTGGAAGTATTTAAACCATTTTATGAACAACTGTAAGTCCTGTTCAACGTTGCAATCATGCATTAACAATTTGGCCCATTAGAAAATACATCAGAATCTCCAGGAGGACAAGACCTTTATTAGGGCCAAACACAAGTGTATAAAATCCCCAGGCAAAGTTTATGGATTAGATGCTGCTGTGTACAAAGATCTTTTAATTGCTAGTTATTTAAAACCATCTAAGTTATTTAAAACCATCTAAGAAGAGCCAGTGTGGCGTAATGGTTTGAGTGTTGAACTACAACTCTGGAGAGTAGTGCCCGATTCCCAACACAGACATGTAAACCCACTTGTTGGATTTTGGAAAATTACACTCTCTCAGCTTCAGAGGAAGGCAATGGCAAACCTCCTCCGAATAAATCTTGCCAAGAAAACCCCAAGATAGGTGGTCTTTAGGGTGCTCATAAATGAGAAACGACTTGAAGGCACACAACAAACAACCAAGAAGAGACATGTTGGGAGATTGGGAGTCATGGATTTCCTTGTGTCATATCTAGACTGGCTTTGAAAAAGGATAAAACAGAACTTATTTTGGAAATCAGAGTTTGGGAAATCTTTGATCCAAAACTCTCTGCAGAAATAATCCAGTCTGGGACCACTTTAACTGTCCTGGTTCAATGCTAGGGAACCCTGGGAATTGTAGTTTATTGTGGCACTAGAGCTCACTGACAGAGAAGGCTAGATGTCTTCTCACAAAACGACAGTTCCCTGAATTCCTAGCTTTGAGCCAGGGCAGTTAATGTGGTCTCAAACTGGGTTATTTCTGCAGTGTGTTTTTCGAAGCCCTGCAAATGGATGGTCCTCCCCCCAAAGCACATAAGAAGAGCAACAGAGCCAGCGTGATGCAGTGGTTTGAGCATTGGACTATGACTTTGGAGACTAGGGTTTGAATTCCCACTCATCTATGGAACCCCCCTGGGTGACTTTAGGCAAGTCACACCCTCTCAGCCTCAAAGGATAGCAATGGTAACCCCCCCTCTGAAGAAACATGCCATGATAGGTTTGCCTCAGAGTCGCCATACTTTGGAAACAACTTGAAATGGGGTGACCAGGTGTCCTCCTTTACCAGGACATGTTCTATATTTTACTCTTCTGTCCAGGAGGAATTCCAAAATGCCCTCTATTTTTAGCATGGCAAAAAAGCAGCATGAATAAATATAAACTTGTATGAGTGTTTTTAGCTTTTGTTTTGTACTACCCTACATTTTGCAGCACCCTGTTCTCCTTTAGGACATCTGGTCACACTAACTTGAAGGCACACAACAACAACGAAGATCAATTATTGTTTCTTTATGCAAACAATTCTTAGTAAAAAGATATCTCTGTTGTGTAGTGCACCTGGATTACTTTGGAGAGAACATGTGTACAACCAAGCTGTTTCCTTTGTCCTCAAAATGGGACTTTAATTAATGTGTACAACCACTGCTTCTGTGATGCCTTCTGAACATGATGCATGATTATTTAAGTTCAACGCTGCTCAAAGTGGTGATCCTTTGACCGATGGTGGTCCCAAGCCATTGGCCACTAGTCCCTGGCGATTTTCTAGAAAAGATCAACGGTTGTAGGCAATAGGCATAAATATTCTGCTGCTCTCTGACACTTTGGAAAACGAAATTGCTGGACCACCACATTAAATAGCCCGAGAAGCACTGATTTAAGTGGCCTTTTTCAAACCATGATCTGCCATGTAATAGATGAGTAAATCAGTATCTGAAGTTCAAGCATACACAAAGAAATCAAACTTCTTGATAAATTGTAATTCAGTTATCATGTTGGAGCCTCCTTTTGAAATTCCTCTGCAGTTGATGAATGGCAACTTTTTGGGCATCAGCAGAGTGTCTTGGGAGACATGGCATGTCCTTGCACTAGTTTCTGAATGTTTCCATTTCGTATTGTTATATTAATATTACTTTATTCTTCTGCACAGAGACTGACCTGTTTGTTCAATGTAGGCGATTGGAGGGCATTGCTGGCAGACAACTGCATATACCGTAATTTATATTGGGATATGAAAATGTTACTAAGCTAATGTGAGGGTGTTTTTTTTTTAAAAAAAATCTTTATTCAACCATTTTCCCCACCAATATTTACATTTCTACATATCACATAACACACTGTTGTATACTCTATAACATAGCGAAATCCATTTCATTTCTTTCTGTCATAATGGTTTCTTCTTGTATTGTTTTTATATTTGTCCTTTTGGCTTCTTTTATTAGTACTTTTTCTTTCTTATTTCCCTGTATCTTTTAAGAGATTGGTCTTTACCTTTCTATGTTTATTCATACGAACCTTGTTTCCTCTCTTATACCCTTGACTTTGACTATTTTTAACTCTTAATACCTTTTACTCTCCAGTCCTTTTCTTCCTGTTTTTATTCCCTTGTAATAATTCTTTTCTTTTCTCTCTCCCTCATTTGTTTTTACCTTCTAACTTTTCCTTCCTTCTTTTCCCCCATCTTTAACCTTATTTTCTCTGACTTTCTTTTGTTTCCTCTGTTTTCTTTGTTAGTGTGGCTCACTTGATGGGGTCTGTGTAACGTAGTGTTGCCAGAATGGTTATGGGGACTTCTCAGTTGTTGCAGTTGTTTTCGTTTGCCTTCAAGTTGTTTCTGGGGTTTCCTTGGCACATTTCAAAGGGGTTGCCCTCTTGAGGTCTAGGATAGTGTGACTTGCCGTAGGAGTCACCCAGTGTGGGTTTCATGTGGCCAGGGGTGGGAATCGAACCCTGTTCAAGAATGCATCTCTTTTAATCTTGCTAAGGGAACCTAAAAGTATTTCATTTCTTGGTGTACCCACATTTGTAAAGACGAATGAGTGAGTTCTATTGCAAGACTTCAGCAGCCAAGGCCAGAGAGAAGAAAAAGTATAAAGACCCTGGACTTTCATCTCCATTTGTGTTGGCATCATCCGCGGCAACATGTGTCATATCCCCAACCTTCGAGAACACCTGATCAATGTTTGGCGGAAGGAAAGTGTGTGTGAGTATTGTATGAATGTGTGATGGAAAGAGCTCTTGATAATCATGTTTGTGTTACTTGTGTGATTAATAAATGTTCATGCATGGTGTTTAAAAACCAAATTTGGTGTCTCAATGTCTTTCTCAGCCTTGCTGTGATAGGTCCACGGAGGAGAGGTTTTCAGTTACATCACGCTCTCAGGATAACAGGTTGCCCTTACATCTTGGGCATACAACATGGCCCAGTAGGAGGAAGGATCTGCCTGCATGAATGTTCCAGCAGTACCATCTGAACTGATGAACAGCCTCATCTTGACCAAATGCCGGCTTTTGAACTGATACATTATATATTTTTTTTTTTCTGTTTGTATGATCACAGAGTCATAGAATCCTAGTTGGAAGAGAACAACCTCCTCTGCCTGCCATTTACTGTAGAACACAAAATGAAACCCCTCTGTGGCAGATGGCACTCAGCCTCGTTTAAAATCCTCCAAAGAAAGTACTCCTACACCCATCTCCAGTCCTTCCACTATTGAGCAGCTCTTACTGTCAGGAAGTTCTTCCTAATGTTGAGGTGGAATCTCTTTCCCTGATTTTTAACATCTTTGCTTGACAAGAAGCCATGGAGCTTTCAAAAGTGTGCAATTTTTTTGCATTTTGATTGCCTAAAAAAGGTATGAATGTTTTGTGGATTTGGATGTTATTGGTACATGGCCAACACAGCACCCCTGGATATGACAGTTGTTCTCCAGACGCCACATTCAGACCATTATATCATGCTGATTTTCTGCATGTGCATTTGTTTGGCTCCTTTGAGGTTACACTGGGTGACCTGCAATTTTGTAATGAATATAACGGCAAGTCTTGCATTAAAAAAACAACCCAAATGCATCTTCATTTCAGAATGCAATACTAGGTCATTCTGAGACATGGACACCTACCAATGACGAAGGGCCAAACAGATGGACTTTTGCGCTGCCGTCCGGACAGCTTTGGAACATGGTGTTTAGATGCCACAAGTCCTTGAAGCCACTCTGAAGCCGCCCTGGCTTTTACATGTGGGTGGCTTCAAGGTGCCTGGCAGCATGGTGTTTATACGCTACCCCCGCTGGAGCATCTTAAAGCCAGCTTCCAGCTGCAAGCAGGGTGGGAAAGGCCAGATTTTGCAGGCCGAAATTGAGTGGTTCTTGCTCCTCTCCTTTTTCAGATTGGTTGAGGGTGGTGTGTGGGGCCCGCACCATGTCTTTTTCAGACCTAAGTTTCAGTCGACACCTTCATTTTGGGACTAAATCTTAGACTCTTCCAGATTCTTTACATTCTTTTTCTTTAATCATCCCCTAACTTTTTTATACCTTACCTGGTGAAAATTTTAGGTAACAATAAAGCTTGAACATACTGTATTTGCAGCAATTTCTTTTTCTCTCTCCTGCATTAAAATGGCAACCTTTGGTTTTTTTGTTTTGTTTGTCTATGTAAATAGAGACTGGAGCATTTTGCAGGGAAATTAAAGGAAAAAGTTAAGCATCTTTCCCTCATAAAATGTAACTGCATCCTAGTAAAAGCAAATAATTTACTGTCAAACATGCACCTATCTTGTTTCAGGGTAGGTCCAATCAGTAGATATAGTAAGACAGAGCCCATTTTGGATATCAGATTGGGATATCTTGGAAGTGCTGAAACGGATGATTGTTTCAGATCATTTGTTTTGAGTTTTCTGATAGTATTATCTTGAGTTATGTTATGAATGGCCACTAGAGGTCACTCACATCAGCATACTAAAATTGCTTGTGAATTATAAGCAAGAAGGTGGAAGTAAAAGAATATGGTTGCATTTTATTACTGAAAGAAAGAAGTAAAACATCCAGCTATATCACTTTCCTCTGGTTAGAGCAAAACTGACTGAAAACACATTGACCTGTGAAACACTTAATAAAATAGGGGTTTCCCTCTTAAGAGTAGAGTTTTGGTTTTTCTTTATCTCCTACCAACAATAGTTTCATGACTATGTAATTGTGGCACACCACTGCAATATGTGAGAAATGATAGCAATGGAGCAAGAACTAAAGGGCTGGTTCAGACCAGCCTGAAAGGCTCGCTGAGAGCAGAGTCGAGGCGCAGCATCATGACAAGGACACCCAACTCCACTCCTCAGGTCACCCTGATGGCTGTGTGCTGCTCTAGATGACAAAGTGCCAAAGGGGTGCCATATGCTCAGTTTTGTGCCATGCATCTGTGCTGCAGCATCCGCATGCTGCAGCACAGACCAACACCTCCCAAAAAAGAGCTCTCAAAAAGAAGCTGCATGATGCCACTTCCTGTCTGCGACATCCAGATGTTTGCACGTGGTGGCATCATCAGGGCCCCCCCGTTTGAACTGGAGGCCGCCATGATGGCGGCATCGTACAGACTAACGGTGTCCGAGTGTGTGGTTGCCACGCCGCTTCCCACCCTCTATATAGAGGGCCTTCGTTTTGAAAGTGTCCAAATCATGAATGGAGGAAGATGCCTGCATCGTTTTCTGTTCTGGTCTCCTTTAAGTATAATACTAGTTTCCGTTAATAGACCCACCCTGGATATGAAACACATAATGGGTTCATGAATATACCTTGAAGGGTACTTGAGTGCTATCCCATGGGGGGAATAAAGACTTGATGGTGTTTCCCATGGAATTGACAAAGGACTCTGAAGGGCTGATGGCTTTAACTCCAAGTGACAAAACATTGATTGGGTTTTGAGACAAGCACAGGAAAGGTGAATGGGGAACAGTTTGGGTGAGGCGTAACTATAGTCTTTACTGCTTTGGCCATGGGACCCCACCTAGTTTCATTGTGAGAGGATATGCAGAAAAGCCCGGGGTAGGGAGTAAACAGCATACCCATTTACTTTTAGTTGTACTGATCTGGTCTCTGCCCACATGTCCTCAGGGTCAGCACAGCGCTTCTCACATCGTTGGTATATTTCCTAGTTTTTCCAAAGGTCATCATGACCTGCTTAAAGGCAGTGCCGGTGATGCTAGATGTCAATAATAATATAATATAATGAATATAGATTAATAATAGTAATGAGGAAAATATGAAAGCCCCTTAGTTCAGCATGGGGGGTGGTAGAGTATACTAACAGTTTGGCATTGTTGCACAAACATTTTGTACTTTTTCAGTAGATTTTATCTGTCCGCCTGAAAGAGATTTTCTCCGACGGTGTTTCTTTTGCATGAGTCTTATTATGTCTATGTGCTTGTGGCCACCTGGTGCGTGGAAAGAACCAAATCCAAGAAGGGAAACAAGACCACACACACCAAATGCAATAGGCGCTGACAATTTCGTTTCTGCATGTGTTCATTGAACACGTGGTATCCAGTCAAAACACACATGCGTACTGTGTTTTACCTGCTGTCACTGGAACCACTCTGTGTTGGGTATACGTTGGAAGGAGTCAAGACCAGATAAGTTAATATGGGAAGGTCGTGTGGGGCAGCCTCCTCTGTGGGCTGGGCATTGTGAGTTCACAAAGCTGTGTTTTCAAGTAGTTTATGTTCCTCTGCGTTCCCCCGTTTCTCTCCAGATCAGAAAAACATCAGGTTAGTAAGTTGATATTATGTTTGAAACATTTGTATTGAATACATGTTTGGGGTTCCGTCCTGGCTCCTAGCGATTATTGCCACTTGACCATCTTTTGGAATTGTGAGGCCAGGCTGGGTGTGTTAGTGTTGAGTTGCGGGCTAACGTGTTAGGAGACAGGGTCCAATTCCCCTGTCGGCTAACAGTGCCTGCGCACAAGCACAGGGATAGGCCTCAAGGCAGAACGAATGAGCAATGCTTTTTCCCACAAGGTTTTTGGGGATTCAGATGAGTTTGCTCAAGGTGAGGTTTGTCTACATATCCTGAGGATTGTGCTTTTCCAGCCATGGCTTTCCCTCATCACGTGAGAGTATTATTTCTCCATGTCTGTGTGTGTTGTTATGTGAAGACCAATTACTGCTTGTGATTCAAAGACACAACAGAATTGTTCAGTTCACGCAGGAGGCTGTCATACTGGCATGAGTACATGTCTGTTCCTGAGTAGATTCTTGGCACGGGTCACGATGCAATGTTGGTACCCGCCACATGCTTGGGGAGTGCAACTCTCATCAGCCAGTGTTTAGTCATGATGAAGGATATGGGGAGTTTGCATCCCTGGGTTGCCTTAGGCTTGCTATAAGTCAGAAACAACTGTGAAAGCACATGAGCAACAGAACAACTCTTGGTACAGGTAAGACCGTATCTCAGCTCAACTGGAAGCCATGGGGATGGTTCAGGCTGGATAGTGTCTCTTCTTTGTTAATGACCTCAGAGGTGTAAGACTCGTGTTGCTGTACACTGTTTACAGGCTGCAGTGGCAGAGGCCTTCCTGGGGCCTGCTTGTTGATATGCAAACAAAATGCTAGCCAAATGGCTATTCGTTGTTTGGCCACCAAGGAGGCAGTTCTTATGTGTTGTAAGCTGAAGGACAAGGTTTTTAAAATATACTTACGTGCTCATGCAGTCTATTTGGGAAAGTTTTTTTCCTGCCCCAGCCCGGTGAGAATTAATGGGTTTGCACACAAGGCACAATGGAATTTTTGCTATCTCCCATTTTCATAGCAATGAACTATTAAGAACTAGGAGCCAAGGTGGGGAAAATACTTGGGGGAGGCCAGCAGGTCGCTCTGGGAAATTTTGCACATAGAGACAGAGAGAGAACTTAACAGGCGTTCCTAGATAGCAATGTCAAGAGCTGCTATTTTCTTCCAGGAGTTCAGTGAGCAGAGTCTTGTGTTGGGCAAACTTTAGTCCATAAAAAGCTGTGGGTTTGTTAACATGGAAGAATCTACAGAAGACGTAGAACATGTCCCAACAATGTGCATAAATTAACTGTCCGCACTCCAATTTTTTGTAGGCTCCTTAAAATCGTACAACCCTTTCGTCCATGCCCCCTTTTCTCCAAACTCCAGTCAGGCTATTCTCATCTCTCTTTCTGTTTCCCATCAATGGACTCTAATAATTTTCCTCCTCCAACATCTGCAATTCCTGCTCAGGCTACACTTTTATTTGTTTAACCATGTACTGATGGCCTCCTATCACTCTCAACATTTTCCGCCTGAAGTTTTATAACATCCATGCAAGTGTTTTTATATACCTCAAATATTAAAGCTACTATCAACCCCATGGCTGCCCCACTGCAGGCTTGCCAGTCTGCGGATCTGAGTATCCATCATGGCAAGCCCATTGGCCCTAATGGTGTTTGCACAGCATGGCCATTTTGGTTTTTGGACATTGTAGGGGGTATCCAGAATGGAGCCCCTGCAGAGTACTAAGGGCTGAACCTATACAGTTGTACGACAACCACAACAACAATGATATGCCAGATGGACATGCAAGCTGTCCAAAAACCAGAGTTGTAGATCTTAGAACTCTGTAAGGCTGGCTTCTAATATGCCGTATTGTTTTCCAAATAGGTAGATTCTGGGTGTGTTGTGGCAATGTCTTTACGTTTGAACTGCCTGCCATTTCTCAATATTTTTGGTGGCCCCAGAGAACAGGCATAAGTTGGGCCTGTTCGATGGGACTAAATTCAGCACCTGACACAGGTTGGTACTGGAGTGCAGAACGTTCCAGTGAATGGGTTCGTTTTGTGCTTTTCTTGTAGCACTTACGTATGGAACATGGAACAGATTTACAAGCCCTTCACTGCTTGTAGAGAGACTGCTTTGCCCTTTCTTCCTGCAGTTCTTTACTGATTATGAGTCATGTGCTGTTAGATGACTGAAAGTGAGTGTGACAGGCAGTATCTTGTTGCACTGCATGCACCTTTTTTTGCCTGCCACTGGCAGTTAGTTCAGCGTCATGAGTAATTCCCAGAGGTTCAGTCAGCATGGAGCACAGTGACTCTTCCTACCGGCCTGACCTCTTCAGGTGCTGGACTTTAGCCGTTTTATGCTATATTAAATAGAAACGGATGAATATTTATCACAGCAAAAGAAAACGGATCCATGCTTCAGAAAGGGGGCGTGGGTTCACAAGAGAGAAAACTATGAGGCCACACTGGTTTGTTCTAGAGGGTGTACGTGCTTTAGTTAGTATACAAATATACCTTGTGGTTTTGTAGGGATGGGCCCTTTCAGGAGTAGTATCGTGTGTTCATTGTTGGTATCAAAGTACAAAGCTTTTCTGTTTGGGTTGGTATTCGTGGTGTCTGTGTAGTTGTGAACAGCTGTGCAGTGGCGGATGGGAGGAAAGCAGAGTGGTGTCACTGTTCCGGGTTCTAGCAATGGATACTTTCCCATTTGGTCTAGTCAGCTTGTTTCTTGTCTGTGTATACATTTTTTTTAGGGCAGATGTTTGGGCAAAGTCCTTGGTGATGTTGTGCTCATTCCTGCTGCTTTATGTTTTCCAGCTGGATGATCCCTTTGTTTTTTGTGCTTTTGGGATAGGATATTTGTATTGGTTTTTTGAGTGAGTGAGGCTCGCTGTAATCAGTAGTGGCCTAGTGGGTTGAGTGTAGGATCAAGACTCTGGGGAGTCTGGGATGTGTCACTGTCAGGGATGTTTTTTGGATTGTGTTTTTTGCTTTGGGGCAGTCTGTATGCACAATGATTCTGGTGATCTGCATCAGCTGAAGGAAATTGCAAATCCTTCGGGGTAATAATAAAAAGGGGGGGGGTTTTGGTATATCCCGTTTTTGTGGGTTTTTAGGGCAGCCCTCCCCGGTAATGTCGGTGTATTTGATTTGCTGATGAGCAATGTAGTTCTACCCACAGTCTACTGGGATTAATTTTGATAGTCTATAGAGACAAGTCACAAAATAATTGTGCAACTAACTGAAACTTTAACTTTGCCTCCCACAATTATTATAGTAAATGTGAAAGGGAGACTAAAGTGCAAATTAGGGCTTTCGCGGAGGCTGCTCCTACAGGTAGAATTTTCTTCCACCACCAAGAGTAGGCTGTCGTCTGCTGTCCTTTCAGAGCATTTAATGAGGTTGGGAGAGCATTTTTTTAATGGGGTGGTGCACTTCATTTTTTGTTTGTTTTGATGACTTTGAAATCAAGAGTGTTTTTAATAGGATAGCTTGTTTAATTGTGTTTTACTTTGTTATATTTGAGGAGCTTGTATCTTTGTTGTAAAGCCAACTAGGGTCCCATGTGGGAAAAAGATGGGAGAGTGGTTTAACAAGCAAGCAAAGCAAACAGCTCTTCAAAGCCAAAAATAGCAAAACTGCTCACTTGCACGGCCTCTACTGCTCACTTCCGCGTAGCAGGGTCTCAACAACCTCAAAATTGGTTTCTAATTTATTGGACATATTTCTGACGACACAAGGAGTTTCCTTGCTCTCCAGTGCTAGGATTATTACCTCCAGGGTTGAAATTATGTCTAAAAGAAGCACACAATGTGCTTCCCCTCCCCCCGCCCCCCTGCAGCAGACTATCCCTGTCTGACAAGGGACCCCATCCAACTGCTCGTCTATCCACTGCGCGTTTGTCATGCTTCAGTCAAACTACGAATATCTGACAAGGCTGGAGATGCTGTAAGTGGGGAATTGCCCATGCAGGGGGATGTTTATGCCTTGTACAAAGCCGAAGGCGGGGTACAGACCGCCGCTTTTGCAGCCTCTGGCTCGGGCCGCCGCCGCCAGAAAGGTCCGCGGGGGGAGCCGGAGGCTTCAGACCGCCGACTCCCGCGCGGACCGAAAAAAGAAAGCTCAAATGGAGCTTCTTTTGCGTCCGTGCGTTTGCGACGTAGCGAGGCGCCAGGGGCGCGCTCGCTAACGTCGCAGCGGCGCGACACGTCGGGCTCTAAGCGTCCGATACCAAAGATGGCGGCGCCCATGTAGAAAGGCGCCGCCATCTTGTAACGCATTGACGACTTTAGGGTTAGTGGTTTGGCGGAAGCACCGCCCTTCCTAACCCTAATACGATTCAATACGTATTTTTGGCGGTTTGGGAACCCGCAAAGTGAGCAAAAGCAGAGGGCAGGCAAAAGGGGCATTCCAAGAGAAATGTTTCTAAGCACATCACGCTGGATGAATCCGCCTGCACTGGAAAGGAAGGCTACACTCTCACAATGTCGTGGAAAAACAGGTGCTTCACTTCCAAACTGGTCGTCCACTATGAGCTTCTTCACTCTTGCCCCATCTTAGGCATATGCCAGAAAAATATGCTGTGGAAAGAATAAACACTGTGTCTCTCCATGGGGGTTTTCACATCGTATTGATTTATTTCAAGGATTTATAATCCTATAACCTTCTCCCACAATGGGAGTTTGTTTTTTCTGCTGCTCCCAGAGAATAAGGCGTGGAGCAATGGATGCAAACTACAGGAAGAGATTCTCCGTCACATTAGGGAAGAACTTCTTGAGCAGTAAGAGCTGTTTGATAGTGGAGAAGCTTCTCTCAGAGTGTGTTGGGTTTGGGAGTCTGTTGAGGTTTTAAACGAGCTAGTGGCTATCTGTCAGGGTGTTTTGATTGTGAGTTCCTGCATGGCAGAATTGAACTGACCTGGATGGCCCTGAGGTCTCTTCCACTCAGGAGTCTGTGGCCAGTACAGACCAGCAGGAGGCAAGGTCCGTGCCAATTCTAAGGGTCTGGAGTGCCGCATCAACTGGCCATGTCCATAACCCTAGTCCTATGGACTTCCATCATCATGGCAGCCTTCCTGTCCACACAGTGGCCCCCATATGAGTTGCCGTCACGCAGCAATCTTGACGTCACTTCCGGAAGTTTTGTCAGGGCAGCGCCTTTTCCCCTTTACGGTGCCACAAAAAAGAAGCTGCCTTAGAGCAGCTTCTTTTTGTCAGCACGTCAGTGTTGCGCGGTGCGGCTGCTGGCGGCACTGACAAGGGGGGAAAGATGGGCAAAGCTGGAGGCCGTCCCCGTCTAGACCCCAGCCTAGGATCTATTCTATATATTCCTAGTGTCAGGAGTTCGTCTAATGTTGAGGTGTAAACTCTTTTTCTGAAGTTGGCATCCATTAACTCTGGGTCCTATGACTCGAGCGCAGAAAACAAGCTGCTCCATCCTCAATAAATGACATCCCTTCAAAAAGGTAAACAGGGCTACATATCATGGCCCTAGTGGTCTCTTCCAACGCGATGAGTCTATCACCTTTTCACCTTCTGTTCTCCAGGCTAAACATACCAGCTCCCTAAGGCCCGTTACAACGACACCCTATTACGTGCTCGGCAACGTACTAGGTTAGGAAGGGGCGTCCGTTTGGATGCCCCTGACCTAGTACGCACGAAGCGCGTACAAAATGTCCGGGGCCCGTTCTACCTGGCACCGCCATCTTACGGTCGGGGAACACATAGCGTCCGAACGGAGCAACAGTGGAAATAACGCCGCCATGCGGCCAATGGGGCTTTAGGCACCATTTCCATTTCCATGGTCGCTTTTTGGGGCTTCTTCGTTTTTGCTGTGCGAGGAGTTTCCGTGTGGTTTGGCCGCGGGGCTCCTCTGCGCAGCAAAGGAAGGCGCCGGCAGATTTGCCCTTTTCCAGGCGGTCTGTAAAACGCCTCAAGTCTTTTTCCTCATAAGGTATGGTTTCGTCAGACCTTCATCACCAGTTTTGTTGCCCCCTCTGGACATACTTCAGTGTGGCAATATCTTTTTGAATTGTGGTGTCAGAGCTTGGACATAGTATTTCAGGTGGGCCTGACTAAATGCGGAATATGAGTGGGCGTATTATTGTTGGGTCGTCATTTAGTGGGGCCGTGCCCTCTATGAGGCAGCCTAGAATCGCATTGGCTTTTTAGCTGCATCATCAGTGAAAAACAGTTGCGAAAGACCAATGCTTTAAATATTGCTGGGAAAAAAAAAAAAGGGGAGAAACAATTTATCAGTCAGTCTCCAGTCGACAGAGTCAACCATTTAAAACTCAAAAAGTGAACCTTAATGTTATGATTTTACTTACCAAACTACCCCCATTATATATAATGGACTTGAGCATCCACAAATTTTGGTAGAATTGTAAGCAATTAATTGACATAACTCTCGGAAATGGGGTTCTCAGACGCTGTTTTCTCGACTGGTTTCAGGATCTTACTTGTCTGCAGATCTTTGCAGTAGTTTGCAGGGGGGCAACTTCTTCTCCTGTTTCCTTATCTGTTGGAGTTCCCCAGGGCTCTGTTTTCTGGGGCCCTTGTTTTCTCTCTAAACAACACTGGGTCCTAGAAAAACTCATCAGCTCTTTTGGGTTTTTCATACCATCTGATGCCGATGACACCCAGCTGTATCTGTCTTTCTGGGCCCCCTTCGCCCAAGCTTGAACACTAGTCTCGTCTGCCCGGATAGCTGTCTCACAGGGGGAAGTGTGCCATCGGCGTTTGAAGCTCAACATGTCCAAGACGGAGCTTCTTTGTCTTTCCGCTCGAGCCCCAACCTCAACCTCCTTTTCGGTCAGCCTGTGGACAACATTTCCATTCAACCAGTCCAGCAGCCCGCGTCGTGTTTTTATCTGTGACTCTTCTCTGTCGTGTATCCGCAATCCAGACCACAGCCAAGGCTTGTAGATTCTTTTTGTAAAATAGTTGCCAAAGCCGACATATCTCTCCGCCTCTAATGGCCAAGATCATGGGTCCATGCCCGAGTGATCTCACGACTTGACCTACTGTAATGTCTCCCTGGCTGGGCTTTCCTCCTCCTTTCTCACAACTCTGTCCTTTAATCTCTTGTCCAGCATTCAGCTGCCGCATTATCCTTCCACACCGCTCTGACCAAATCTCGCCTGCGTTGGCAAGCCATTCACTGGCTCCCTCGCCCTTTCGCATGCAGTATAAGCTCCGTCGACATTTCAAAGCCATCCATGGACTGGACTTCTCCTTACTTATTCAGACCTTCTTTCTCCTCACCTTCCCACCAGGGGTCCCCTCCGGTATGGGAGGCAAGGGTTTCCGGGCCCCACCACGGATTCGCCCCTTTCACTTACGTGCTCTTGCTGCCCCTCCTTCCTGGAACCGTTCTTCCTCCACAGCAGAGCAACCACTTCTTTAACCACTTCAAAACGGAGTTGAAAACCATCCTGTTCCGAGAAGCCTTTTCCAGGCAGCGCATAAGTGTCACTTACTGAAGGTTCTGTTGTTTGACTTTTTCGATCCATTTCCTGTATTGCTATGTACTGTATAGGTATTATCCGACTGTGAGTATTATTTTCCCTGGAGAATGATTAAACCGTCCGTTTTGGAAGCCAGCCCTCCTTCAGTCCATCGGCCGTGGTTCCAGGCCCTCGGGGTTGAGAGGAACTGCGGGACCTCTTAACCCTTTTCCTGTCGCCCACTCCCTGCTCCGTCGGTGGTCATGTCTTTTTAAAGTGTAAGCCGGAAGGGCAGGGAAACCGTCAACTAAAAAGATTGCATGTTAACACGCGCTGTGTAAATTTACAGCGCTCATAAATAAAGTTAATAATAATAATAATAAATTAAGTGAGGAGTTTAGCAAACGGGAGGATTCATCTTAAATTCGAATAAAAAGAAAGGTGGGGCCAAAACTAATTCTTAAAGTGCCTAGTTTTGGCGCATTACGTGAATATGCATTGTATTTCGAACTGGCTCCCTTGCCCGGAAAATAAAGGGCCATTGCCTGAAGTTGCATGTGGTGGTTCTATCATGCAATACAGGAACCACATGATTGCGTTCGACTGACTTCCCATTGCTCCAAATTTGTGTGTAGTGGGTTATCATGCAAGAACGGTAAACCCGCATGATTGGCGTTCAATTGCCATCGGATTATATTTCCATCCCCCTTGTCTGATAAAGTCCTGACTGAAAATAAAAACGTTGGCAACATGAGCGTTTGGGAGACTTCAGTCTAAATCCATTTTAGGAAGTAGAACGGAAGTCTGGCAAAAGCTCATGCGGCCAAGTTAGGTTTTCTTCAGATGTTGGTTTTCAAAGGTTGCTACAGATCGCTCCATGCACTTAAATTTGTTATGTTATTTGACTGAAGAAAGAAATTCTTGGTGGAAAACAAGGTCGCTAATACACATCTCCCTTTGGTCCCTCCATTCATTCTCTCAAGTGTTGCTTCTCTTCTTGGTGGCAGAGTCAAAACAAAAACCATAGAAGATCTGCTTAAAAAATAAATGGTAAGATCTGCTCGGAAGGCCATCAATTGAAGTGGGGCAACATGTCCAAATGTATGCTATGGCAATCCATCTTTTCGTGAGTTCCAGAGAAACTGTGTCACACGAACCCGTTTCCTACGTTTGCTGACACCTCTCTCCAGGGTATCGGATAGTGGGTGCCATTTTGGCTTCATGAAAGATTGCAGTCACAGATCATAAAATCATGAATCAAGGGGCAAGAACCAAAAGGGCCATCCAGTCCAACAACACCCTGCATGAGGGAACACAAACAAGCATCCCTGACAGATAGCCCATCCAGCCTGTTTTTAAAGACCTCCAAGAAGGAGGACTCCACCACTCGTTTAGGGATTGCATTCACTGTTTTGAACATCTCTTAGTGTCACAATTCTTCCCTAATATTTAGATGGAATGTCTTTTGCTTGGTAGCGAGTGCATTCATTGGCCCTGTAATCCCTATTATTTGGAGCAGCGAAAACAAGGCTGGCTTCCATCCTTAATGTAACCCTTCAAATACTAAAACAGGAACTATCATATTACCTCTGAACTGTCTCTCTCCAGGCGTCACCATGTTGGTGGCCCTCCTCTGACAGCTCCAGCACGTCAACTTCTTATTGAATGTGGTGCCCGAAACTGGAGAGAAACAGTATTCCAGTGAGGCCTGACAAAAGCAGAATAGAGTGGCACTAGAACTTCCTTTGACTGACATTGTACTTCTATTGATACAGCTAAATTTTTATGGACCTTTTTAGCTGCCAACATCACATTGTTTGACTCATGTGCAACGTTGGTCTAGCTAGGACTCTAGAGCAA
>NC_056523.1:221015824-221044717 GCF_019175285.1 Sceloporus undulatus
TAGATAGATAGATAGATAGATAGATAGATAGATAGATAGATAGATAGATAGGTCTTGGAATTAAAAGGTGTGTGTGTGTGTGTGTGTGTGTATCTCAAAATTAAAAATCCCTCTTGGAAGTGGGAATGAAATGTGTGGATGCAGCCTGGGTTCGTAGCTCAGCTCAGATGTTGGAATACAGTGTCTCAAAGCATGAGCAGAGTGTCTCTGAGCATGAACAGAGTGGCTGCTGCTCATTGCTTGAGCAGCTGCACTTTGCTTTATCGAGCTGAACTTATCTGATGTAAACACCTTCAGAGGAAGGACTCAATTTGCATCTGCACTGAAAAAATAATCCAGTTTGATGCCACTTTAACTGCACTTGGCTCCATGTTGTGAAATGCTGGGATTTGTAGTTTGTTGTGGCACCTGACAGATGACTCAACTACAGTTCCCAAGATTCCATTGCACGAAGCCATAACAGAAGTTAAAGTGGTGCCATCAAAGTGTCGAGGGTAAACGCTCGACACACTTTTTGTGTCTTGGGGGGGGGCTCTTAGCCTCTCAAAATGGTGGCACTTAGTCTTGACCCCCCCCCTTCCCAAAATCCTGGCTACGTCCTTGTATGATGGCAATATGTCAAAGGAAAGACAGGGGGGTGCTAAGACGCCCTGAAAGTAACACATTATGATGTATTGCAAACAGTCATCCCCAAACTGTTTACCAAAATATTAAATAATCTTAAAGATCTGAACTCTTTTACTCCTAAAGATCTTTAAAGGTCATGCCACCATGTCTCACTCATGGGATTCCTCTAGGTACCACCTGCCTATAGGAGTGACAATTTAAGTGGTGGCTAGGAAGATGTGGAGAACTTGTTATAGACAAAAAGTTATATAGAAATGGTATAAAAAGGTTTCAGTGAATAAAAACTAATCTGAAATGCCATATTCTGGGAGCAAGCTTCTTGGAGCAAGACAAGGCTAAATGTTACCATATCAAGGCAAGGCAGAGACCAGCCAGGTAAGTCAGTTCTGTGACTGAGAAGTGTGACAACCAATTTTTGTCTTGTCTTGAGGGAGTTTTTTTTTTTAAGGGGGGGGGAGATTTTTAGCAGTGATTTCTTTCTGTAAAATCCAACAATTCACAACACCTTGCAGCCTGGGAATATTTAACTCATAGTATATATACTCGTGTACAAGTTGACTTCATGTATAAGTCAAAGGAAGGTTTCAGGGTAAAAATCTCTGGACCTCTCCCAACCACGTAACACCACTTCCCAGGTGCTGGAGGAGAGGTTTTAACATCAGATTGGGGAGAAAGGGGAGTTAAATTAGATGTTTCTTTGATGGGAAGAGAAGGCTTTAAAATTGGATTGGGGAGGGAAAGAAGTGGAGTTAAGTGGGGTGTTTCTTTGATGGGAAGAGAAGGCTTTCAAATCAGATTGGGAAGGGAAAGAAGTGAAGCTAAAAAGGGTTTATTGATGGGAAGAGAAGGCCTTAAAATTGTACACACAAAACTCCCACCTCAAGGCACAAACAGTGGGTAAGAATGGGCCATCAGACCATGCTTGTCTCAGGACCTTTCTAAGCAGTATTAGTGCATTGACCCATATGTGTGTGTGTGTGTGTGTGTATGTCAACCCAGGATTTTAAGGTCAATTTTATGGCATAAATTTCTCAACTTAAAGTTGAGTATATATGGTAAATCAACCTTTGCAAACCTGGTGCCTTCAAAATGTTTTGGATTACTACAAGCACCAGCCCCAACCAGCACTGCCAATGGCTGGTTATGATGGGAACTGTAGTGCAAAACATGTTGAGAGCAACGTGTTGAGAAAAGGCCAGTGTAACTGTAGCCAAGGTCCGTTTAGGGGAATTTTATTATTGTAGTTTAGCTCAAATATTGCAAGAGGGGGCTGGCTACGACAGCCCTTGCAGAATCGTCTCCCGATATGTATACGGAGTAGACCAGGGGGTTCCAATAAATGGAGCTGAGACAGACTTCTAGAATTAATAACCAATTTATTTATAAGGGGAAAAACACATACGATTCACTAGCATACACACACACATACAAGGCTCAGGAAAAGCATAGGTTAGCATGGAATAGGATTTTAGGCATCACTGGGGTGATACGTACCAGAATGTAGACTCCCTCCAGGAATCTAAATGGAATATGATGAGGATGGCATGAGGCTCAGCCATGGAATGACTGGCCAGGAATCAGGAGCCAGGAGCCAGGTCAGGGTTCAAGGGGACAGAGCTTCCCCCTGAAGTCCAGACTGGCCCAGTGAACAGGCAAATCTGATGATATTTATAGGCAAAATCTTGCCTCTGGCAAAGGTGCTTGATGGTGAGAACAAAGGTGTTTAATTACTTGCTTTTCACCTGGATGTCCCTGTCTGATTGTCTTAGTGGTCTAAAGCTGCTTGGACAACATACTCGAGGGGGCAAGAGCCTCAGGCAAGGCAAACATTTGCTCTTCCTGGTCCTATGATAATCCTCTTATGCGACTCTCTAGATATGATGATGTGGGTACCCATCAGGGGTGTGGTACATGTCCTTGTGCCTTGCTGGCAATGGTGGACAGGCTATTAGAGTTCATCTAGGGGTCATTAAGGGTTATCATTTATACCAAAATTTATATGAAGCAGCATGGGTAACATAACCGTTCAATCATTCTTCAGTGAAATGGCCCTGCTGCCTTGCTATTTATGTAAAATTCAAATTGATTTTCCTTTTCTGAGAAAGGTGGGGGCAGGATTTGCCTCATTTGAGAACAGAAACCTTGCTGGGTTTTGGCACTGCAAGCAATGTTTTCATATCTGTCAGATCAACAAGACACCTCAGAGAGATGTATCTCTGCTGCATCTATCACATGGACTTGGTGGAAGAAATTCCTGTAATTACTACCCTGTGCTTTTCACTGAAACCATATTTAATATTTGCATTTCATTGGCCCTCAATTCATTATCTGTTGCTATGGTGACCATTGCCATGGCATCATGAAACTCTCATCCAGAAGACAGATCAATTTGATTCTAGTAATGTGCATCAGCTTGTCCCCCCTCCCGCAACTGGCACTCTTTGGATGGGTTGGACTACAACTCCCTAGATCAGCGGTTTTCAATCTGTGGGTTGCAACCTCTTTGGGGGTCAAATGACCCTTTCACAGACCACAGGAAAACACATATTTCTGATAGTAGCAACAAAAATAATTTTATGGTTGGGGGCCACCACAACATGAGGAACTGTATTAGGAAAGTTGAGAACCAGTGCCCTAGATAGTGGAGAAGAGAGTTGTAATCTAACAGGATTACAGGAAGGCTGATATTAATAAACATAAGAACATGACAACCTGAGACTGGATCCATCCCACTGTTTCCAGCAGTCAGCCATATGTCGTTCATAAAGAAAGCAGGCTTCTTTTCTTTATCCTCAGTTTTTGATATTCAGAGACATACAGACCTTTTAATATGAAAGGTCTACTTGGCTCTTGCAACTAAGAGCCATTGATAGGCTCATGCTCTTGAGTTTGTCTAATCCCCTTCTAAGGCTGACATGTTCATCAGCACATCTTCTGACAGTGAATGCCAGAAACTGAAAAAGTTATCATGAACTGGGCTTATGATGGATGTGATATGAGCAGTTTCCAAGGATCAGATGTTAAGGAGTCAGCAATCATTGCAGCCTGATCTGTTTCTTATAGCGATTACCTTGTCTGTTGTTAAGACTACCTCAGTCACAACTGAAAAATGACTGGTGATGGATGCTTTTGAACTCTGAAATGGCCTGAACAAGGATGTGGAAAAAATGACTGATTAAGAATGCAGTCTAATCCAGGTTTACCTGAATGTTAGTCCCTCTATGTGCACAGAGCCTTATATTCTTCTTAAATATAGTAAAGACTGCAGTCTAAAGTATCTTTATGCCTTTAAATCACTATGGGGAGAATTAAGTGTGCACTTTAACCATCTTCTGAAATCTCATCTTTTAGCATTAATGCTGGGGAGAGAATCATACAGACCTCCAGAACTTGTAGCACTGTAGCATCTAGCATTGATCAATATTGGCTAAGATGGCTAAAGCTGCTGGGATTTGCAATCCAACAATATCTAGAGCACCATGATTCCCATTCATATACTAATGTGCCTATAGGTTTGAACTATTGCACCTACCTGTGCTTAAACAGTTTACAGTCGGCGCTCAGTATCCACAGATTCTTTATCCACAGATTCAACTGCCCACAGCTTGGAAATATTCAATACATAAATTCCAAAAAAGCAAACCTTTATTTTCCCATTTTGTATAAGGGCCACCATTTTATAATCCACTGTACTTAATGGGACATGAACAGCCACAGATTTTGGTATCCATGGGAGATCCTGGAACCAAACCCCTGAGGATACAAGGACCCACCGTATAGTGCTATACAATATAGATAAACAGATATTTTTGTTTCTACAAGGAAAACTAACAATTTACAGAAAGCCTAGAAGGCAGCAAGAAATTCATTCAATATTAAGCATTAATGCTGTGGTGATGTGAATTGATTGTTTACTGATAGTGGGTGGGCATAAAAGTTGTTTTTAACTATACTGTCCAGTTATATACAATCAGGAAGATGGGTAAGAAGTCTCCTTTGGCACTTCATCTCCCACATATCTTATGTGAAGAGCGATTGTTTTTTGTCTGTTCAGAACCTATTTACAGTTGGTTTAATTGGCTGACACTTGTTGTTCTTATGTGCCTTCAAATTGTTTCTGACTTATGGCGACGCTAAGGTGAACCTATCACAGGGTTTTCTTGGCAACTTCTTCAGAGGGGGTTTGCCATTGCCATCCTCTGAGCTGAGAGAGTGTGACTTGCCCAAGGCCACCCAGTGGGTTTCCATGGCTGAACCAGGAGTCAAACCCTGTTCTCCAGTTATAGACCGATACTCAAACCATCCGCCCACGTTGGCTTTCTGGCCGACACTAGATACTCCTTTTATTAGGGAGGAAGCACTTGGAATGAAGCTAGAAGCTCCTTTGCTTGAGGACTATGATTTGCCCTGAGTTTCCTATACCAGTGTAGTATAGTGGTTACAGCACCAATGGGACTTGTAAGATACAGGTCCTAATACCTACTGAGTCATGGAAGACACTGGGTGTCCTTGAGGCAGTCAGTCTTTTTCAGCCTGATCTACCTCACAAGGTTGTTATGATGCTAAACTTTGGACAAGGTGACAGGTGGCACCCATGTTCTAATGGCAAAGGAGAACAAGGCACAGCAAAATGTAAGAAATTCAAGAAAAATGTAGGCCATAACCAAAGAAAAGATAAAAACATTAATATAAATATAAATGAATGCTTCTTCATCATACTCAAAATGGAGAACATTTTGGAATTCATCCTGGACAGAAGGCTGAAATATAGGCATGTCCTGGAAAAAAGGAACATCTGAGCACCCTGAGTATGGAAGCAAAAAGGCAAATCTGCTACCTTGGGCTCATTGGAGGAAAGGCAGATGTAACAGAGCTAGCATTAGCCCATTGCAGATGGCTTACATAAATGCAAGCAGTCTGGAGCCCAAGTTATGTATATCCAGCAGAGAAATTGACTTTATCCCTTGAGATTTACTCCTAAGTCCATAGGCACTGAGTCAACTCTTCTAGGCAAAGTGACATAGAATTAAACTGCATATTTCTCAAAATGGGTCAAGAGATCCAGGCAATGTACTGAAGCTTTGCCTTGTCAACTCTGTGAGTCAGGTGTGACTCACACTTGTTTTTGAAGGGCAAGCACATAGACTTCATTGACAGAGAATGAAAAGCACAAAGGTCACAAATACAGGTTATCTCCAGAATATCCTGAGTCTTAAAACTGCGAGAATAAATTCAGTTGTCTTTAATTGTCTTTTATAGCCTTGGTATTTTCACTGTGTGCACAGTGATATTTAGCTTTCTTTTTAAATACAGCACCTAATTCTGAGTCAAACTGGATGTCTAGCACTTATTTTTCAAAACGAATACCCCCCTTGTAACGAACAACATCTCTTTGTCATAGCACAATTTTCCTGAACTATGTATCTTGCATTTAGAGTACATACATTGTTTTGTGATTGGTCCTTGGAAGGTTAAAAACACATTTAATTGACCAGCCTATTTGCTGATGTGCATAAATATACCCAAACATCCAAAAAGAAACCCAAACATCCATATTTCCTCTAATGTCTTGCTAAACATTCTTTCTTCCTAACCATAACAATGATGTGTTAGTTACACCGCTTCAGCTCTCTGGTTTGTTTAGACACAGACTGGAAGTAAGGTAAGTTTGTCTGTTTGTTTGCTTGTGATTTCAGTATATTACCCAAATGCCAAGTGTCCTTGAGGGAGATCACAAATATAAAACCAAAAGCAAAATGAAAACTAATAAACTAGACCAAATTGTATCAAAACACTAAATATTAAGGATAATATCAGGATATTAAGAGTCAGCAATAAAACGTCAAGAGCAAAAGCAAAAATAAAAAAATAAACATCAAGGATCAATTGCCTTCCAGAAGATAATTGTTTTAACCTGGCATCAATAGTCTAAATCTAATCACTAGTTCCAAATAGAGTAGACATAATAATAGAGTTGGAAGAGAGCACAGGGGCCCTCCAGTCTAAACCTCTAACATGGAGAAATGGAGCCGCCCGACTTATTGGGCCAGCTCTGTTGATGCGGGAGAGAGAGCCAAGTTTGGGACCTCTGCTGCTCGGTGGAGCCTCAGTATGCCTTGCGGGGCCTGGCCAGACAGCCTATTGACTGCTTGGAAGGGAAGGGATGGTGCTTCCACTCTCCTGGTGCTGGGACTACATCTCCCGGCGTCCCTTGGGGAGCAAAAGCGCCCCCTGATTGGCTGTGCCACGTTGGGTGACACAGCCAATTGGTTGGGAGCCGAGGAGGGAAGTGACTCCTCTCCTCCTCAACTCAGGATTAGATCTCAGCCCTATTTAAGCGCCATGTGGTGCTGGTGCTCCGCACCATTCTTGCTCGGCTCTACCTGCCCTCCCTCCCTATGTTTTGGGGGCTGTGCTGTCACAACTTTCAGGGCAGTAGAATAGGTCTTGGATCTGGTGGGTGTGGTTTCTAGGGCTGCGTAGGACTAAATCAAGAGTCCTTTGGGGACCTGGGAGCACTGGGAGCATGCAGTGTCGCCATTATGAGGGCGACATCGATTCAGCATCTCCCGGTGACTAGGGGCAGTAAAGAGAGCATCCGATCTACAGGTTACCTGGTGCAGTAGGGCGTTTAACCAGTGGCCCCTATGTCATCCCAAAGCTTGGCTGTGACCAAGCAATTCGGTTCACTGATCAACCAGGGGTTGATTAATGACAGATCCAGACCTCATGCTTTGGTGCCAACCCTATTTTCTGCTGTTTTGGGTTCATAAAGTTGTGACCTTTGCTTCCAAACTATTGTGTGTTGTATTTATTGGTGACACTCCTCCGAGGCAAAATATAGCCATCTAGCTTCTGTTTTAAAACCTCCAAAGGAGATTCCACCACCCATTGAGAGAGTGTGCTCCACTATCAAACAGCTCTTACTGTCAGGAAGTTCTTCCTCATGTTGAGGTAGAATTTCTTTTTCTGTAGTTTGTAGTAGTGAGCCAACTACTGAATGCTAAGTTAACACTTATATAAATCTCATTTATTCATTCATCTACATCAGCTGGGGAGCCAGCACATTGTAAGCTTTCAGTGTTGGACTATGATTCAAATCTCTGCTCAGCCACAGAAACATCATACTCACTCAGCCTTAGAGGAAGGCAATGGCTAACCTCTAGATAAATCAAGCCAGGAAAACCCTATGAGAGGGTCACCATACGTTGGAGCTGCCTTGAAGGCACACGTCAACATCTAGCTGGGAATTACGTCAAAATGTTACTTGTTGGGTCACCCGGTAAGATCTCCCTAGTGGGAAATGTTCTTCAGGGGTGGGCCTATTCCCAAGAAAGCTCTTTTTTTGGTATCCGCCCATTTCACCAATGTGAGTGGTGGCACCCATGGTTATATATGCCTGCATGTGAGCAAACTCATGCCATCTCAACTGGCTTTCATTTTAAAGGGAGTGGTGATGAAGGACAAAAAGACTAGGGAAATCCTGCTTTTTCTTCATGGAGGCATGCAGAAAAGATGGCCCATAACTGTGAAGGCTGAAGCCTTATCTTTGCAGATAAGGACAAGCACCACATGGGTCACCTGAGCCTCAGCTGAACAATACAGCAACAACAGCAACAACTTCCTTAATACAGTGGGCCCTTGGTGTTTGCTGGGGTTTGGTTCCAGGAACCCTTGTGGATACCAAATTCCATGGATGCTCAAATCCGATTAAATATAATGGCATAGTAAAATGGTGTCCCTTATATAAAAGGGCAAAATCAAGGTTTGCTAATGGGAATTTGTATATTTTTAAAGTATTTTCAAACTGTGGATGCTTGAATCCATGGATAAAAAAATCCATGGATAAGGAGGGTTGACTGTACTTGAGGTCACCATAATGTTGCCTTCTCAAGTGGTGTTGGCAGATGTAAGAACAACAACACGGGAAGGTTCATGACTGCACTTAGAGAAAAGAGCATATGAATAGTTGATGATGGATTGATTTCAGAATCTTTGTGTGTCTGTGTTTGTGCCTTCAAGTCACTTGCCAACTTATGGTGACTCCATTAATTTCATGAAGATTTCTTAGACAAGGTTTTGCCAGTTCTTTCTTCTGAAATAAATCCT
Organism: Sceloporus undulatus; assembly: GCF_019175285.1. Lineage (NCBI taxonomy): Eukaryota > Metazoa > Chordata > Lepidosauria > Squamata > Phrynosomatidae > Sceloporus > Sceloporus undulatus. The sequence goes on from NC_056523.1 coordinate 221,024,561, forward strand.
TGGCAGGTATTACCTGGCCTTGCATACCCTTTCATTGGACACATATAAGATAATAATTAATATCTAGCACAGAGAATGACTGGAAGTCATGATGAACAAATGATATGTGTTTTGGGGGCTCACAATGATCCTGGGCAGCTAGAGAAACACCAATGTCAGGTCACGTTCATTAGGCCATGCCAAGCATAGACAGAACAAAAAGACAATCAGCATGGTTGATAATACCTGCTTATTTTGCGTTGCCTAGAGCTAGCATGGTTCAGTGGTTTGAGTGTTGGTTTGTGACTCTGCAGAGCAGGGTTCGATTCCCAGCTTGACCATGAAACCCTACCTGCTTACCCTACCTGCTTATTTTGCATTGCCTAGAACTAGCATGGTTCAGTGGTTTGAGTGCTGGTTTGTGACTCTGGAGAGCAGGGTTCAATTCCCAGCTTGACTATGAAACCCATTGGGAGACCTTGAGCAAGCCACATGCTTTCAGCCTCAGGGGAAGGCAATGACATACCTCCTCGGAACAAATTTTGCCCAAAAAACCCCAAGAGGTTTGTTTGCCTTAAGGTGGACATAAGTCAGAAACAACTTGAAGACACACAACAACTATGGGAGAGGAAATGAAAGACAGCAAAAGGAAGGCATTTGTTAAGATTGACAGAGACCAGACCTCTATTTTCCTTTTGAAGTTTCTCCCCTAATTTCCCCTGCCTGTCTGATCATCAAAGGTTTCTTTCAGATCTTATCAATACAAATAACACCACAGTGCTAAAAGTTTTCTGGAAAATTTGTCTATTCCCAGGAAAGCATTCATTCATTCATTCATTCATTCATTCATTCATTCATTGTATTTATATCCTGCTCTTCTGCCACAAAGGCTCTCAGAGTCGCTTACAAATTATTAATTAGACAGTTCCCTGACCTCAGACTTACAATCTAAAAAAAGACATGACACATAAGGTGAAGAGAATGGGAACGGGATCAAGTCCAGCAGATACTGCCACTTTTTCTGTCCGTCCGAAGCCAGGGCGATGGCAGTTGGAATGAAGGGAGGGGCCTTCATCTGCCTCTGGGAATAGGTGTTGTGGAGCTATGCCTGTCTCTTCTTTCACTTTGGAAAACTTTTTAAAAACACTTTGTGAGTCTACAAACACATGCCTTTAGAAAGAGGGGTCTAGGTATGAGGCAGATTTCCTATTGAGTACTCAATGGATTACAGTCAGCCCTCCACATTTGCAGCTTTGACTTTTGTGGATATGATTATTCACGGATTAGATGTATATGTTCTTTCTGGGGCTCTCTAGTTCCTTCAGCATGACTCTATGGTCAACATTCAGCAGAAGTCATGCTGGAGGACCTAGAGATTCCTAGAGAGAGCACTTCTCCAGGCATTTGGCAGTCCTCCAGCACAATTCTATGATCACTTTTTTGGCACATGTTGCACTGGAGGACCTGGAGATTTCTAGAGAGGTGTTCTCTCAGGTAAAAAAAAAAAAGTGGGGTTTTTATTTGTGGTTTTTTCACTTTCATGAGGGTCCTGTGAAATGTGGAGGGTCCACTGTACTGATAAACCTGACTCAAGCCTCCAGCACTGGAGATATAGACGTGGGTAGGAACCCAGTTTGAGAGCCAGTGTGGTGTAGTGATTGGAGTGTTGGACTACAGCTGTGGAGATCGGGGTTTGATTCTTGGCTTGGCGATGAAACCCACTGGGTGACCTTGGGCAAGTTACACTCTCTCAGCCTCAGGGGAAGTCAATGGCAAACCCCCTCTGAATAAATCCTTCTTTTCAAAAATGTCTATCCAGCTACAATTACACACATATGTATGACATTTGTAGTTTGGTTTTTCACACTGTTGTTAGAGGTAAAGAGTAGTCCCAGGAGAAAAGGCTAGGATGGGAAAGGTAGGAAAGACTGCCATCAAGAAAACATAAAAAGACTAAGAATGGGGAGGACAGCTATGAGTGAATTAGAAAATATCCTAAAATGTAAAGACATAACTGAGCATGAAAAGTAGAATCATACAAGCCGTTGTATTCCTCATTACCATGGATGGATGTGAGAGCTGGACAGTTAAGAAAGCGGATAGGAAGGGGATGAATTCATTTGAGATGTGGTGCTGGAGAAGAAGCCAAGAAGTCAAACAAATGGCTCCTAGAGCAGATAAAACCAGAAATCTCTCTGGAAGCCAAGATGAAAAGACTGAGGCCGTTGTACTTTGGCCACATCATGAGGAGGCACGACTCACTGGAAAAGACAATAATGGCCCCATACAGACTGCCAAAATAAAGCTGCTTTGGGTCACTTTGGAGGTATGCTATTTAAATGATGCATACATCCTAAGAGTCCGGAAGCTGTGTCAAAGCTGCACTCAAGTCCTCCAAAGTGACCCGAAACAGCTTTATTTTGGCCTGTCTGTATGGGGCCAATGCCAGGAAAGGTGGCGGGAAGCAGAAAGAGAGGAAGGCCACATGCTAGATGGATAGACTCTATTATGGATGTCATGGGTATGAATTTGCAAGACCTGAGCAAAGCATAGGGAGTCTTGGAGATGTCTCATCTACAGGGTCGCCATGGGTGGAGACTGATTCTAGAGTGGATAACAACAACAAAGTAGGAAAGGCAAAAGACAAAAGGCTCCAGGGAACCAGTCCTTCTCTTGAACCAAGTCCTCCAAATTCCTGTCCTGTGTGCTGCCCACAGGTTGGTTGGTTTGGTTGTTGTTGTTGTTTTGTGCCTTCAAGGAGCCTGTAAAATATCACCTGAATTCACTGCAAAGCTAAAGGGAAGTGGGAGATGGTTGGAATAGCCAAAGCATTCTGCATAAAGAACAAACCAGGATAATTATGTTAAAAACATCCTGTCCCCACTTGGGAGTATCTCCTGAATAGTCTATGGAAGTAAATGAGTCAAGCTGTGAAAGCTTTTCAGAAAACTGAAAAGTCAAGTTGAATCCATCAAAAGCAGCTTTCCAAGGCTGGTGACCTGCTTCAAGATGGTGAATAATCTACCCCAATGGAGGCGGCAAAAGGGGGAGAGGAGCTCCAGCTTTTTCTTCTGAGTCATGCAAAAGCAGTTTTCAGAAAAAGGTGCTATAACTAGGTTACATTTTTCTTCTTTTAAATGAGTTTTTAAGCATTGTCCCCATGCACACAGACTTATCGCATTTGGGGGAAGGAAACGTTTATATCCAGTAATATTCCAAAATAACCAATTATGTCTGTGCGCATGTATAAGAGAAATGGCTCAAATTAATATACAATATTACATATATAGCTGGCCCTCAATATCCACAGGCTTGTCATCTGCAGATTTATCCATCTGTGGTTGCCAAGCCCCACTGCTTTCAATAGGGGTGCGTGCACATGGCTGCATTAATAGTCATGTGCATGTTGCATCTGTCATTGAAATCAATGGGGCTCAAGGACCCACAGTTTTCTTTATCCAGGGGGAGGGGGTCCAGAACGGATCCTCCATGGATATGAAGGGTGGACTTACTGTATTTTATTAGGTACTCAACCGTATTTTTCTGATAAACTTATCTTCATTAAAATGCCTTGTTGGCTTGCAATATACTTCTAGAACTCTGAGCAGGACAAATGCTAAAAATTGTATTTTACCAGCAATTGCACCCTTGACTGCATCTACATTTAAATTATTCCTTTCATTTGGAATCCTGGGAATTCTAGTTTGTTGCAGAGCTCTGGTGCTACAACAAACTACAGTTCCCAGAATTCTGTAGCATGGAGCCATGGCAGTTAAAATGGTGTCAAACTGGATTATTTCTGCAATGTGGGTGCAGCCTAGCACGTGAGATTCATTATTGTACAGTATGTCATTGCTTGCTCAAACAAAAGTGATGAGGCACTACTGCAGAAATTGCTGGTCAGTGATGTTCGGGGTACAGCTCCCAAAAGTCAGTCTGGTGAGAAACCAGTGCCATAAATGTATCCCCAAAATTCATTTCTTTAGGTGTTCCAAAAAGATAACACCATCCTGTGAAACACCTTCAGGGCACCAAGAAATAAAAGCAAAACCAGAGACTCTGCTAGGTCACAGTGAGGCAACACAATGAGAATCCAGTGGATGGCATCTATGAGCCACCACACCAGCATGAAACCAAACTTACCTGTTTCGATATATTTGATGATGAATTTATTGTTCTAAACAAGAAAAATCAAAGACAAATTTTAATATCTTGATTTCATTAAAGGCTATAAGCAGGGACGACATGAGTGGCATCCCCTGGTTTTGAGATAGCTTCAAGTTTTCCAACTAAGCAACACAAAACAGCCGAGCCTTCTAAAATGTCACTTAATAGTCTGGTTAAATGAGGAATAATCTGATCACTAGGAAGCTTGTAGAACATCTCAGAACCCATAATTGATGGATTTACCAGGTTTCAGTTTTTTAAAAATAATTGATTTTACTTCATCTTTGGGGATCAATTGTTTGAGGATAGATTGTTGTGATTCTTTAGTTAATGTTTACAGTTTTGATGAATTCATTTTTGATGAATTAATTTTTCTCCAATTTTGTCTATTTTAATTAATGTTAACTTGTATTTTATAGTGTTGTCATTTTTGTTTTAAGGTAGGGAATTATGTAATTTTTAGTTATGTATGTACTGTGTATTTTATGTACGCAATTTATTGTAACCCACCTAAATCCTTCTGGAGAGGTGGGATATAAATAAAACCTATTATTATTATTATTATTATTATTATTATTATTATTATTATTATTATTTAGGTTAGGGAAGATTCAGGCTTGTGTAAATGCATGCCTCCTCCTGGCCAGTTCTTGAGGTTGTCTTGATTCACTTAGTTCATTATTTCAAGCGCCTTGGAAGAATGGACAAGTAAGGACTGGGGACAGAACCCATACAAAGGTTTTGGAGGAGGAATGGAGGAAGAAGGATAGTGCCTTCTGTTCAGACAAGCCTCAACTGGAATATCATGGTGGTGCTGGTGGTCCAAGAAAATCTTTCCTGTCCCATCCCATGCCATCCTGCTAATTTTTAGACATTCCTCTCCCTGTGCCCTCAAGGACATCAATCTGATTTACTAAAATCCCACAGAGCCTTTGGAAGGGCTACCTCTAGAACAGTGGTTTCCAACCTTTGGTCCTCCAGATGTTTTGGACTTCAACTCCTAGAAGCCCAGTCAGCTTCGCCAACAGCTAGGAATCCGGAAGCCAATGTCCAACATCTGAAGAACCAAAGTTTGGAAACCACTGCTCTTGAAGACTTCCCCCTCAGTCACACTTTCCATACATACCTTTCTCTTGATCAGTTGTTTCTTCTGCTGCCACTGCTACCTTGCGAAGACCTCACCTGCCACCTGCAGGACAAAGTCTGAGGTTTCAGCAGATGTCCAGAAAAGAGAAAAGGAGAGAAGAAAGAAGGAGGAGCACAGCTAAGTCAGGGCAAAGAAAGAGAACAAAGGAAATTGCACAACTCAGTTGGTGCAGGTTGACCAGATCTCTTCCTTTTCCAGGACATGTTCTGCATTTCAACTTACTGTCCAGGAAGAATTTCAAAATGCCCTCCATTGTGAGCATCATTAAGAAGCATGATTTTATAATTATATTAGTGTTTTTAGTGTTTTGTACTTTTTACATTTTTATTTTGAAGAAAAATTAAAACAAAATATTGAGTGCATGTTATCTTTACATTTTAGATTGACATTCATCCATGCCTTCTTAACTTCCCTACAAAATTTTCTTGATATCTGACATAATCCTCTAAGATAGCATTTACTCCTTAAAATTTTGTACCTCTAATTCCTTGCTTAATTAATTCCATATCTGATCTGATAATAAAATCCCACTATCATCAATAAGGAATATAGAAATACAAATGCATAATTTCTTTACGTGTGTTTTGTATTTGATATATGCCTCAGACAAAAATGTTCCTCCTATGGTAGGTTCACAAGTCCCTACCTGGTGCACTTTTTAGTCAGCCCTCCATATCCATAGATTCTGTATCCATGGAGTAAACCATCCACAGCTTGAAAATATCACACCCAAAGAATCCCAAAATATCACACCCAAAGAATTCCAAAAAGCAAACCTTGATTTTGCCATTTTATATATGGGACACCATTTTAATATGTAATTGTATATAATGGGACTTGAGCACCCACAGATTTCAGAATCCATCAGGGGTCCTGCAACCAAACCCCATTCTCCTGCCTTCTCCTTATTTCTGGCCACCTCTAACCTGGGGAGAGGGGTGTCCTTGGGACCGGTACTGTAAAATCTTCCATATGTGATCCTGTCCTCCCTACGCAGGTGCAAACACATTACTTCACAATAAAAAGCCAGTTGATATGTACTCATGTGACAATTTCATTTGCATTCACACTGCTTTCTCTTTTGGATGGATGCTGTTTTCGTCTTTGTGTGTGATGAGCTAGTATGTAATTTTGTGCATTTTCACATTGGCCCCACTTTCTTCTTCTTTCAGGATGGTGATACGTTCCTCTGTGTGAAAAAGTCCTACGTGTGAAAGGGATCTAGGAGTCCTAGTAGACCAAAAGTTGAACATGAGTCAACAATGTGATGTGGCAGCTAAAAAGGTCAATAAAAATTTAGGCTGTATCAATAGAAGTACAATGTCAAGGTCAAAGGAAGTTATAGTGCCACTCTATTCTGCTTTGGTCAGGCCTCACTGGAATACTGTGTCCTCCAGTTCTGGGCACCACAATTCAATAAGGAAGTTGACGTGCTGGAGCGTGTCCAGAGGAGGGCCACCAAAATGGTGAAGCCTGGAGAAGAGACAGTTAAGAGGTAATATGATAGTCCTGTTTTAGTATTTGAAGGGGTTTCACATTAAGGATGGAGCAAGCTTGTTTTCTGCTGCTCCAAATAATAGGATACAGGGCAATGAATGCAAGCTACAAGAAAAGAAATTCCATCTAAATATTAGGAAGAACTTTGTGACACTAAGAGATGTTCAACAGTGGAATGCACTCCCTCAAAGAGTGGTGGAGTCTCCTTCCTTGGAGGTCTTTAAAAACAGGCTGGATGGCTATCTGTCAGGGATGCTTTGTTTGTGATTCCCTGCATGGCAGGGGGTTGGACTGGATGGCCCTTTTGGTTTCTTGCCACTCTATGATTCTATGATTTTATGATTCTGTGACTGCAATCTTCATGAAGCCAAAATGGCACCCACTATTCGATACCCTGGAGAGAGGTGTCAGCAAACGTAGGAAAAGGGTTCGTGTGCACACAGTCTATCTGGAACTCAAGAAAGATGGATTGCATAGCATACATTTTGGGACATGTTGCCCCACTTAAATTGATGGCCTTCAGAGCAGATCTGACCATTTGAATTTTTTAAGCAGATCTTCTATGGTTTTTGTTTTTGACTCTGCCACCAAGAAGAGAAGCAACAATTGAGAGACTGAATGGAGGGACCAAAGGAGATGTGTCATAGAGACCTTGTTTTACACCAAGAATTTTCTTTCTTCAGTAAAATAACAATATTTAATGTGCATGGAGAGATCTTGTAGCACCTTTGAAACCAACTGAAAGAACTAAATTGGCAGCATGAGCTTTTGCAGACTTCAGTCTACTTCCTAAAATGGATTTAGACTGAAGTCTACAAAAGCTCATGTTGCCAACGTTTTTATTTCAGTCAGGACTTTATCAGACAAGGGGGATTGGAAATATAATCCGATGGCAATCTGAACGCAATCATGGGGTTTAACGTTATTGCATGATAACCCACTACACACAAATTTGAGCAATGGGAAGTCAGTCCGAACGCAATCATGTGGTTTCATGTTATTGCATGATAGACCACCACATGCAAATTCAGGCAATGGCATGTATTTTCGGGCAATGGGGAGCCAGTTCGAATACAATGCATATTCACGTAATTGCGCAAAACTAGCAACTTTAATGAATTGGTTTTGGCCCCACCTTCTTTTTATTCGAATTTAAGAGGAATTCCTCCCGTTTGATAAACTCCTCACTCTTAATTTATTATTATTATTATTAACCTTTATTTATGAAGCACTGTAAATTTACACAGCGCTGTACATGCAATCTTTTTAGTTAGACGGTTCCCTGCCCTCAGGCTTACAATCTAAAAAGACATGACACAGAAGGAGAAGGGAGTGGAGACAGGAAAGGGTAAGAGGTCCAGCAGTTCCTCTCAACCTCCGAGGCCTGGACCAAGGCAGATGGACTGAAGGGAGGGCTTGGCTTCAAAATGGAAGGTTAATCATTATCCAGGGAAAATACATACTCACAAGTAGGATAATACATATACAGTACATAGCAATACAGGAAATGGATCGATAAACAGTCAACAACAGAACATCAGTAAGTGACAATTATGCGATGCCTGGAAAGGCTTCTCGGAACAGGATGGTTTTCAACTCCGTTTTGAAGCTGGTTAAAGAAGTGGTGGCTCTTGCTTGTGGAGGAAGAAGGTTCCAGGAGTGAGGGGCAGCAAGTGAAAGGGGGCGAATCCGGGCTGGGGCAGGAACCCTTGACTACCAGAACGGAGGACCCTGGTGGGAAGGTGAGGAGAAAGAAGGTCTGATAAGTAAGGAGGGGCCAGTCCATGGAGGGCTTTGAATGTCGAAGGAGCTTATACTGAATGCGGAAAGGGAGAGGGAGCCAGTGAAGGGATGCCAACACAGGAGAGATGTGGTCAGAGCGGTGGGTGGAAGTGATAATGCGTGCAGCTGAATGCTGGACAGAGATTAAAGGACAGAGGTGAGAAAGAGGAAGCCCAGCCAGGAGGACATTACAGTAGTCAAGTCGTGAGATCACTAGGGCATGGACCAGGATCTTGGCAGTAGAGGCGGAGAGATATGGTCGGATTTTGGCAATATTGTACAAAAAGAATCTACAAGCCTTGGCTGTGGTCTGGATCTGAGGGATACACGACAGAGAAGAATCAAAGATAAAGCCAAGACTGCGGGCTAGCTGGACTGGTTGAATGGAAATGTTGTCCACAGAGACAGAAAAGGAGTGTTGAAGGTTGGGCTTAGGAGGAAAGACAAGAAGCTCCGTCTTGGACATGTTGAGCTTCAAACGCCGATGGCACATCCACTGTGAGACAGCTGTAAGGCAAGACGAGACTAGCTGTTCAAGCCTTGGAGAAAGGTCAGGGGCAGAAAGATACAGCTGGGTGTCATCGGCATACAGATGGTAGGAAAAACCAAAAGAGCTGATGAGTTTTCCTAAGGACAGTGTGTAGAGAGAAAACAAGGGGACCCAGAACAGAGCCCTGGGGAACTCCAACAGATAAGGGAACAGGAGAAGAAGTCTGCCCCCCTGCAACTACTGCAAAAGATCTGCCAGACAAGTAAGATCTAAACCAGTCGAGAACAGAGTCTGAGAACCCAAGGTCAGAGAGTATGTCAATTAATGGCTACAAGATACCAAAATTTGTGGATGCTCAAGTCCCATTATATATAATGGGGTAGTAAAATAATAACATTAAGGTTCACTTTTTGGAGTTTTTAAATGGTTGAATCTGTAGACTTGGAGGACTGACTAAATTGTTTCTCCCCTTCCAGCAATATTTATAAGCATTGGTCTTAGCACTGTTTTTCACTGATGATGCAGCTAAAAAAGCCAATGCGATTCTAGGCTGCATCAATAGAGGCATAGTGTCTAGACTGAGGAAAATAATAGTCCCATTATATTCTGCTTTAGTCAGGCCGCACCTGGAATACTGTGTCAAGTTCTGGGTGCCACAATTCAAAAAGGATATTGACAAGCTGGAGTGTGTCCAGAGGGGAGGGATCAAAATGGTGAAAGGTCTGGAAACCATGCCTTATGAGGGGAGACTGAGGCGTTTTACAGACCGCCCGAAAAGGGCAATCTGCCGGCGCCTTCATTTGCTGCGCCGAGGAGCCCCAGCGGCCAAACCACACGACTCCTCGGCACAGCAAAAAGAAGCCCCAAAAAGCGCCATGGAAATGGAAATGGTGCCTCAAAGCCCCAATGGCGCACTGGCGGCGTTATTTCCACTGTGCTCCGTGCGGACGCTATGTGTCCACGACGTCAAGATGGCGGTGCCCATGTAGAACGGGCACCGACATTTTGTACGCGCTCGATGCGTACTAGGGTCAGGGGCATCCAAAAGGACGCCCCTTCCTAACCCTAGTACGTGCCGAGCACGTAATAGGGTGTCCGTTTGTAACGGGCCTTAGGGAGCTGGGTATGTTTAGCCTGGAGAACAGAAGGTGAACAGGTGATAGAATCATAGAGTTGGAAGAGACCACTAGGGCCATGATATGATAGCCCTGTTTAAATTTTTGAAGGGATGTCATATTGAGGAGGGAGCAAGCTTGTTTTCTGCTGCTCGAGAGCATAGGACCCAGAGTAATGGATGCAAACTTCAGAAAAAGAGTTTCCACCTCAACATTAGAAAGAACATCCTGACAATAGGAATAATAGAATAGAATCATAGGCTGGGTATAGACGGACGGCTCCATGCTGCCCATCTTTCCCCCTTGTCAGTGCCGCAGCAGCCGCACCGCGCAACACTGACGTGCTGACAAAAAGAAGCTGCTCTAAGCAGCTTCTTTTTTGTGGCACCGTAAAGGGGAAAGGGCGCTGCCATGACAAAACTTCCTGGAAGTGACGTCAAGATGCTGCGTGACGGCAACGTCATCATGGGGGCCACTGTGTGGACAGGAGGCTGCCATGATGATGGAGTCCATACGGACTAGGGTTATGGAACATGCAGTTGATGCGCAATCCAGAACCCTAGAATTGGCACGGACACATTGCTCCCTGCCGGTCTGTACTGGGCCACAGACTCCTAGAGCTGGAAGAGACCTCAAGGGCCATCCAGTCCAGTTCAATTCTGCCATGCAGGAACTCACAATCAAAACACCCTGACAGATAGCCATTCAGCCTCTGTTTAAAAGCCTTCAAAGATGCAGACTCCAACACACTCTGAGGAAGCTTCTTCCACTATCAAACAGCTCTTTCTGTCAAGAAGTTCTTCCTAATGTTGAGGTGGAATCTCTTCCTGTAGTTTGCATCCATTGCTCCACGCCTTATTCTCTGGAGCAGCAGAAAACAAACTCCCATTGTGGGAGAAAGGTAGGATATAAATCCTTGAAATAAATAAATAAGATGTGAAAACCCACCATGGAGAGACACATGTTTATTCTTTCCACATCATATTTTTCTGGCATATGCCTAAGATGTGCAAGAGTGAAGAAGCTCATAGTGGACGACCAGTTTTTAAGTGAAGCACACGTTCAATACATGTGAGATGTAGCCTTCCTTTCCAGTGCAGCTGGATTCATCCAGAGTGATGTGCTTAGAAACATTTCTCTTGAATGCACTATTTGCCCTGCCCTCTGCTTTTGACTCACTTTGGCTTTGTACAAGCATAACATCCCCCTGGGCAATTCCCCACTACAGCATCTCTCAGCCTTGTCAGATATTAGTAGTTTGACTGACAGGCATGAAAGAGCAGTGGATGGGAGTCCCTTGCTTCAGAATGGGATAGTCTGGCGGCGGGGGGGGCGGGGGGAAGCAAATTGTGTGCTTCTTTTAGAAATAATTTTAAACCCGGGAGGTAATAATCCTAGCACTGGAGAGAAGGAACATCCCTTGTGTAGTCAGAAATAATGTCCAATAAATTAGAAAACAATTTTGAGGTTGTGAGACACTGCTAAGAGGAAGTGAGCAGTTAGAGGAAGTGAGCAGTTTGCTATTTTTGGCTTTGAAGAGCTGTTTGCTTGCTTGCTTGTTAAACCAATATCCCATCTTTTTCCCAACATGGGACCCTAGTTGGCTTACAACAAGATAAAGCTTAAAATATAACAAAAGTAAAACACAATTAAACAAGCTATCCTATTAAAACACTCTTGATTTCAAAAGTCATTCAAAACATAACAAAAAAATGAAGTGCACACCACATTAAAAAAGGCTCTCCCAACATCATTAAATGCTACTGAAAGGACAGCAGACGACCAGCCTACTCTCTGGTGGAAGAAAATTCTACATGTAGGAGCAGCCTACGAGAAAGCCCCTAATTTGCACCTTTAGTCTCCCTTTCACATTACTATAATAATTGTGGGAGGCAAGTTAAAGTTTCAGTTAGTTGCAAAATTATTTTGGACTTGTCTAGACTATCAAAATAATCCCAGTAGAATGTGGGTAGAATCTGACTTGCTCTCATGCAAATCAAATACACTCGACTTACCTGGGGAGGGGCTGCCTAAAAACCCACAAAAACTGAGATATACAACCCCCCCCCCCTTTTTATTATACCCCGAAGGATTTGCATTTTCAGCTGATGCAGATCACAGAATCATTGGTGCAGTACAGACTGCCCCAAAGAAAAAACACAATCAAAACATCCCTGACAGGTGACCATCCAGACTCCAGAGTCTTGATCCTACACTCAAACCACTAGGCCACTATGATTTACAGGAGCCTCATAATCTATCCTATCCCAAAAGCAAAAACAAAGGGATCATCTCAGGCTGGAAACATAAAGCAGCAGGTGAATGAGCACACATCCAAGTGGACTTTGCCCAAATCTGCCCTAAAAAAATGTATACACAGACAAGACAAGCTGCTAGACAAATGGGAAAGTATATTGCTAGAATCTGGGAAAGTGACACCATCTTGCTTTTCCTCCATCCGCCACTGCACAGCTGTTCACAACTACAGACACCAGAATACATACCCAGAAGCTTTGTATTTGATACACAATGGAACAAGATACTATCCTGAAAGGGCCCATCCTCTACAACCACAAGGTTATTTTGGTAATTATAGATAGCAGTACACTCTAGAAAGAACAGTGTGGCCTCATAGTTGTTCTCTCTTGTGAACCCACGTCCCCTTTTCTGAAGCTGGATCCTGGTTTTCTTTTGTGCTGTTGATAATATTCATCCGTTTCTATTTTAATATACCATAAAAGGCTAAAGTCAGCAGTGATAGAGGTCAGGCAGGTAGGAATGAGTCACTGTGCTCTCCATGCTGCTGAACCTCTGTGGATTACTAATGAGCTGAATTAAGTGCCAGTGGCAGGAAAAAAGGTGCATGCAGTGAACAAGATACTGCTGTCTAACTCACTTTCAGTCATCTAAATGACATGACTCATAATAGTAAGAACTGCAGGAGAAAGGGCAAAGCAGTCTCTCTACAGAGTGAAGGGCTTGGTAAATCTGTTTAGATGTTGCCATCAGTAAGTGCTTACAGAAAAGCAAAAAGAACCATTCACTGGGAAGTTCTGCTCAGTAAACCTGTGTCAGGTGTTGAATTTAGTCCCATCGAACAGGCAATATTATGCTGTTCTCTGGGCCACCAAAAATATTGGAGAATGGCAGGCAGTTCAAAGTAAGACATTGCCACAACAGCCCAGAATCTACCTTATTTTGGAAAACAGGTGATATTAGAGAGCCAGCCTTACAGAGTTCTAAGATCTACACTCTTGGTTTTTGGACAGCTTGCATGTCATTCTGGCATATCATTGTTGTTGTGGTTGTTGTAATATAGGTTCAGCCCTTAGTATCTGCAGGGGCTCCATTCTGGATGCCCCTACAGATGTCAAAAACCAAAATGGCCATGCTTGTGCCACCATTAGGGCCAATGGGGCTTGCCATGGATGGATACTCAGATCCGCAGATGGCAAGCCTGCAGTTGGGGCATGTGGGTTGTATAGTATGTTTAATATTTGAGGTATATAAAACACTTGCATGGATGTTATAAATTCATGGGGAAATGTTGAGAGTGATAGGAGGCATAGTACATGGTAAAATAAAGTTTGTAGCCTGATGCAGGAATGTGCAGATGTTTGGAGGAAGAAAATTATTAGAGTCCATTGATGGGAAACAGAAAGTAGAGATGAGAATAGCCTGGGACTGGAGTTTGGGAGAATAAGGGGGGCATGGAAGAAAGGGTTGGTATGTTTTAATGGAGCCTACAAAAATTTGGAGTGGGACAGTTAATTTTATGCCATTGTTGGGAAATGTTCTACGTCTGTCTGTAGATTTCTTCCTGTTAACACCCAAGGCTTTTTATGGAATAAAGTTTGCAACACAGAGACTTGTTCACTGAACTCCTGGAGAAAATAGCAGCTCTTGACATTGCTATTTAAGGAGCCTGTTAAGTTTTCTCTCTGTCTCTATGTGCAAAATTTTCCCAGAGGACCTGCTGGCCTCCCCCAAGTATTTTCCCATCCTTGGCTCCTAGTTCTTAATAGTTCATTTGATATGAATGGGAGATAGGCAAGAATTCCATTGTGCTTGTGTGCAACTCCCATTAATTTCATCAGGGCTGGGGCAGGAAAACTTTCCAATAGACTGATGAGCAGTAAGTTATATTTTTAAAAACCTTGTCCTTCAGTCTTACAAACATAAGAACTGCCTCCTTGGTGGAACATACGAATAGCCATTTTGGCTAGCATTTTGTTTGCAGTGATAACAAGAGGCTCAGGAAGGCCTCTGCACTGCTAGCCTTGTAACACTGTGTACATGCAACAGAGTCTGTACACCTCTGAGGTCATTATAAGAAGAGACATATCCAGCCTGAAGCCATCCCCATGGGCTTCAGTTGAGATGAGTAGGTCTTCCTGTACAAGAGTTGTTCTTGTTGCTATGTGCTTTCAAGTTGTTTCTGACTTATAGCAAGCCTAAGGCAACCTCAGTGGGATTGAAACTCCCATTATCCTTCATCATTGACTAAACTGGCTGATGAGAGTTGCACTCCAAGCATGTGGGGTGGTCCATACATTGCTCGTGCCGTGCCAGAGATCTATCAGGAAAGACATGTACTCATGGCAGTATGACAGCCTTCTGTGTGAATGAACATTTCTGTTGTGTCTTTGAATCACAAGAGTAATTGGTTGTCACATACAACACACACAGACATGGAGAATTAATACTCTCAGTGATGAGGGAAGCCATGGCTGGAAAAGCCAATCCTTCAGGGATATTGTAGACAACCTCACCTGTGAGCAAACTCATCTGAATTCCAAACATTGTGGGAAAAGCATTGCTTTCATGTTCTGTTTGAGGCCTATCCTGATGCTTGTGGCAGGTCACTGTTAGACGCAGGGGATTTGGACCCTGGTCTCCTAGAACGTTAGTCCAGCACTCAAACTACTACACCATGCTGGCCTTCATAATTCTCAAATGATGTGTTAAGTGGAATAATTGCTAGTGAGCCAGGAGGAAAAAAATGTATTCAATACAAATGTTTTAAAATAATATAACTTACTATGTGTTTTTCTGTATCTTGGGAGAAAGGGGGAATGCAGGTTAATTAAGAATAATTGTAAAACAAGGCTTTTGTGAACTCACAATGCCAGCCCACAGAGGAGGCTGCCCACAGTATCTTTCCATTATTTAATTTATCTGGTCTTGACTCCTTCCAACTGTATTCCCAACAAGGTGTTCCAGTGACAGCAGGTAAAACAGTAGTATGTGTGTTTTGACTGGATACCAGCTGTTTTCAATGAAAAGATGCAGAAGAATTGTCAGCTGCCTATTGCATTTGTGTGTGTGTGTGTGTGTGTGTCCCTTCTGTGGATTTGGTTCTTTCCAGTCACCAGGTGGCACAAGCACATGAGAATAATGACTCATGCAGAAACAGTTGGAGAAATCTCTTTAGGGGACAGATAAATCTTACTGAAAAAGTAAAAATGTTTGTGCAAATGCCAAAGTGTTAGTATACTCTACACCCCTCCTGCTGAATAAGGGGTTTCATATTTTCCTATTATTATTATTATTATTATTATTGACATCTAGCATCAGGCATGCTTTTAAGAGGTCATGATGACCTTTGGAAAACTAGGAAATTACACGTGTGAGAAGGCGTGCTGACCTGAGGATATGTGGGAGACCTAGATAGTACAATAAAAGTTAAATGGGTATGCTGTTTACTCCCTACCCCGGGCTTTCTGCATATCCTCTCACAATGGAAACTAGGTGGGTCCCATGGCAAAGCAGTTAAAGACTATAGTTACGCCTCACCCCAAACTGTGTCCCCATTCACCTTTCCTGTGTTGTCTCAAACCCAATCAATGTTTTGTCACTCTGGAGTTAAAGCCATCAGCCCTTCAGGAGTCCTTTTGTCAATTCCATGGGAAAACCATCAAGTCTTTATTACCCCCATGGGATAGCATCAAGTACCCTTCAAGGCTATATTCATGAACCCATTATGTGTTTCATATCCAGGGTCTATTAACGGAATAAGTATTACTACTTAAAAAGGAGACCAGAACAGAAAACGATGCAGGCATCTTCCTCCATTAATGCTTTGGACACTTTCTAAAACGAAGGCCCTATATAGATGGGTGGGAAGTGGCGTGGCAACCACACACTCCGGAACCGTAGTCTGTACAGATGCCGCCATCATGGCGGCCTCCAGTTCAAACGGGGGGTGCCATGATGATGCCACCACCGTGCAACATCTGGATGTCGCAGACAGGAAGTGGCATCATGGCAGCTTCTTTTTGAGAGCTCCTTTTTGGAGGTGTGTCTGTGCTGCAGCATGCGGATGCTGCAGCACAGATGCATGGCAAAACTGAGCTATATGGCACCCCTTTGGCACTTTGTCATCTAGAGCAGCACACAGCATCAGGGTGACCTGAGGGAGTGGAGTTGGGTGTCCATTGTCATGATGCTGCGCCTCGACTCTGCTCTCAGGCGAGCCTTTCAGGCTGGTCTGAACAGCCCCTTTAGTTCTTGCTCCATGCTATCATTTCTCACATATTGCAGTGGTGTGCCACAATACATAGTCATGAAACTATTGTGGTAGGAGATAAAAAGAAAAACAAAACTATACTCTTAAGAGAGGAACCCCTATTTTATAAAGTGTTTCACAGGTCAATGTGTTCAGTCAGTTTTGCTCTAACCAAGAGGAAAGTGATATAGCTGGATGTTTTACTTTCTTCTTTCAGTAATAAAATGCAAACCATATTCTTTTACTTCACCTTCTTGCTTATAATTCACATCAGCAATTTTAGTATGCTGATGTGATGTGACCTCTAGTGGCCATTCATAACATAACTCAAGATAATACTATCAGAAAACTCAAAACAAATGATCTGAAAACATCATCCGTTTTCAGCACTTCAAAGATATCCCAAAATCTGATATCCAAAATGGGCTCTGTCTTACTATATCTAATGATTGGACCTACCCTGAACAAGATAGGTGCATGTTTGACAGTAAATTATTTGCTTTTACTATGGATGCAGTTACATTTTATGAGGGAAAGCTGCTTAACTTTTTCCTTTAAATTTTCCCTGCAGATGCTCCAGTCTCTATTTAATAGACAAAAACAAAACAAAAAAACCAAAGGTGGCCATTTTAATGCAGGAGAAAAAGAAATTGCTGCAAATACAGTATGTTCAAGCTTTATTGTTACCTAAAACTTTTCACCAGGTAAGGTATAAAAAAGTTAGGGGATGATTAAAGAAAAAGAAATGTAAAGAATTAGGGAAGAAGTCTAAAGAATTTAGTCCCAAAATGAAGGTGTCAGACTGAACTTAGGTCTGAAAAAGACATGGTGCGGCCCCAAACCACCTCAATCCATCTGAAAAAGGAGGAGCAAAGAACCACTCATTTTCGGCCTGCAAAAATCTGGCCTTTCCCACCCTGCTGCAGCTGGAAGCTGGCTTTAAGATGCTCCAGCGGTGGGTAGCGTATAAACACCATGCTGCCAGAGCACCTTGAAGCCACCCACATGTAAAAGGCCAGGGCGGCTTCAGAGTGGCTTCAGGACTTGTGGCATATAAACACCATGTTCCAAAGCTGTCCGGACGGCAGCGCAAAAGTCCATCTGTTTTGGCCCTTCGTTATTGGTAGGTGTCCATGTCTCAGAATGCACCTAGTATTGCATTCTGAAATGAAGATGCATTTGGGTTGTTTTTTTAATGCAAGACTTGCCGTTATTCATTACAAAATGCAGGTCACCCAGTGTAACCTCAAACAAAGGAGCCAAACAAATGCACATGCAGAAAATCAGCATGATATAATGGTCTGAATGTGGAGTCTGGAGAACAACTGTCATATCCAGGGGTAGCTGTGTTGGCCATGTACAATAACATCCAAAATCCACAAAACATTCATACCTTTTTTAGGCCAATCAAAATGCAAAAAAATTGCACACTTTTGAAGCTCCACTGGCTTCTTTGTCAAGCAAAGATGTTAAAAATCAGGGAAAGAGATTCCACCTCAACATTAGGAAGAACTTCCTGACAGTAAGAGCTGCTCAATAGTGGAAGACTGGAGAGTGGTAGAGCTACTTTCTTTGGAGGATTTTAAACAGAGGCTGAGTGGCCATCTGCCACAGAGGGTGCTTTCATTTTGTGTTCCTACAGTAAATGGCAGAAGGAGGTTGTTCTCTTCCAACTAGGATTCTATGACTCTGTGATCATACAAAAGAAGAAAAAAATATATAATGATATCAGTCAAAAGCCGGCATTTGGTCAAGATGAGGCAGTTCTCAGTTCAGATGGTACTGCTGGAACATTCATGCAGGCAGATCCTTCCTCCTACTGGCCATGTTGTTATGCCCAAGATTGTAAGGGCAACCTGTTTATCCTGAGAGCGTGTAATGAAAACCTCTCCCTCCGTGGACCTATTCACAGCAAGGCTGAGAAAGACATTGAGACACCAAATTTGGTTTTAAACACCATGCATGTAACATTTATTAAATCACACAAGTAACACAAACATTGATTATCAAGAGCTCTTTCACTCACACATTCATACAATACTCACACACACTTTCCTTCCGCCAAACATTGATCAGGTGTTCTCGAAGGTTGGGGATGACACTGTTGCCGCGGATGATGCCAACAAAATGGAGATGAAAGTCCAGGGTCTTTATACTTTTTCTTCTCTCTGGCTCTTGGCTGCTGAAGTCTTGCAATAGAACTCACTCATTCGTCTTACAATGTGGGTACACCAAGAAATGAAATACTTTTAGGTTCCCTTAGCAAGATAAAAAGAGATGCACTTCTTGAACAGGGTTCGATTCCCAGCCTGGCCATGAAACCCACTGGGTGATCCTAGGCAAGTCACACTATCCTAGCCTCAAGAGGCAAACCCCTTTGAAGAAATGTGCCAAGGAAACCCCAGAAACAACTTGAAGGCAAACGAAAAATTGTCCGTTCCGAAGCGCCCTGCCCTCTAGCCCTCGAGGCTACCCTTGTCTCACCCTCAAGTCGTGATGGCTGTAGGGATGGTATGGATGTAGTTTATGTCGGTCTTTTCCTTTGCTGGCTTTGTGTCCTTTCACCCCTCCACTACCCAGCGCTTTGAGGTGGCTTCATTTTGACACGCCCCCAAGCCTCTCGTGCCCCACAGGATTCTGGATTTGTGGTTTATTATCCTGGTTTTATAGGCTTTATGTATATATATAAATATTTAATTAAATTATATATACATATATATATATATATTATAATATAGTATAATATAGTATAATGATTTATATTTAATAATTAGATGAGAGTTTTTATCATATGAATTATTTTATGTACAAATATATATCTCTAATACATTATAAATAAATATTCATCATATATAACAATATATGTATTATATTTATGTATAATATTATATATCAAAATGTATAGTATATTATAATTCATAATAATTATATAATCTTTATAATAATATTTATAATAAATACTTATATATACATATATAATAAATATAATGTTTTATGTTGCTTTTAGCTGAAGATTTAATTGTTTGGTTGCAACAGGTTTGTAAGGATTTTTATTTGTGGTACTCTGCCTTGGGTCCCTTTCAAGGGAGAAAGGCGGCATAGAAATGAAATACAGGTTTTATAAATATATATTCATTCATTCAACAAATATGGACATTAAAAACATAAAAGCCAGAGAAAGCTAATGGGCAAGATTTTTAAAAAAGGAGGAAAGAATCAAATAAAAATAAATGCATTAATAGTTTCTATATGACATAAGAGATCACATAAATAAAAATATTAATAATGTTCATACAGGTATAAAATGGATCATTAAAAACATTAAAACAGACCAAATCTTGGAAAGATTTTAAAAAAATAGAAATCAAATAAATAATTAAAACTTTATAGTTTGCTATATGCATTGTATAGTTTTATATGGTATATTAATCAAATAATTAAAAATATTTATTCATTTATGAATTAATTTTAG
>NC_056523.1:221053669-221078523 GCF_019175285.1 Sceloporus undulatus
TTTATGAATTAATTATTAATTCATATGTAACATAAAATGGGTTAATTAAAAACATGACAAAAACAATCTTGGTAAGATTAAAAAAAGAAATCCAACAAATAAATGAATTTAAGTTGTGTTTCTACATTTATAGTTTCTATATGGTATAGAAATCAAATAAAAATATTTATTAATGTTAATTAATTAATTAATTATTCATACATAACATAAAATGGATTCATTAAAAAATATTAAAACGGACCAAACAGACAAAGCCAAACTTGGCAAGATTTTAAAAAAAGAAAAGATATCAAAAATAAATAAATAAATAAATAAATAACTTTATGGTTTGGTAAGGCCCCCAAGGGGTTTGGGGGTGGCTGTTATCCTTATTCTTAGCCGCCCTCTTGTTGATCCCGAAGCTTGGCGACATCTCCCAAGCCAGGTTTTTGAAAAGAGCCTGGGTTGCCATCTTTTTGGAGTGCTTTGATTGTGAGTTCCTGCATGGCAGGATGAGGTTGGCCTGGATGGCCCTTTGGGTCTCTTCCAGCTCTGTGACTCCCTGTCTTCTGCTACTGTGCTTGCTTAGGCCCTGCAATTTCATACCTGTGCTCTCTTCAGTGTGGGTCCAAGACACACTGCAGAAATAATCCAGTTTCAGACTGTTTTAGCTGCCCTGGCTCAGTGCTAGGGAACCCTGGGAACTGTAGTTTGTTATGACAGCAGAACTTTCTAACAGAGAAGGCGAACTGTCTTACAAAACTACAGTTCCCACCACTGAGCCAGGGCAGTTATAGCAGTCTCAGACTGGATTATTTCTGCAGTGTGTTTTGGGCCATCAGGCGTACTGTCTTCCTCTCTTTCTGCTTCTATATCAGGAGAGGACAAGACAGTGATGCTTGGTGGAGGGGAAAAGAGGAAAACCACACGCCAGATGGTTACTCAGTCAGGGAGGCCATGGGATTAGATCTGCAAGAGCAGGGGAGGATAGAGGGTCTTGGAGATTTCCTGCATGGCAGGATGATTGTGATTTCCTGCATGGCAGGGGGTTGGACTGGGTGGCCCTTGCGGTCTCTTCCAACTCTATGATTCTATGAGAGATGTTTCATAGGCTGCATCCATACTGCAGAAATAATCCAGTGTAGCCAACATGGCTCAAAGGTATGGTGTCCTAGGAATTTGTAGTTTTGTGAGACATCTAACTTCCTCTGTCAAAGAGCTCTGGAGCCACAACAAACCACAAGTCCCAGAATTCCATAGCATTGAGCCTTGGCAGTTAAAGCAGGGTCGAACCAGATTTCTGCAGTGTGGATGCAGCCTCACACAAGA
This sequence comes from Sceloporus undulatus, assembly GCF_019175285.1. Classification (NCBI taxonomy): domain Eukaryota; kingdom Metazoa; phylum Chordata; class Lepidosauria; order Squamata; family Phrynosomatidae; genus Sceloporus; species Sceloporus undulatus. Next base: position 221,054,978 of record NC_056523.1, read on the forward strand.
TTGCCATGTGTCGAGGTCCATTTACAATAAGGAGGCAACAGAGCTCTCTCACAGACCAAAGTATACAGTAAATCCCAGGATTCTGTAGGATGATAAGATGATGGTGATACTTAACTGACACACACACCAATTTGGACACAAAGCAGCTTACAAATTAAAAGAAAAATATGATTAAATACATACAAAAATGATCATTAAAAGATCATGGCAACTAAAGTGGTGTCAAACTGCTTTAATTCTGTGGTTTGGATACACCCCCTAGTCATTTGGCAACCCCGCATCAGTAACAGGTGGAGAGGCGGCGGAAGAGGAGGGGGATGTGTGATCCTAGACAAAGAAGATGGTCCCATTACTCCAGTTGCCTGTAACTTTGTTCTTTCTCCCTTTCTGCCCTAGGACTCCTGTTGACAGCCCTTCCTGGGGAAAGCACTCTTCAGGTGAGTTTAGGGGTGCTGGGGAAAGGTATTGCATCTTAACTGGGACTGCTAATTGTCTTTTTTTAATGAAGGAGGCATTAGGCTGCCAGTCAGTTGACACCAAATAGGGTCAAGAGGTACAGTGGACCCTTGTTATACGCTGGGGTTTGGTTCCAAGATCCCCCGTGTATAACAAAATCTGTGTATGCTCAAGTCCCATTAATATATGACATAGCAAAATGGTGTCCCTTATAAGAAATGGAAAATCAAGGTGTAAATTTATATTTTTTGGAACTTTTCAAACGTTGCTGAATCGTGTATAAAAAAATCCGTGTATAAGAGGGCCGACTGTATATGTAAACTGAATTTTTAGAATAGAAGGAAATTTCATTGTTTCAACACTCATCTTTTGCAAATGGCATAAGACTGAAGACAGTGGTTGATAATGGTGTAGTGTATTATCCCCCTGCTAATTTGCTCAATGTGTTTACTGTATATACTCATGGCCCCCAAACCTGCCCTCGATTTATAAATGAGATCAAGTTGAGTATATACAGTAATAATCATCTCTTACCTGAAAAATGTTGTCTGTTGTCCATTGCGAGGTTTTGTTTTTAACCTTGTGGTAGCAAACATGGGGAGAAATCCTGGCCATAGCAATTTGTACAGTTGGCCCTTCTTATACACTGATTTCTTATACACGGATTCAAGCATCCACAGTTTGAAAATGTTCCAAAAAAAGTATACATTTCAAATATCAAACCTTGATTTTCAATTTTTTTTTTATAAGGGACACCATTTTGCTATGTCATTATATTTAATGGGACTTGAGCATACACAGATTTTGTTATTCAAAGGGGATCTTGGAACCAAACCCCAGCGTATAACAAGGGTCCACTGTATATTTAGAGACATAACTTTTTGTGGATTGTTTTATACATACGTGTGTGTTATGTGCCTTCAAGTCTTTTCCGACTTAGGTAGCCCTAAGGTGACACTCTCATGGGCTTTTCTTAGCAAGATTTGTTCAGAGGAGGATTGCCATTGCTTTCCTCTGCGGCTGAGAGAGTGTGACTTGGCCAGAGTCAACCAGTGGGTCATAGCTAAGCAAGAATTGGAATAAGTCTCCAGAGTTCTGTTCCATTGCTTACATCATTTATGCCATGCTGGCTGTTGTTTTATATGTATACTTATAACAGTTCACAGAAAGTATGAGCAAGTCAGCTCTCTCTTTGTTCCTTCCAATCTCATCTGGAAGATGTGACACACACACACCCAGCTGTAGATATGCAGGAACTATAGATCTGAATGAAAGGAAATCTGCACATGCTCAGCGGTGCAACCAACTACCCCTCAGTCCATTTATAATGGTAGGAGAAACATTGCCAGGTAGAAAGAACCTGTGATCTGATATCCTTTGAAATGGATTTAGGGATCAGGCATTGGTTGAAATTAAGCCAAGATGTCAACTCTGTGTTGTTTAAAACCAACCTGCCTGTAGTGGTAGCTGAATGTCTTCTCTTTCCATCTTGGGTACTTTTTCTCCAAAACCTCAAATTAGTTGTTAAAAGCCCTTTATTTGAGGCTTCAAGTATGACCTAAGAAATATCAGATAGGCATATTAACTTTCAGCACTCATTTAGACTGAAATAACATAACATGCAAAAAAAGATTGACTTAACCTTCCAACTATCCGGATCAAAATGGGATTTATATAAAAGGTGCCTCAGTGATTTGGTTATGTTCCCAGGTTACTAAAAGACTCTTTCATCTAAAAGCCACTGTGAGCAATACAAACTGAGGGAATGGTCCATTAGGGTGTAAGCTTCTGCATTTTATTAAAAGAAATTAATCTGTTCTTCCTAATGGCATACTTGAAACCAAAACTGTCATTATATAACACAATGGTACCTATTTTGCTAGTAATTTCACAGGGAACTTTTAAATATTTTGGTATGGGAACAAATTCAGTATGTACCATCTGTTCATGCTTCAATAATAATAATAATTTACTTATACCCCGCTCTTCAGCCAAGGCTATCAGAGGTTTGCTTTACCAGATCAGGACTGAGTATTTGCCATTCTCTGATAAGCCTATGTGATCAGTATAAACAGGTGCATTTTAAAAACTGGAAACTTCAAAAATTTTAATATGGAAATTAGATATAAAACAAGCCTGGTTTGCATAGATATTAAATTGTGAGAAGCAAAGAATAATGAGCAGATTAGATTATAATACAATTCTATACAGTATTAGTTAATGAAGTAGAAACTCTAGCACCAGAAGGAATACCATGGAAAGAATTAGGATGGGGGGGGGGAGGAGTCCAATACCTTTCAGAAGAATTTTAATTCAAAACTATTAATATGTATGTGTAAAACAAAACCAGGTCAGGTAAAGCCCTACTGTAAGTAATGAAAAATATGTTGAACTTTCCAGAAGCCATTTGAAAACTTCCAAAATTCATCCAGGGATGATATTTTTCTTTCACCAGCCTTCGCTTTTCTTAAGATGTCTATTTTGGTGGCCAAACATATAGATCTATGGGTTTATTTGAACATGCTGGGCAGAGCTGGTGAAGCAGTCTTATCTGCCCTCTACTTTTCAGTTGCCACATGCTTAGTAGATTCTGGAGGCAGTGGCTGTTTATCTTGTCTGTTGCAAGCAGAGTGGGCACACAGAGACACAGTAGGATCAACTAGAATAGAAATTCCTTCCTTCCCAGGTCAAGCTTTACTGCAGTGCTTACTGCAGACACCACTACAACTCAACACCTGTGTGTGTGTGTGTGTGTGTGTGTGTGTGTGTGTGTGTTTCTCCAGCCCTCCTTCAGAAACCTCCCAATGCCCATGCTGCTAAAAAAACAGACAAACTTATAGCTAGAATTCAAAGATATATTTGTGTTAGTCTGTAGAATCAGTATGTAAGGGGATCTTGTAGCACCTCTGAGACCAACTGAAAGAAAGAAGTTGGCAGTTCTGGGAACTGTAGTTTTGTGAAATATTTAGCCTTCACTGTCAGGGCTCTGGTGTCTCAATAAACCACAATTCCCAGGATTCCCTAGCACTGGACCGGGGCAGTTAAAGCAGTCTCAAACTGGATAATTTCTGCAAATTGTTTTGGACCTACAGTCTACTTCCTTGGATGCATTTGGTGAGGAAGTTGACTTAAATCTATGAAAGCTCATGCTGCCAGCTTCTTCTTTCAGTCAGGCCAGGAGATAAAGTGAGGGCTGAAGAGAAGTAAAAAGACCTTGTAAAAAGAAGCTGCTTTGTCAGAGGCTTTGTTAACTGAGGTATATCTGTAGAATAGAATATTTACTATTCTGGGTTCTGTTTCATCTAGCTTTTTGAATGTGTATTCATATTTTTACAGTTCAGAAGAAGCAGGTTTTAGACATAAATTCCAGCACTTTTGGAACTCTCTGTCTCTGGATTTTTCTCGGCAGTGACTGACATCCATATATGCTAGTTGAGGTCTATCAAAATAGTTTGTGTGTTTGTAACTTTCACAGATATATTTGCGGTGCTACGGTGTATTGGGGAAAAATTATTCCCCAAATGTTGAATGTTTTGTAAATAAAGTCTTAAGTCTATAGTGGCAGTTTACCTTTGTGTCTCTCCCTTTGTGTGTTGGGTGCGAATATCTGAAGAGGTCTTTAAGAAAGAGCATGCTTTACTGAGCTGCTATAATCAAATATCTGAGAAAGGCAGTATTTCCACTCATAGGACTTCTGTAAGCACATTCATTGGAATATACTTGCAGAATGCTCTGGAGAATTCACAAAGTGCCAAAAATCAGCTAGTTATGCATGGACACTGGGGTAGTGCTTATATGTGCTCCCACCTACCATATATACTTTACTATAAGTTGAGAAATGTATGCTTCAAAATGAACTCCAGAATCATGGGTTGACTTATATAAGGGGCAATAAGTTAATACTGCTTATAAAGTTCCTAAAACGAGTGCCCACACATCCTTCAGAGCCAGGGATCTTTAAACCCATTAGAGTCCCCAGCACACACACTCTCTCTCTCTCTCTCTCTCCCCCTCTCTCCCCCCCTCTCCCTCTCCCCCCTTTTGCAAGCCACAAGCCTTGGAAATGTTGGTGGTAAAGGTAGGGGGGAGAGAGAGAGTGTGTGGGTGCCAAGGTTTGTTTCCCCATTTTCCATGCCAAGACTATGACCTTTGGGAGAGGTCCAGAGAGGGAGAAGTAGGGAGGGAAATGCTGCTTTGTTTCCCCTTTAGATCTTTTGTAACATGCCCCAGTGTTTGACCCTCGACTTAGCCATGAGTCATATCAAAATCCATGATTTTGGCCCCAAAAACTGTCCTCGACTTGTACATGAAGTTGACTTAAACATGAGTATATACAGTATTTCCCCCTCTCCACATTAGCTCTAGGCATGAGCTGTTAAGAAAATTGAGCAAAATATTGTGAGGTCAAATCCATAAGTTGAAAATTGATGCAACCATTTGATGGCATCACCTATATGTTTGGGATGGGGAAATCATCTTGCAAAGATTTACTTGCTTCAAAGCTGCTGGGTGTAAATTAAATTGAGATGGGTGTAGAATCACAAACTGAATGTGCAGTGAACCCCTTACTAGACTATATGCCATATGCTCTGCAGAGAGTCGCTTAAATTAGTGTGGTCTCTTAATTGTCTAGGTTTGTCCTTAGCATGGGTTTTTGTGTCATGGGCTTGGAAGATATGATAATTTTTTTAAGCAATTAAAATTACAGTTTTAAGTAAATGTCAGTGAATCTGTTCATTCCCAGCCCAGATGTGACTTGTATTCTTTGCCTGGATGCCCAAGGAACTTTAATCCAGTATGTGGGACTGATGGAGAAACATATGCAAATGAGTGTATGCTCTGTATGTCAAACAAGTAAGTTGAAATGACTTGATCTTATACCTTAAACAGTTTTAGTTTTACATATAGTCAATTAGGATTCTGTTTAATCTTTTGTATCTCTCACTAAAATATCCCTCAGAATTTTTATGCTTGATTAAATGATTAATCACTTGATTATATTATCCTCTTCTCAACATTAGCTAGTCTCAGATCCCTCCGAGAAGCATGGAAGAGGCTTCAAATTTGGGAAATAAGAGGACAGGAAGACTATCTAGTTCAGGCTTCAAAAGCTTATGGCACAGAACTCCCCCCCCCCACACACACACACTAGACCACAGTGTAACATAAACAGAGTGTGTGAACTGCAGAAGAACTTGAGAGATTTAAATGACTCATGAGCAAGTTCATCACCACTTTGCAGGAGGGAGGAAATCTTGGGGAGAAATCCCAACGGTCATTGTTTTAAGGAAAAAAATGAATTCTTCAAATAGCAATTAGATTCTGATGGCACTATGCCTATTGGTAAGACAGTTAAATGGATTTACCTACAGATGAGGGAGTTGTGCAAACTTGGTGACACCCCCCCCCAAAAAAAAAAAACCTTCTCAAGAAGGGCTATATATGCAAGAAGACCTTTCTTAGAACATTAAAAGAAAATGCCCCACTTATTCCCAATATAGCAATGGAAGAAATGGGGGATTGCTGCCCCTCTCTTGTATGATATGAGAGGGGTGGCTACTGTAGCTGTGGGGCAGCGAATCTGCACTGGAGTTTATTCTAAATTTGAAAGGAACTATCCAAAGTTCTGAATGCTGTGATTCCAGCACCTCAGAGAGGTACAATCAGCCCTATACATTTTTGGATTTGGTTATTCGCAGATTTGATTAATATGTTCTCTGTAGTAACCTGTAATCCTCCAGCACAACTTCCAGGTCACCTGGAAATTGTGCTGAATGACCTAGAAATTGCTAGAGAGGACACTTCTCTAGGCATCTGTAGGTCTTCCAGCACAATTCTGTGGTCAACTTTAGGCAGATGTTGACCCTGGAGTTGCACTGGAGGATCTAGAGGTTCCTAGAGAGGTGCTCTCTCAGGTTATAAAATTAGTGGTGGGAGTTATTTGCGTTTTTTCCATTTTCACAGGGGGCCCTGAACCCCTAACTGCAGCAGATGTGGAGGGCCCACTGTCCTTTGAAACTTGGTTAAAATCTGGCATGAATTCACTGGCCTCTGACAGGGCAACCATAAGCCACCACTGTTGGTGACTCTCTTTGGGAAATTCTGACATAAGCCCAGTCTCTGTTCTTGCCCTGTACTTAGTTTGGTAATAAATTCCTGTTTTCAGGATCACTGCAGAGAGGAGAGCCTGGCTATTCTCCCTCAGTCCTTACAGGAACCCCAATTTGGGTCCCCCCCCCCATCTTTCAATTTCAGCATCCATTCAGCTCAGCAGGGGCCCTAAGTTTGATCCTGATCAAAGTCCATACATCTTTGTAATTTATTTTCCCAAATAAGTCTTTCAGCAGCATCACAACTCATTTTTTCTGATCGATGCAGAAGCCACAATTGTGGTCCAACCACACAATGACCAACACCCCTCCCTGTCAAACCTCACCTAATAAGCAGCACAGCCTGTTCAGCACAGCCATTTCTGTGTTGTTGGAAACCAAGGAGATCAGGAGCTGGATCCATATAGCTGAATGTGCTTCATGATGTTATCTATAGGGACCTCCTGTGGCTCCCCAGAAGTCCATACAGATTACTTTTGCAACAAATACAAGGTCGAAACAGTCACTGTAAGAAAACGAGTGCTTTCATGCCAGGTTTGCTGCACTTAAACTATGCCCTGCTGTTTTCTGTTCATTTTTTTCATTTCATTAGATTAGCTTGGTATGTGTAGGTAATATCCCCTTGCTTAGAATCAACATAATCACCCTCATCACATAACTTTGATGGTACTGTGATAGTGTCTCTTCTTTAGTAAAGGCAAGATGATAGTTAATATTCACGCATAAATAATAGGTCACTAAATTGGAATTATTGCAAAAAATAATGCTGGGTTGGGAATCTGGCGGCTGCTGCAGTAGAAATTTATTTGGAATAAACATTAATTTGTCCATTTATTTATAATGGAACATTTATATAATCATATAATCAGTTCATTGTGTTGTCCCCCCCACCCCCCAGTCCTTGAATTTCATTTCATACATAAGACAAATTGACTTTTATAAAAGTATAGAAAAATAGTCAGTCTGCAGAAATGTCAGTTTCCTTAGTGGCACTCTTACTATTATTGTTGTTGTTGTTGTTATTATTATTATTATTATCATCCTCCCTATCCTATTTCCCCCCCCCAAAAAAAATACCCCTAGAAGTCAAAGTAGCTTACAGTTTAAAGGAAGTATCCCTCTCCCTCTCTGTCATCTCAGTAATGAAATGTTTTGATCTGTGGAGTGACATATTGATTGAACGTGGCAATCAGCACACATCTATCTACCTTAGCACACCTTCTCTTCTACGATTTCTATTTGCACCATTTTATTCAAATACAGGGCCCGAACAGACAGGCCAAAATAAAGATGCTTTTGATCATTTTGGAGGTATGTTGTTTAAATGCTGCATGCATACTAAGAAGCTGGAAGCCATGCCAGTCTAAGGACTAGAGCGCAGCTTCTGGCCTCTTAAAATGCATGTGTCATTTAAACAGCATACCTCCAAAGTGATACCTCCATTCAGGTCCACAGTTTTTTAAAAAGCAGTTTTTAATTTGTACAAATATGCCTTTCCACTTATATTTGTTAAAAAGCAATACATTAATGCAGGAGGCATGACTCTCTTGAAAAGACAACAATGTTTGGAAAGCATTGCTTGAAAAGGTGGAGGGCAATAGAAAGAGAGGAAGACCACTTGCTAGATGGAGGTCATACTTATGAATTTACGGGAACTAAGCAGGGCAGTTAACAACAAGCACTTAAAAATTTCCTAAAATACTATATTTAAAACTATATTTTTTAAAAATCAACTGTTTTTCAGTCATGATCACCTTGGAAAGTTTTTCCCGATATGCCAGTTGGCTAATTAACTCCAAGACATTTGCTTAGTGTGCTATTCTTGAAAAGAGATAAGCAAATAGTCAAAGCCTCTCAATCTATCCGAATATAGATAGAATATACCAGGATGTTTCTACAAATGTTTTATTACCATCACCATCGAAATATAAAAAACAGTTGCAGTTCTGAAGTTTAAATATGGTGATGGTATCTTGCTTAGGTCAGCTAAAATACACAAAATACATTGCACTAGCTTTCAAAGCTCACAGGGTACTTCAGGCAAAGAAGATTAAAAAGTTATAAGGGAAGGAAAATGACACTGTGCTTGCATTTTGCTTTTAAGTAGCATGTCTGTAGGTGGAAAGGATACACCATGGCCTTAAATTGACTAGGGACAGGAGCAATAAAAAGGGAGAAATCAGGTTTTCCTTCTCCGTTTGAAGTTACAAAGCGCCCAACCTAACAACTGGATCTTCCTCTACCCAAAATAAGGTCATGGGCCCCGTCATAGGAAGAGTGCAATGAGTCCCTTAGGGAGGAAGTACTGCCAATTAAATGTTAAAGGCAAAACATGTTAATAGCTAAATTATATGTTTTACCCAGGTAAGCAAAAACTCTCTGAAAATCAAGTTAGTGTAAGAACATAGGAATTTATCACATGGAGGCAAATTACGTAAATCCCGTTCAGAAACAGGATTTAAAAGTCTGAAAAACCCCCGCTTTTGTGGGTTATTTTTCAGATGTATTTGTGTAAAGGAGAAATAACACGACATTAACCTGAACAGAAAGTTGCCAAAAGTAAAAAGGAGTGGGTTTTGGCGAATTTCTGTTTGGGTTAATGTTGCGTTGTTTCTCCTTCACACAAGCATCATCTGAAAACCTTTTTTTGCCCACTTTTTGTTTGGGTTAAGCCCTGACATCGTTTGAAAATCTACCCACAGGGTTTTTTTTCTAGTTTAAATTCAGTTTCTGCATGGGATCCATCCCATGTGATAAACTCCATCATCAGCTTCCTCCAGTTTAGCATCCCCACTATCCAGAAAAGTGACAATTGGCAGCTTGTAGTATTACCAAATCTATAAGTCTCCTAGCCAGTGCATCTAACATCTCCTTTATTTTCATTCTCTTGCAGAGAATATGACAAGGATATACAAATAGCCTATAAGACTTCATGCTCATGAGACCAGCTTCAAGGAAGTGGAATATGCATTACCCTGTAGAGAAGTTGAAACTATTTGAAATATGTCTTCCAAGCTGCTAAAACTGAAGCAAGCGGCTTTGTCCTTATCTTACTTCTGGATTTGCATATTATAGGTGTTTTATTGGAAAAAATGATGTCTTGCCTTATATTTATTAAGTTAGTTTTGAAGATGTAGACCCTGTATTTTAATCAAGTGATGATCAAAGCTGCTAACAAGTAACTGGTCCCTGCATACTATCTTACAGACAAGTATAGCATCATCCAAAATCCACAAAACAGTGATACCTTTATTGGGACAACCAAAAAGCACATTATACATGTTGCAAGCTTTCAAAGCTCCACTGGCTTCTTTATCAGGCAAAGGGGTTAAAAATTATATAGGAGAAAGAAAGAAAAATATTGACGATGTTAGTCATGGCCCCACATCTGGTCAAGATGTTGCAGTTGTAAGTCCTCAGTTCATAGAAAGGTATTGATGCAGGGTAGGCCCCTTCTCTTTCTGACCCTGCAGGTGCTGGGAGATTCAGTCCAGGAAATAAACTTTAAATTTCATTTACAAGATAAAAAGCTACTGCCTTTGAGATCCAGTTTATCTTAAATTCTTGGTGAGGTCACAAACTTTTTGTTAGGAAGAGAACGTTGAATATTTCAAGAAATCTCCATGTTATAGCATCAGGAATACCTTTACGTGTTGCTAATGTAAAACATGATAATGCAGTCCCAATTTAAAAGAAAAATTTTTTTTAACCTTCGTTGGAAGTAGAAACCTCAAATAGTAAAGTCCCATTCTATTCACTCTCTCTTTAGGATTCCCCTGTTGAGTTAAAATACAGTATCTTCACATCCAGAGGACATACACTTACGGACAGACCAGCATGCCCATAGCACAAACATACATTGGCAGCACATAAGCAGTGCAGCCAAGGCAATGAATGAAGTCAGAGTGTGCTTCCTTTCAGTTTCCAGCTCATAGGGTGATGAGTATTTGAAGGAAGTTGTTTTCTGGAAGTGAGAATGTACAAAGCTCTCTGCTGCTGCTTTTTCCCTGATCATGAGTAGAATTGAGTTGGGCCCTCATCCCTTTCTATGATGTTATTCCAGCACAGAGGAGATGCAACCTCCCAATAACCCTTGATTACCTGACTGGTGCCCAATTGAGTTTCTGCTTTCCAGTCCTAACACCTATTAGATATACTTATAAAATACTTTTTGTTTGATAGTGGAATTGGCAATATATCATGAATTGCAGCCTCTTGATTCTTTGTTGTGCGTCGGCTTTCAGATGTGGTTATGGGCTGAACTCTACCTGAACAGACACTGGGATAGCTACTCCCAGCAGTAGTTCCAGGGTAATGTCAATCTGCTTGTGTAAGATTCATCATTGCACAGGGTTTTAGTAAAATAAGATCAAGGAGAAGTCAATGGGATGAGAAGGAATTGGGTCATTCTGGACCCTCTGGTCGAGGCTGAATGGTCTGGCTTCTGCCCCTTGCATCTAAACATCAAGATTTTGCATAAATTAAATATGATAATTTAGGGCTAAATTAGATGTGACCTAGATGTACCTTCTCCCCAAATCCTCTATTTTGGAACAGGTTGGTGGGTTACCCTTTAGTCAGGAGAACAGACCCTTAATAGTTTCAGGTTACCACAAAATTTTAGTTTTTCTACAGCTACATTTTTAAAAATTGGGCTCTGGGTTTTGATATTGAGGACTGTCACCATTTTAATAGCTTTGGGGTGTTTCCACTTGCTTTGTCTTGTTTGTAACGGTAACAGACTTGAAATACCAGTTCCAAATGCCTTCTCTCTGAATTTTAATTTGTATCAAAACTCAAACATTCAGAGTAGCACAAGGGAATGGTAATGTCGAGACCAAAATCAGCCTAAGAAGGGTTGCCTCTGTCCTTGTGTTGTCTGTCCCAGCATGAAATGAAAAAGCAGAGTTGAGAGGCTTTTGTGATGGAGCATGTCTTCATATGTTGCTGGGAGGGATGTTGCTAGCTTAGAAGCGCAGTGATAACCTCTCTGCATTTTCCTCGCTGAAGTGCTACAGCCTAGGCCAAAAGTAGCATGGAGGAGTATTGTACAAAGCTTTGGAAATGACAAGTCACATTGCCAGGAAAAACAAAATAAGAGAGGCCCAGTGTCCTCTCAGTTTCACTCTTCCCTTACACTTAAGCACCAGAAGTGCCAGAGAGCTTGACCAATGGTAAAGAATTAAAGGAATTAGGTCCAAAATATCTGATACATTAAAGGTGCCCTCATACCTGCTTTGAGATGTTGGGTGGGATAGTAGTGGTGCAACTCATCCACCATTTGTAACCTCATGCGAGGAGAGGCATGATTCACAATAAATTGTCATGGAGGTGGCTGTGTAGATGTGAATGTATTAATATACATATTTCCCAAAGTATTTTGCCAACACTGAAAAGTGTATCTATTTCTAAGTGTGTCTGCCAGCCTGATAGGAGGGATTTTATCTTTGTAGTGGTTTTAAAAAGGAAAAGTAATTGTCAGTTTGGCTAGACTTTGATTTTATTTTAAGAAACTTAACTGTCTCAAACAGGTCCTGAGAATATACTAAAATGCTGCCTTTGCTGTTACTGCCGCATAAGTGATTAACATTCCTCCTTCGCTTGTTTACTGCCATTAGCTACTACTATCATATTCCCTCTTAATGGCACACTACGTTCCTTTTGGCTTTTCCTCCTCCAGACTGGAGTTGTGAGTCCATGAAATCAGTGTTTGATTTTAACTCCATAGTTGAATCTCCTTTCACCAGAAACACACAGGCTATGCCACTTACCAAGACTTCCTTTAAAAAAATATTAAATTTGTATTAAGTATAAAAACACAGATAATTTACATAAACATGCTTACATAGCAATACATATAAATATATAAACATGTTTACATAGCCATACATATATATTGTGTAACTTCCTCCTATCCTATTCTTTCTTTCAACATAACATACCTACTTGAATATTCATCCTCCAGGAACAGGCTTTCTCAGGGCCTGGTTACCACCAACAACTCAAGGCTCAGCAGTTAGAATTTCTTCCTTGTGTATCCCGCTGTTTAGGTAAAAGCCTCTCAGGGCAGCTAACACAAAACATTTTTTAAAATTTTTTATTGATTTAAAATGAAAAACAAACATATAACAAACATATTTAAAAATCACATAATATACAAATTGACACATACAGTCATATATACAAACAAAGCTACTAATCGTCCTAACATCTCCCTTCTGTCTTAAAACTGCCCAGGGATATTTCCCCCTACTACTTACTCTATTCCAAACTTTCACCTTCCGCTTTAAATCCTTTCTACATCCTTTCTTTCTCTCATAGCTCTTTCTTCCTCTTCTTTCCTACCTTCTTCTCCATCCCTACCTACTCTGATCTTCATCTTCACCTACTTATCCCTCTAACCTTACCTTACAAATACACATACCTAATAAACAAAACATAATGACTTCCTTTCACCAGTATTCGCTCTATTCTTGTTAATCATTCCTTTCTTACATTTGTATGATTATTTGTGGATCCCAATTCCTTCATACATTCCTCTTTCATTCTTATTTTAAGAATAAAATAAATTAAACTTTAACTTGCTTTTATTCCTGTTATAATTCCTTCCTTTCTCTTTTAAGTTCAGTATTGCCATTTTACCCCATCTTGATTCTAAAAATTTAAAAAGTCTATCCGTTCTTCCTTTGTCTGATTTTTTTTACTTCCCTTTGATTATTTGTGTCAATCTATCCATCTCTATTCCTTCATACAATTTTTGTGCCCAGTCTTCAATTGTTGGACCAGTCTCACACTTCCATTTCTGTGCAAAGCATATCCTCGCTAATACAGTCATATAATACAATATCTTCTCTTCTTTCCCCTTAACCTCCTCTCCAAATATTCCTAATAAATAACCTTCCGGTGTTAGTTTTATTTGTTTCCCCAGAATTATACTAATCTGATTGTTAATGTCCTTCCAATCATTCTTTGCATATTTACACGTCCACCAACAGTGATAGAAAGTCCCCACTTCTTTCTTGCATTTCCAACAGCTATTGTTTTTTGATTTGTTAATTTTAGCTAGTTTGACCAGTGACAAATACCAATGAAAAAACATTTTATAAAATAAATATTATTAGCCCATTTAACCATTTGTTCCTTTACTACTACTACTTCCATTTCCCAACTAAGTAGCAATTTATAGATTTTCCCAATCTGTTTTTCTTTACTTTCCATTAATATAACTTGGAGTTCCGAATTATCTTGTATATCTCCAAATCCATAAGTTTTGAAATCTTCTCGAAATCTTTCTAATAATTGTTTGTAAGTGAACCAGTTAATGTTCCATCCTTCCTCAATCAGCTCTTCTTTCGATTTTAGTTTCACTTCCAGATCTTCTGATTTCAATTATATCTAATCCATTTCCCCTCTCTTATCATTTCCTTCCTATGAAAAGCTTCTTGTGGAGAGATCCAACCTTCTAATTTCGGCATTGCTCTTTTTCTATATTTATTCCAGACTTTAATTAAAGATCTTCTAATAGAGTGGTTTTTGAATGATTTATTTTGTTTCTCCTTTCCGTATACTAAGTAAGCATGCCAACCATATGTCGTACCATCTGCTTCTAGATCTGATAATTTCTCATTTTCCAATGTTAGCCAATCCTTAATCCATAACAGACAACATGCTTCGTGATATAATTTTAAATTTGGTAAATTTAATCCTCCTCTTTCTTTCGCATCTTGCATTAATTTAAATTTTATCCTTGCTTTTCTTCCTCTCCAGATAAATTGTGACAGATTTTTCTCCCAATCTTTGAATATCTGAAAACATTTTTAAAAATATATATAAGCCTTCCCTTCTTCCCACTAAGTAAAACTTTGCCGAGGGAGCAGAGAGGGGAATGACCAACTTGTCTCATGCAAACTATTAACACAGGGAGAAAATGTTATATGTAGATCAAGGACCCTTTCACACTACGGAATTATAGCACTCTGATGCCTCTTTAACTGCTATGGCTACATCCTACTGTATCTTGGGATTTGCAGTTTAGGGAGAGGATTTTCCAATCAGAGAGTCTCTGTGATGTCTTGCCAAAACTGCTAACCCCATTTGTGGCAGTTAAAGTGGTATAATAATAATGCTATAATTGTGTAGTGTGAAAGGGGCTCTTTAGGCACTATACAGACAGGGTAAAATAAAGCTGCTTCGGATCACTTTGGAGGTATGCTGTTTAAATGATGCATGTGTCCTAAGAGCCTGGAAGCCGTGCCAAAGCCATGCTCCAGTCCTAAGTACTGGACCTTGGCTTTGGTGCGGCTTCCAAACACTTAGGATGCATCCATCACTTAAACAGCATACTGTACCTCCAAAGTGATCCGAAGCAGCTTTATTTGGCCTGTCTGTATGGACCCTTAGTTAGCCTCTTCATTTAGAAATGAACAGTATTGGTCAACAGCACATACACATACTTTGAGAAGTTTTCTGTTTACACAGCACCACCAAATCTTTCAACGACCCAAAAGAGCAACCAGGACTTTCTTTAAAAAAAAATAATACCCAAAATCTGGTTTTCCTCAACCAGAGCAAAGAATGTTTTCCTTCACCTTCTGGCCTGCCTTTGACATTTCTCAAGCATGGAACCCAGAAAGCCAGCCTTGAAGACCTGAGATGTGAGCCCTTTGTTTCTTCTGCCTCCATCTTCTCAAAGCAGGAAGTTCCAACTAGTAGAGACAAACGTTAAGGAACCTGAACAGTAAGTGAACATGGCAGTAGGTGTGTGTGTGAGAGAGAAAGGAGAACTGACACACACAAAAAGTTCTAGGCAAATCTGTTCAAAATATTTCTCAGATCTTCTTGATATGTCTCCAGCATGCCCATGGTTCTTTATTGGTGCAGTTCCATGTACACAATATATAGAACTGACAGTCCACTCTCAGCAGTAAATGTCCCTGGAAATTCCAAAACAGCACAGCTGGGTCATTTAAGATCTTCCAGATGTTGAGCTAGAACTGTCACCATTATCTGTGCTGGATGGGGCTATTAGTTTCTCACCAGAGATACTGTAAATGGGAAGCAACATATCTTACTGTGGTCATAGACAAGTATATAAGCATTGATTACAAATATTTAAAAGATCCTAAGGAAGTAAAACAAGTTAAATTACATTTTGAATAGATAAAAGAGAAAGCAATTCCGGATAACATTTAACTGACAGAGGTGAAGCCCTATTAGCTTAGAAGAGACCAGCACTTATAGAGTTGGAAGAGAGGTTGCTGCGGAGAAAAATTTGGCCACCTTGTGGGATTAGTATCAGAAAGTAACGGAGACCAGAAACTGCTCAATGTGTCCAGAATACTTATGTACTGGGGTTTGGTTCCAGGACCCCTGTGGATAAGAAGATGCATGGATGCTCAAGTCCCATTAAATACAATGGCATAGCAAAATGGTGTCCCTTATATAAAATGGAAAATCAAGGTATGCTGTTTGGAATTTATAGTTTTTCTTCGAGTATTTTCAAGATGTGGATACTTGAATCCATGGGTAAAAAAATCAGTGGATAAGGAGGGCTGACTGAATTGGCAAAATAAGATCAGATCTTAAATCTATAGAACAAGCATTGAGGAGGCCTGTGTTCCACAGTTTCATTTGAAGCTCCCAACATTCCTTGCCGACATGTTTGCTGGCTAGCAACATCTAAAGACTCACAAGATTCTAGCCTGATGAACTTACCTCTCAAAGACATCATAACTGCAGTGTTTAATAAGTTGGGGGCATGTTTTGGGCCAAAATTATGGATTTTGATATCACCCGTGGATAAGTCAAGGGTAAAACTTAGGCACGTGTAATGAAAGATGTCAAGGACGAAGTAATGGAAAACAGTGCCAAAGAACTTAAAAAATTCCAGCAGGCATAATTGTGCACATACTAAAGTCTGGATGGCTGAGAGAGTAGAAGGTGGTCAGTGCTTCCAAGGCAGATTAAACTCTTAGTACTTGCATTGACCCATGGATAAGTCAACTCAGGTTTTTGGGGTCAATTTTTTAACCTAAATTTCTAGACTTATACATGAGTATATACAGTACTTATTTTTGAGGATTTATTCATTTTAGGAAAATAGCTGGGGAAAACTGGTGGAGAAAATCTCCAAAACACCAAACAAATGGGTTCCTTTCCTTGTTATCAGTATTCGCCAAATACTATTTGGCCAGTTGAATCCAATTGTAATTAGTTCAGCCACGAGAGGGCACTCACTCCTTTTAAGAAAATAAAGTAGAAGAGCTGTTAACACTACTTTCTGTGTTAGTACTTACCTTTGAGTTGACACTGACTTATTGCAATCCTCTCTTAGAATTTTCTTGGGAAGGTTTATTCAGAGGAGGTTTGTCATTGCCTTCCTCCGAGGCTGTGAGTGTGTGACTTGCCCAAGGTCACCCAGAAGATTTCCATGGCTGATACTATAAGGCCAAATGTGAGGAACCCAGATCTTTCTAAGCTTTCTTTCAAGAAAAGAGTAAAATCAACAATTGGAGCATTGTTTCACATATTCACATGTGGGCCCTTGGTATCCACTGGGGTTTGGTTCCAGGATTCCCCATGGATACCAAAACCCTGGCTGCTCAAGTCTCATTAAATACAGTGACATAGTAAAATGGTGTCCCTTTATAAAATAGAAAAATCAAGGTTTGCTTTTTGGAATGTATGTATATATTTTTAAAAGTTCTGTGGATTAAAAAAATCCATAGATAAGGAGGACTGACTGTACCTATGTGCCCACTCTTTATTAGACAACATTTGAAGACATCAGTGCTAGACATTCCATTGGAAGACACTATATATAGTGCACCCTTGATATCCTGTGGGGTTTGGTTCCAGGACCCTCCCATGGATACCAAAATCTGTGGATGCTCAAGCCCCGCTAAACATAACGGTATAGTGAAATTGTGTCCCTTACATAAAATGGCAAAAACATGCTTTTTGGAATTTATATTATCTTTGACTATTTTCAAGCCATGGATGGTTGAATCTATGAATAGCAAACCTGTGGATAAGAAGGGCTGACAGTATGGGGTTATGTGAGATGATGCAAACTGTACTGCCTTGTTCTTGCTGCTGCTTTCAAGCAATGCACATGCTTATTTAAGATGGTTCTTGATGTATCAGATCTGAACATTACTCATTTCTGCAATGAGCCTCCTCATTCATGGGAATGGCTTACTTTGCAACACTGTAATGTCACAGTATGCCACTGATAACTCTGCTAGCTATCCTTCCAGTGATCACAATTATCATGTCTTGCACATACCACTTAGTTCATGTGCTGAATTACTTGCAAAGAGAAGACATCTGTATGCTTAAACCCACAGAAGTGCAATTTGTTTCTTATGCAATTCTGTGACTCTCTAAAACATGTTTCCTATGGCGGGATACAGACCGCCCAAAAAGGGTGGTCTCCCGCCGCCCTGGTTTGCTCCGCGAGGGAGCCGCAGCAGACAAACCGTGCGGCTCTGTCGCAGAGCAAAAATAACCCACAAAAAGTGGGTTCTTCTTGCAGTGTGTTTGTGACACCACAATGCGCTGATGGCACACTTGCAGCATCACAAAGGCACCTGGATGTGCGGACGCTAGGCGTCCGTCACGTCAAAATGGCAGCGCTTGTATGTACAGTGCGCTGCCATTTTGGGCCACCAGTATGTACTAGGCTAACCCTAGTATGTACTAGGGTTAGGGAGCATGTGAATGGTGTGTGCTCCCTAACCCTTGAATCGCCACCGCCACACTACAAAATGGAGGTATGTATCCCGCCTTTGTTTGCCTGCTTATTGTGGATATTATACCTTGCCCTTCAACCACTGTTAGGGCACCTTACTGTGAAATATTAGAAACACTGTAAAACAACTGATTCATAAAAATGAAAATGACAAATCAATAAAAACAGCATTGAAATAATGGTTGGCATCCTATTATTATCATAAAATGCAAGGGGGACTGGTAACATGCAATAGAAAGGATGTAGAGAAGGGACAAATTTTCAGCGTATTGAAAAAGATGATTATATTGCAATTTGCCCAACATGTTTCAGTTTAGTAATATTGAATGGCCTTCTTCAGGGACTGATGAAAGAAAGAAAAGGGACAATATGTAAAAAAACAAAAATTATGACAAGAATTTACAACTTGCTATAATTTGCAATTAATCACGAACGGTTTTAAAGTTGTACTGCAAGTAATATTTTGTACATGTATAAATATATCTGGATTAATAGGTGTTTTAAAAATTGAAACGTTTTACATCTTCATGCAACTGATGCAAGAATTGAGTTAGAATTGATTTTACAAATTCAAATTTTATTGCTTTTGACCAAAGGTCATTGCACAGCACAACAATATAACAATACATATAAAAATATAAAAATACATGTAAATTATATCTAAAATGCGAGTATCTCGTATCTGGTATAGAATTTCTAAACAAACGAACAACAGTTGTCATTATGGGTTAAAAAATTTGTCAAATATAGTCATCACCTTTACAGTTTATGGCTATCCCTGTTATATACTTGTTCCTGATTTTTTTAGCTGCTAAGGCAAACAAAGCTACTTTCCAGGTTACATATTTATTCAGGTCCAGTAGAAGATGAAAAATCATATCCTGTGGGTTTTGACTGGGACTGGTTTCTATTATAGGTGTAATGAACCTTTCTCTTGGTTCTTGGTAGAGAAGACAAAATAACATGTAATGAACAAGGTCCTCTACCTCTTGACAACCATATACACAAGTCCGTTCTTTTGCTGGAATACCTCTATAATATCTTCCGTCTCTGTATGCTGTATCCATCATATTTAATCTTAATTTGGTAAAAGCTTTCCGTAAGGCAAATTGCAAGAATAACATAAATTTTTTCAACACCCTGAGACCCTGTCTCATAGCTACACCCATCCAGCCTTTCCAGGGCGTGAAAAAGGAGCTGCAAAAAGTGGGTTATTTTTGTGCCTTGGAAAGGGCACCATAGCTGTGTTGCCGCAGCTTGGCAAAGCTCCTTCGGTGCTGCATTGTATTGATGCAGTGCTGGAGGAGCGCCATGACGGCACACGCTGTGTGGAGCGGCATGCACCATCATGGCACCCTGGGCATCAGAGTCGGGTGTGCATCATGTGGATGCGACACCCCGACTCCACCCTCAGGTCGGCCCAAAGTGCCGGTCTGTACAGGGCCTTAGTGTCCATAAAGGCTTGAATGCAACACGATGAACTGATAGAATTTGTCCTGCACTCTCCCCCACTTCGGTTGCAGTTGACTGCCACAGTCCCCATGAGCATGGCAAGGTTTTCATATCTTTGTGGGCAATCTCTTTGTCTCCCCCCTCCCTTGTTCGGGATGTAAATCACTGGTCAGAGCCTGTCTCAAGGCCACTGGTAGTGCCACTGCTACTCACTCTCTCATGGAGCCTCATCAAAGAGATGTCAGTCAGCCATCTATGTACAAGAAGTTCTTTTGTGTCACATTTTCAAGGGACTGGAAGGGGAGCCAGGGGAAATGAGAACTCTGCTTCCAGGAGTCTAGTTTCATGTGTCTAAATCTAGGCTATATTTATGATGTAGGCTTTCACTTACATCATAAATCAACGCAAAGGCAGGCTTACTGTTGCACATAATGAAAACCAAAATAATGACTACAGAGAATCTACATAAATTCAACCTAGACAATGAGGAAATAAAAATAGTAAAAAGAGTTCTCACATCTAGGATCAAACAGTGATCAGAATGGGAACTGCAGTCCAGAAATCAGAAGACTAGGAATGGGGAGGACAGCAGTGAAAGAACTAGAAACGATTTTAAAGAGCAAAGATATACAATTGAGCACAAAAGTTAGAATTGTAAGAGCCATTGAATTCCCTATATATGGATGTGAGAGCTAGACATTTAAGAAAGGGGGTAGGAAGAACGTCAACACATGTGAGATGTGGTGCTGGAGAAGAGTGCTAGGGATACTGTGGACAGCCAAAAAGACAAACAAATGGGTCCTAGAACAGATCAAGCCTGAACTCTCCCTGGAAGCCAAGATGACAAAATTGAGTTTATCGTACTTAAGACACATCATGAGAAAGCACAACTCATTGGAAAAAATAATGCTAGGAAAAGTGGAAGGAAATAGAAAGAGAGGAAGGCCATATACTAGATGAATGGACTCTATTAAGGAGGTCACAGGTACGAATTTACAGGGACTAAACAGAGCAATGAAGGTTAGGGAGTCTTGGAGATGTCTCATCCACAGGGTTGCCATGAGTAGAGATCAACTCAAGGGCAGTTAACAATAACAAAGGCTTTCACCTATGTGCATTTTAGACTTCACTGTTCAAATTAAAACGCACAAAACCAGTGTTATTATATGGAGTTTATCTTATGGATGTAGATTAGTACAGTGTTCATATAAATTATGAAGAAGCATCACTGCCTGTCTCCCAAACAGGTCTGACAGAAATAATATCAGAAGCTAAAGAACATGCCCCAAACCCCCAGCCAAATGTGCACACCCATGGAAAGGTGCCAGGTTGCCCATCCCAGTGCAAGGGGCACTGCCCAACTTGCAAAGGCTGTGCATGCTGAACCACCCCCTTTTTACCACAATTTGAGAGATGCTTCCTCAACTATGAAAGGGAAAGCTGTTTTTCAGCATTCCACGATGAAGTAAACTCCCACTTCAGAACTGTGCAAAGATAGCAAAACCCAAGATCAGTGCAGCCTTGCCTTCAGGAGCAAAAGGAAATGGGCAGAGCAGATAAGATCTGCGTGGGGCTCATTGAATCCAGTGGTTCCAACGCTCTCTGGGAAGTAATTGACTGCAATCTTATATGCATTTACCTGGGATTTTACACTGAATTCCATATACATTGCTAATGGCACTGCTGCAAGTCTTTTATCATTGTTTGAGACCCAGCTGAGAAACTCATCCATATATCCCTCACCAACTTTCAAGTCCTACCAGCAGAATGAACCGAATAAAATGCAAAGAAGAAAGAAATACACAGCACCTAATAAAATGCACAGAAAAAACCAGAGATACATCTCAAGGCGCTAAGCTAAGGGAGGTTTTATTAATATAAAAGCCCAATGTCTTGGTTTCATGGACTTCTTTAGAGGCTGTATGGAATCATAAAAAGAGACAAAACATCATGGGAATAATAAATAACTATCTTTGTAATGGGTAGGCTGTGTATGTGGGGAGGTCTGCATGTTGCACTTCTCCCACCTGGCACCCTTCAGATGTAATTGGACTACAGTCCCCATCACAACAGCCATTTTGTTGGCTGGGGATGCTGGGAATCAGTGGAGGCTAGTGGCTTCCATTTTAGTGGAATGATAATCTGCTATGGATTTTAGTCTAAAATTTAAAGAAGTTATCCAAGGTATATGTTGTTGTTGTTGTTGTTGTTGTTGTGTGCCTTCATGTTGTTTCTAACTTACAGCAACCCTAAGGCAGAGAACCTACCTTGGGGTTTTCTTGGCAAGTTTCTTCAGAAGGGGTTTGCCATTGCCATCCTGAGGCTGAGAGAGGGTGACTTGCCCAAGGTGATCCAGTGGGTTTCCATGGCTGAGCTGGGATTTGAACCCTGTTCTCCAAAGTCTTAGTCTGATGCTCAAACCACTATACCACACAGGCTCTCAACAGATATATAGCAATCCAAAAATAGGTTTGCCACCCTGGATAGCTTTTAAAAAATTCAGACTGAAACCCAGAACAGTTTCACCCTCTTACTGACATGGAAACCACCAGTTGCCACTGCTAGAAGCCAACACATCTGAAGGGTGCCAGGTTGGGAGAGGGTGATATAAAGCATCTTCTGCTCACATTCCACCCCCAGCATGCCTCCAAAGATGTATTTCCCCCAAGGGAGCCCTTTCAGTAGAAACAGCTGGCACCTTATATGGGGGAATGTAAAAGGGACATCACCGAATGACCTCAGTTTCTGGGCTGTGGCCTTTCATTTGTGTGTCAGTTTTCAGTCCCTTTACAGAGTGAAGAGTCACAACAAAATCTGGCAACATATCCATGTCACTTAATAGGCAGAGGGAAGAAAAACTAGGGCCTAAAGCAGGAGTCTTCTACCAAGAGTTATGGGGTACTGTAGACACACACCCTGCCTTCAGGTATGTAGAAACTCTGCCTTGCTTTTAAAAAATCCACACCATGGTAAGACCTTTATTAGACCAACCAAGAGGGTACAGAAATGAATGCCAGCTTTTGAGGTCTTCACAGCTCTTCGGTGGACAAGATGTTTCACATATTGTACAGTCTGGATGGTGTCATGAGAAGAAATAGAGAAGAAGGGGCTTCAGACTCCCCTTATTTTGGGTAGTACCTTTTTACTGCCAGACATACCTGTTGTTGTTGTGTGCCTTCAAGTCATTTCCAATTTACAGCAGCCCTAAGGCAAACCTCTCATAGGGTTTTCTTGGCAAGTTTCTTCAGAGGGGGTTTGTCATTGGCATCCTCTGAGGCTGAGAGAGTGTGACTTGCCCAAGGTCACCCAGTGGGTTTACATGACCAAGCAGGGATTTGAACTGGGGTCTCCAGAGTCATAATTCAGTGCTCAAACCACTGGCTCTCTCAACTACCCATGCTCACTATTAAAAAAAATTATACTGTATATTGATGGTAAAAACTCATAGGCAAGCAACATAAGCAATAAATCAAGTAGAGTGATAGCTTCTTTTTGAACTAACTTGGATGGTAAGGCAATTTTTTTTAAAAAAACAGGAGTGAAACTGTGCCCTTCTGAATATGGTTAGACTACAACTCCCATCCGCCCAGCCAGCAGAGCTAATGCTGGGAATTGCAGCCCCACAATATAAGGAGTGTTGAATTATTCCTATCCTTTTTAAAGAATGCATAGGGTTCTCTCTTTTTTTAATGGAACAGTATCCATCACATCTTGCTTCCTATTGAAAATGTTCGGTAAACCAAGAAAAGTTGTTTGCTCATGGCTTTTCCTATTAT
>NC_056523.1:221078533-221081371 GCF_019175285.1 Sceloporus undulatus
TATTATTATTATTATTATTATTATTATTATTATTATTATTATTATTATTATTAACCTTTATTTATGAAGCGCTGTAAATTTACACAGCGCTGTACATACAATCTTTTAGTTAGATGATTCCCTGCCCTCGGGCTTACAATCCAAAAAGACAAGACATAGAAGGAGAAGGGAGTGGTGGAGGGAAAGGGTAAGAGGTCCAGCAGTTTCTCTCTACCTCCAAGGCCTGGACCAAGGCAGATGGACTGAAGGGAGGGCGAGGCTTCATAATGGATGGTTAATCATTTTCCAGGGAAAATACATACTGTACTCTCAAGTAGGATAATACATATACAGTACATAGCAATACAGGAAATGGTTCAATAAACAGGCACCACAAGAACATCAAATAGTAAGCGACAATTATGCAATGCCTGGGAAGGCTTTTCTGAACAGGATGGTTTTCAACTCCATTTTGAAGCTGGTTAAATAAGTGATGGCTCTTGCTCGCAGGGGAAGAAGGTTCCAGGAGTGAGGGGCAGTGAGTGAAAAGGGGTGAATCCGGGATGGGGCAGAGGAAATCCTGGGCTGAGACAGCAGATCTTGACTACCAGAACGGAGGGTCCGAGTGGAAAGGTGAGGAGAAAGAAGGTCTGATAAGGAGGGGCCAGTCCATGGAGGGCTTTAAACGTGGACAGCAGGAGCTTATACTGAATGCGGAAAGGGAGGGCGATCCAGTGAAGGGATGCCAACACAGGAGAGATGTGGTCAGAGCGGTGGGTGGAAGTGATAATGCGTGCAGCTGAATGCTGAACAGAGATTAAAGGACGGAGGTGAGAAAGAGGAAGCCCAGCCAGGAGGACGTTACAGTAATCAAGTCGGGAGATCACTAGGGCATGGACCAGGATCTTGGCAGTAGAGGCGGAGAGATATGGTCGGATTTTGGCAATATTGTACAAAAAGAATCTACAAGCCTTGGCTGTGGTCTGGATCTGAGGGATACACGACAGAGAAGAGTCAAAGATAAAACCAAGACTGCGGGCTAGCTGGACTGGTTGAATGGAAATGTTGTCCACAGAGACAGAAAAGGAGTGTTGAAGGGTGGGCTTAGGAGGAAAGACAAGAAGCTCCGTCTTGGACATTTTGAGCTTCAAACGCCAATGGCACATCCACTGCGAGACAGCTGTGAGGCAAGACGAGACTAGCTGTTCAAGCCTTGGAGAAAGGTCAGGGGCGGAAAGATACAGCTGGGTGTCATCGGCATACAGATGGTAGGAAAAGCCAAAAGAGCTGATGAGTTTTCCTATGGACAGTGTGTAGAGAGAAAACAGAAGGGGACCCAGAACACAGCCCTGGGGAACTCCAACAGTTAAGGGAACAGGAGAAGAAGTCTGACCTCCTGCAACCACTGCAAAAGATCTGCCAGACAAGTAAGATCTAAACCAGTCGACAACAGAGTCTGAGAACCCAAGGTCAGAGAGTATATCAACTAGAAGACAGTGATCAACGGTGTCAAAGGCTGCAGACAGATCAAGAAGGATGAGAACAGAGTAAAGGCCATTAGCCTTGGCCTGTAAAAGGTCATTCGAGATCTTGGTGAGAGCTGTCTCTGTAGAATGCCTTGGGCGGAAGCCAGACTGAAAGGGATCGAGGATGGAATTGGCTTCAAGAAACTCAAGACAGCGTGAATAGACAACCCATTCCAAAACCTTAGAAAGAAAGGGAAGAAGAGAAATCGGACGATAGCTAGACAAGGAGGAGGGGTCAAGAGAAGGGTTTTTCAGAATTGGGGAAATGAGAGCATGTTTGAAGTCCGAGGGGAAGGAGCCTGTAGAGAGAGAGAGATTGAAGATATGGAGAAGCGAGGGCAGAAAGGAGGGAGCTATAGAGATTAGAATCATAGAGTTGGAAGAGACCACAAGGGCCATCCAGTCCAACCCCCCTGCCATGCAGGAAATCCAAATCAAAGCATCCCTGACAGATGGTCATCCAGCCTCCGCTTAAAGACCTCCAAGGAAGGAGAATCCACTACACTCCGAGGGAGTTTGTTCCACTGTCGAACAGCCCTTACTGTCAGGAAGTTCTTCCTAATGTTGAGGTGGAATCTCTTTTCCTGTAGCTTGCATCCATTGTTCCGGGTCCTATTCTCTGGAGCAGCAGAAAACAAGCTTGCTCCCTCCTCAATATGACATCCTTTTCACATATTTAAACAGGGCTATCATATCACCTCTTAACCTTCTCTTCTCCAGGCTAAACATCCCCAGCTCCCTGAGTTGTTCCTCGTAGGGCAAGGTTTCCAGACCTTTCACCATTTTAGTCGCCCTCCTTTGGATACGCTCCAGTTTCTCAATGTCCTTTTTGAATTGTGGTGCCCAGAACTGGACACAATATTCCAGGTGGGGCCTGACCAGAGCAGAATACAGTAGCACTATTACTTCTCTGGATCTAGACACTATACTTTTATTGATGCAGCCTAAAATTGCATTGGCCTTTTTAGCTGCCGCATCGCACTGTTGACTCATGTTCAACTTATCGTCTACTTGGACTCCTAGATCCCTTTCACATGTACTTTCATTCAGCCATTAAATAACCTTGCTGCTCCCCTGTGGAGAAGATTAATGTTTTGACATGATCTTGTAATATGGCCATTTAAAAAAAAATGCCAGCATAAGCTTAGCTAAGCTAAATGTTAAAATGTTGCACCATGATGTAATCGTCATAAGAAGTCTCCAACTTGAACGAAATACAAGCCTCTTTGCTTTCTATTTGCCCCTTACAACAACTGCAGCAGGTCTCGCAAAACTCAGTATTGCAGAAGATCTGTGATTTCTGTCAAAGGCTAGAAGGGGACAGAGCCAGGTC
>NC_056523.1:221091371-221161389 GCF_019175285.1 Sceloporus undulatus
TGGATTCCTTGTGATTGGGCGGGCTATAAATAAATCATTATTATTATTATTATTATTATTATTATTATTATTATTATGATCAACCAAATCTCCAATGGGAAGAATAACTTTCAGTTAGAAAAACAACTGAATCAACTGAATGGTTAAAATATGGTCCATTAATTATGAAATTTACACTTTATGTGAAAGCAAGCAAGGAAAACAAGTGGGAATTATATTTGTGAAAAACAGTGCAAGTTTGACTACTATGCAGATAATGTGAATTTTCTCTCTTATATTAATTGTTCCTTAACTTGTGTTCAAAGGTTGTTTCTGTTTTAAGTCCCATTGTAATTAAAACTCTAAATAAAAGACTGTAAGCTAAAGAGGGGTAATAATAGGATAAAATTAACTTGAATGTCATCAACAATGAGCGGAAAGTTCGGGGGGGGTACGTGTGTGATATAATCTGTTGTAAATATTTTTGGGGGGGTGTCTAGGTGTAAGTTGTTTTGTTACCTATTTGTTTTGCATGTTTTTCGTTCCGATTTGCTTGTATATATATTTTCTTGTTTATTCGTTGTTTATTCGTTTTCTCTGGGTTTGTTTGATTGCTTGTTTGTATTTTTCTTTGTGTGTGTGTGTGTGTGTGTGTGTAAATTTCTATCTTTTATAGTTGTTTCGATTCAAAATTAAAAAAAATTAACCTAAAAACAAATACAGTGTGTGTAACTGGGATATACATACAGAACAAGATATATACAGCTCATTAAATTTAACAATTATTATTTTAAAACCCTGGAAGCCTTTGAGCAACCTTAGCTAGAAGAGGTGAAGGCAAAAATTAAACTGTGTTTATGCATGTTTAAACTGTGAAATGAGATGTAAATGCAGATCTTAATAATATTATTATGAGCTGCATTTACATCGCTGATAATAATAAGAATAAGAATAATAAGAATATGAGCAACATTTACATCTTATTTCAACATACAGGTGCTTCACAACTTTTTATTTACTTATGCAACAGCACAAATAGACCCACATTCAGAGATGCTCACACTGCACTTACCAGTGAAATTCCATAAATAAACATGTGGATTATACACATGACAGCCAGCAAAGTGTAATAGTGTGAGCATTGGACTATGACTCTGGAGACCAGGGTTCTATTCCCTGCTTAGGCATGGGAACACCACATGTTAAAGTGGTGTCAAATCGCATTATTTCTGCAGTGCAGATGCAGCCTGTGTTCCATAAGAGATGGTCATAGTAATACATAGACCATTAACAAAGCTTAGGTGTGTTACTTTTTTGAACTACAACTTCCAGAATGTCCTTCCCCATCCAGCACAGCCAATGGGCACACTGGTTGGGGGATTCTGTCAGCCGTAATCCAAAAAAGTAGCATTTTTGAGCTCTAGTTATTATTTC
The DNA here is from genome assembly GCF_019175285.1 of Sceloporus undulatus. Classification (NCBI taxonomy): domain Eukaryota; kingdom Metazoa; phylum Chordata; class Lepidosauria; order Squamata; family Phrynosomatidae; genus Sceloporus; species Sceloporus undulatus. The sequence goes on from NC_056523.1 coordinate 221,092,785, forward strand.
TCAGTCATCAGTTTCCCTGTGCCAACATGAGATGAGAATAAGGATATTGTTGTTGGGTGCCTCCATTTCCAATTTATGGTGACCCAAGTCATTTCCAGTTTATGGCAACCCCAAAGCAAACCTATCATGGTGTTTTCTGGGGCTGAAAGTGTGTGACTCACCAAAGTCACCCAGTGGGTTTCCATGGTTGAGTGGGGAAATGAACCCTGGTCTCCAGGGTCATAATCTGACATACAAACCACTATACCATGTTGGCTCTCATTAAGAATGTTACTGGACTAATTTCCATGACTAGTCCAAGTATTCCTTCTGATATGAACCCTTATGAAAACCAGTTGTGCTTCCAAAAAGCATGTTATGGCTCTTTGTTCTTTGCTTTCCAAAGAGGGGAAAAATACTTTCATTAGCACTGCTAAGCATGGCCAGCATATATATTCAGGGGAATGAAGGAGTAATTTTTTGTTTTGATTTCTGGACTGTACTATATTCAGAAAACAGTACAACAAATTTCTTCTTAATAAATCTTCCCAAGTAAATACTATGGTTTGTTGTTGTTGTGTGTCTTCAACTCATGCTAACGAGAACAACGTCTGAAAAATTACATAGTCATCCTCCATCTTTTTCTCTTCCACGAGTGAGAATGTACTGATATGCAAAGTCCATCTGAATATTTCAGCAGAGTTTTGTTCCCTCCAAAGGATTTCCCCCTTCTCTGAAGATTATTTTTTTTCTTCATTACCACAGAAGGCATCAACAGGCAGAATGAGAAAAGCCTTCATCTTACCATGGCCAGAGGCAAGGACAGTAAAAATTTTGCAAACCTTTGAAGTGCACATTAAAGCTCTTTGGTAATTGTTTTTACAACTACAGAAGGTTGTCAACACAACACCAAGGGGGGGGGGAGATATTAAAAAGTAATCTAAGATTATATGAAGAGTATGGTAGCCAGGTTTTCTGCTTGGCAGAGCACAATTCTGTCTTTGAATAAATGGACAATCTTTGACAATGAGAGGACACTCTTGTTTGAAGATATCATGCATTTGAAGGACTGCCTGCTCAAAGAAAGAGTCTGAGCAAAGTAGTGGATTGGGTGTTGGACTAGGACTCCAAGAGACCAGGGTTTGAATCTCCATTCAACCATGAAAACTCACTAAGGCCACATACAGACAGGCCAAAATAAAGCTGTTTCAGGTCACTTTGGAGGTATGGTGTTTAAATGATGCATGCATCCTAACAGTCCTAAGGACTGGAGCGCAGCTTTGGCACAACTTCTGGCCTCTTAAGATGCATGTGTCATTTAAACACCATACCTCCAAAGTGACCTGAAGCAGCTTTATTTTGGCCTGTCTGTACAGGCGCTAAGTACCTTAGACATGTCACACTCTCAGTCTCAGAGTCAGTCAGTAGCAAACCCCCTTTGAACAAATTCTGCTACGAAAACCCTGTGATAGGATCCCCTTATCAGTAGTCAGAAATGACTTGAAGGCACATAGCAGCAGCAACAACAACTAGTCCAAGGCTGGTTTAGAACAGAGATGGCTGCTTGTCATCCTCAACTATTTTTGTGTCTGCTACACCTCCACAAGGGAACCCCTATGCCACCTACCACAGTTTCAACTCAGGGCTCTTCCAGACTGATAATTTGTGAAGATTTATATTGCACCATTTAATGTTCCTTCTTGGTGCGTCTTGTCATTTCCTCATCCCAGTGCTCTAATGGCTTAAAAAAAAAGACTTAAATAGTAAAGCAGCACTTTTCAATTCCCTTGTGGTTGTTTTCCTTGTGAGAGAGGCTGTGAATGGGTTCACAGGAGCCTTATTTTGTAGGAAACAGCCTATATTTGGGAGTCAAAAGTCAATTCCCATAACAGGATGGCACAGGAGGCCCCAAATTTCATATCTGAGAGCTGGAGCCAGTTGTGCTCCCAACCTGAGGACTTGGTGTGCATGCAGCAATGAGATCTTACCTACCAAATACTGGGTTTGCTGGGATCATCTTTGGCATGGCTTTCTCCTCTCCATCCAGCAATAACATCTAAAATCCATGAAGCAGTTATACCTTTGTTGGCCAGCCAAAATGCACAACATACATGTTGCAACCTTTCAAAGCTCCACTGGCTTCTTCATCAGGCAAACATGTTAAAAATCATGAAGGAGGGGAAACAATTAGTTTCTCAGTTCAGTTGTTGTTGTAGGGACGTTCAAGCAGCAGAGTAATGTTCTCACCTCAAGATTATGGTATCCCATCATAAACCTTGTATGTTTTTGTTGTGTTTTTTTTAGTTTCTCACAAGATTCAAAATTGCAAGGGAGGCTTGAGATCTTGCAAGATATCTTCCTCCGGCAAGATTTGAGACAAAATTATATAGCACTGCCTCACAGGTCTGATATTTCCATAATTGTCTTTGCATGGTCTCCATCTGCGTATTCCCCAGTGCATCCTTTATTTTTTAAATGTTTTTTTAGAGATATAGTGATAAAATAGTAAACTGTAACAATTCTAGTGCTGTTTATTTCCACACAGTGACTCAGTGCAGGGCAGTCCAATATTGCATAGGAATTATACCATTACAGTTTATCATTTTGGCACCATAAATCCTTTTGGCACTACTGTATAAACTATAAAGAACTAGGCGAGAAAAACTCTAGTACCTTAGCACAAAAACAGTAAGAGGCTGTGCTTAGAAAAATCATCCCCATAATGTATTATTCAACCTGTGTAGTAGAGAGAGGGGTCCAATACAAATTGAAATTGGCTGAGAAATTGATCTTTTTGGATACAGGCATCTACTGCTTTAGCACTAAGGCTCCAATGAGATATTTTTAAAGCAATAAAATATTTAAAGGATGCAGGGGGAAATAGGGAAGAGGGTAGAAATATCCTCAAAATAGGAAGGGAATGAGAAATTGGCTACACTTACTTCAGTTGTCCACAATTTGTGAAATGTACTGGTTTAAAAAATGTCTTGCCTTTCAGGTATGTACAAAATATTTCAGAAAACTGCAGAAAAAGAGGGAAATAGCCCAAAACATCATGTGGTTGGCAAAATGTCATTTGGATTTTTTAAAAAGTAGAATATATAGAATCCAGGCTCAGCTGTGAAACCCACTGGGTGACCTTGGGCAAGTCACACTCTCTCAGCCTCAGAGGATGGCAGTGGCAACCCTACTCTGAACAAATCTCTGAACCATTAGGGTTGTCATAAGTTGGAAACGACCTGAAGGCATGCAATACACCAACAATACAGCAAGAAATACAGCTGCCTTCTGATATATTTGCTCTGTCCAGAAGAACCTGAGGTGATAGCAGCAAATCCAACCTTTCTCCTCTTATTTTTACTCTAAAGCAGGCAGTATGCAGTATGCAGTATGCAGGTCTTCTTTCCAAGGTTGATAGCATTGCCAGAAATCTCCCAGTAGTGCTGTTATCCTTATAAACAAGGCGTGTACCCCACATGCTTCACTTTCAGTTAAAACAGCATACTTCAAAGTCTCCCAGAAGTGCTTTTAGCCTCAGAAAAATGCATGCATGCTCAGTACAACTTGTTTTACAATAAAAATAAGGGTGGAAAGGTTCATTTTTGCTGTAGCCACCACAGAAAATTCAACAGTAGTGGTGGATAGGTGGAGCCACCAGTATATTAATAGGATGGGGTGCGGTTTGGTCCCATACCTTAAGAGGTTGCCCACTGCTGGTTTAAAGATACAGAACTAGGGTGTTATTCAGACAGTGAACCCAGGAAAATCAATCTTGGTTTTTTTCCCCAAGGTTTCCTAAAAGATTCTCATTGTCAGCTGTGTGAATAAGTGATGCGGATAGACCTGGATAAACCAGGACAAAACTCTGCATGTCTTGAACGTGTTTCGAATACATTCCCATCATCGATCATCAACTCCATCTTAATTCGGGTGCTGACACATGTGAGCAACAGAATTCGCAGAAATCAGGTTCTGATTTACAAAAATAATGTGAATGACAAAACTGGAATGCGTGAGTGAGATTATTCGCATAGTCACGCAAAAAAAACAACAACATTTGAATAATCCCTAGGGTTGCATTCTGTACTGCAGAAATAATCCAGTTTGACACCACTTTAACTGTCGTGGCTCGGTGCTATGAATGTCTGAGCATTTTAGTTTTGTGAGACATTTAGCCTTCTCTGTCAGAATGCTCTGTCATCACAACAAACTACATTTCTCAGAATCCCACTACATTGAGCCATGGTAGTTAAAGTGGTGGCAAACTGGATTATTTCTGCCATATGGATGTAGCCTAGAAGATACGAGAGTCTAAGAACTTTAGAAAAGCTCTGCTGGATCAGATAGGGGACCTATCTAGCCTGCTATTCCATTTCTTACAGTAGTCAAGCAGACAGCTGTGGAAGCTCACAAGCAAAACAACCGCAAATCTGTATCTTCTTTATCTTCATTTTTTTGGCAGTGTGTACATGGCTGCCTTAATTAACAGCATAATTGGATCAGACCCAAGCTTCGTCCTATCCAGTATTTTGTTTTCCATGGGGCTGTCTGGGTGGTCAGTGAGATGTCTCCAAGAAGCTTGCATAAATACAGTCAGCTCTCCATATCCATTGATTTTTTTTTAATCCAGGGATTCAAGCATCCCTGGCTTGAACATATTTTTTAAAATATATAAATTCCCAAAAGCAAACCTTGATTTTGCCATTTTACATAAGGTATGCCATTTTACCAGTGAGCATCCACATATTTTGTTATCCACAGGGATCCTGGAACCAAACCCCAGCAGATATCAAGAGCCCACGGTATGTCTCCATAGTGTGAATGGCTTGTTCCCAATATGTCTCATCTCCCCAGAGAGCTTTTATTACTAGACAGCATCTAAAGTTGTGCATAAATAAATATATGTGTCAATTAACACATTTGGCACCCTTCAGTGAGACTCTCCCTCTGAACATGGAGTTCTTGTTCAGAACTAGTGAGAAGAGAAGAGGAGCCTTGCTGGCTCAGCCCAGAGGTCCATCTTGTCCAGCTTTCTTTTTCTTTGGGTGACCCACCAGATGGAGCTGGCAACCTCACAAACAGAGCAGCCTTCCCAAGGGATGTCACGAGGGGGGTGCGGGTCACATGAGGTGACACCCTAACAGGGGATGACACCACTGTTCCCCAAATACAGTCTGCTCTTCCTTTACGAGAGGGATCCATTGCAGACCCCCTCCTCCTCCCCCCCCCCGCATAAAGGGAATTCCACCTATGCTCGAGCTCCATTTAAATGAATGGGGCTAGTGCATGTGGTGGTGCGGCTGCGTGACAGGTGCTCATGCCATTACTCCTTATGGGTCACTGGCCCTTTTCCCAGCGCACTTTCAGCATAAAGCACTCCCGCATATGACGCGAGCACACTGTATCTGCCTTTTGGCAGATATGGACTGCAGTGTTTGCCTGTGTCCCTTAAAATGCTGGAGAGATGGTGTGAGTAGGATGAAGCTCAATGGGAGGAGAAAGGAGAGGCCCCAGGTTATAAAAAATATTTTTTTGAATTTTGAAACTTTTTTAAATTAAATTTTAAAATTCAAAATTTGAAAATTGAAAATTTAAAATCTAAACTTTTTAGCTTTTCTTTAGGAACATCACATCTTCCTGAATATTAACTTTAACCACATGAAACTACATACATGTAAATATATTTAGGCTGTGTGTCATTATCATTTAAAGGTACAGTCAGACCTTGATACATGTAGGGATCCATTCCAGACTCCCCAGCAGACACACACATACACAAAAAACCACAGGACCTCATGTCCCATTGTCCCTAATGGCAGCATGATGTGTGTGTGCCCACAAGCACATCCGCATGCACCTGCCACTATTGAGAACAATGGGGCTTGCCATCCACGGACGATTAAATCCACGGATTGCAAGCCCATGGATAAGGAGTCCCCACTGTACAACTTTAATTTTGCTAGTTATTTTGTGTCACCACTATTCCACTGAGTGAGTTACAGGAATTACGATTTATAGTCATAAAACATGACTAAGGATTCTGCACAGTGTGGGATGGGAGGAAGTCAATGGGGTGTGTGTGACTCCATGAGTTACTGCACCATGTGATGCCAACTCTCGTGATGCCACTGCCCAACATTTCTGTGTATGTGTATATGCCTTGTTGACTTACAACAACCCCTACATTCCATAGTTTTTTCTTAGCAATACTCAGAAGTGGTTTGTCCTTGCCATTCTCTGAAATATGGCCCACAGCATTTGGTATTCCTTGGATGTCTCCTTCCATATACTAGCACCAGGTGATGCCAGCCCTAGTGATGCCACTGGCCCTGCCCACCTCCAGCCCCACTGTTTGAACTGAGGCTGGCAAGAAACTCTTGAAAACTGAAGAATTCCACACCATGCCATGGTTGTTTTCAGGCACTAAAACAATGCTTCTTCAGCTATCTGATGTTGGGACTGGCAATGTTTTTCTCCTAATGTGTCAGGGAGCTGTACTGTACTGTGCCCATTGAGTACAATTGTGTTCCCTTCCTGGGGGCTCTATAAGGACCAGCAGCTGATGATGCAAGCAATCGGCACTAGTCCACAGATCCCCATTTTAAGTAGTACTAAACTAGACTTTGATTCTGATATATGGCAGGCTCAGGACAGCGTGGGATAGTGGTTTGAGTGTTGAACTATGGAGACCAAGGTTCAGTTCCCAGCTTGGCCATGTAAACCCACCAGGTGACCTTGGGCAAGTCACACTCTCTCAGCAGGGGAAGGAACTTGCCAAGAAAACTCCATCATAAGTTCTCTTTAAGGTTGCCATAAGTCTGAAACAACCTGAAGGCAAACAACAACAAAAACAACAAAGGCTCAGGAGCATCACAAGGGTTTATTGCTTTACATCTTTTTAGTATGATTATATGTTTTTGGAGGTTTTATTGTTTGTCTTATATTCTTATCATTTTCATTATATTTGTTCACCACCCTGCTATCCATAAAGGATGATGAAAGGTGATTTTAAAATGCTTCACTTCATCCATCCATCAGTCTGTGGCAAGAGAGAGTGAATGTGTTTACAACCTTTGCCAGCCTCCAGATGTTCCAAATAAAATATAATTGACAAAGAAATTAAAAAGTACAAAACAGGAACCATCGCTGGAATGTCTGGTGATATCCAAAATGGGTTAAGATTATCTGTGGTCACTTAAGTGTCCTTAAACTGCTGAAATCCAAAAATCCAACTAGGAAACTTGTCTGCTCTTGCATAGATCCCCGGGACATGTGGAGAAAAGCACTGGGATCTATCAACAAAGCCAGTAAAACCCTTTGTGTCACCTTGAAAATATATCCAATTATACAATTCAATGAGACATTGTATAATGTTACAATATCTTAGTATCAATCAATATATTACATAATCTTTTCTGGCCATTCTCTGCCCCTGTTCACCTGAGGCAAGCGCTCCTCCTCTTTACACTTAGATGTGCTAAATTTTCTTTGTTGTTAATAACAACAAAGTCAGGTAACATGATACCTGGAGTACATTAGAGAGGTACAATGCTGAGCTAGATTGCCTTGACTGGAGGTCTTCAAAATCAGGTTCGATAGTCATCTCTAGGGGATGCTCTAGGCTGGGATGTTCCTTCATAAAATCCAGAGAGATTGCATTAGATGTCTAGGAAAAGGCATCTCCCTTCCAACCAAGACAAGAGGCACTCACTGGCTGCATATTAGGGATGCCTGCCATAGCTAGAAGAGTCAGCATGGTGTAAATTCAGTTTTAACAATGGTCGTTGTGGGACAAGACAGGAGGGCGGAGACAGGAGGAAGGATGTTGCCTAAAGCCCAGGTAAGTATATAGCCATATGAATGAGTATTGGGATGTAGTGTGGGAACCAAAAAAAAGGTGAGATAAACTGTTCACTGTTCTGCAGTCCAACCACCCCCCCCCCCCCCCCGGGGAAAAACCTACAATGGAAGATTGGAAAGAGAAACAGCTGAACTGGAATTTATCCACAAACTGCAGCCCCTCAACAGGTTGAACAGAGACAATGGTTTCCTATCACAATAGCAACAGCAATAGCATGTACATTTCTATGCTGAACTAAGCAGTCTCTAAGTGGTTTACAGTGTATAAGCCAGTTGCCCCCAACAAGCTGGGTACTCATTTACCGACCTGTAAAAGGATGGAAGGCTGAGCCCCCCAGGATCGAACTCACAACGATGTGGCTGGCATTTAACACATGATAACACTAGCTTTGGGAGGGCTCTCTTGGCCAATTCATCATATCTTCTTTTTGGTTTCCACAATACACCCAATACTCAATATGATTATCCACTCATTTTGGCTTTAGGCAACATGGTTCTTCCTGCCATTTCCCATAACGGCCATTGTTAAAACGAAACTTGTCACATCATCTCCACACCCACAAAGTTTTGCATTCCTATGGACATTCCCACACACAGACTGCTTATATAGGTCTGTCCTTGGTCTTTCCATTCCTCCCCATGCATCTGAGGAGGGCCAACTGTGCATTTTAAAAGTTGGTATTAAAATAATTTCAACAGGCAATTAATTTTAGTTCATATATGCCTGATGGGTATCTCAGAGTATATCTTGCATCACTGGCCATGTGAAACTGAAGGTCTTTCATTTTGTCTCTCTCTGTACAAAATTATATCAAGAGTTTAAGAATGCATGCATTTCATTTCCTATTTGCTGAGCTCCAACCTGTGCAGTTGGTTTCTCTGCCAGGATTATATTCCAAATGAATTGCTACCAGAGTCCCATAGAGAGTGCTTTCATTGTTTTCAGTTTTCTCTATGATTTGTAATGGTAATTTAAATCCCCCTATAAGGAAGCTGATCATTTCTTTGCTTGCTGAGTTTTCATTTGGCTCCATAAATAGTAATAGTAATAGCAAGGTTAATTTAGGACCAAACTGAATATCCAACTTAATAATTTTATTCCAACTAACTTGGCCATGTAAGAGAAATAATCATAACAATACAGAGAAAATACAGAGAAGACCCAATCAAGTATATGATGATCAACTTTTTTTATTTACAATAACATTATAATAAAAACAAGTGCTCTTCCCAACTCCCAGCAGCCACTAGATTTGTTCTTCATAATGCCCTAGATCAGTGATGGCGAACTCTTTTGGTACGGTGTGCTGGGGGTGGAGCTTCTGCCCTGGGGTGGAGATGTGTGCCGGGGGCAGGACTTACCCCTGCCCTTTCCCAGCCTCCAGCTGTCTCTGAGACGGGTGCGCGCCTGTTCCTCCTGCCCTTCCCTTGGCCTCCAGCTGTCTCTCAGAGACAGCTGGGGACCTGTAAGGGCCCATGGGGGGAGAGGAGCAATGGGCCTGCAGCCCCTGCTCTTCTCTGAGGGGCTTTGCTAGTCCTGACTAGCAAAGTTCCTGGAAGGACACCTCAGGTCTGGCAAAGCCCCACTAGGAAGAACTTCCTGGCAGTAAGGACTGTTCGACAGTGGAACAAACTCCCTCGGAGTGTAGTGGAGTCTCCTTTGGAGGTCTTTAAGCAGAGGCTGGATGGCCATCTGTCGGGATGCTTTGATTTGGATTCCCTGCATGGCAGAGGGTTGGACTGGATGGCCTTTGTGGTCTCTTCCAACTCTATGATTTATGATTCTATGAAATTATAGGAAAAGAGATTCCACTTCAACATTAGGAAGAACATCCTGACAGAGAGTTGTGGAGTCTCCTTCTTTGGAAATTCTTAAACAGAGGCTGGATGGCCAACTGTTGTGGGTGCTTTGATTGTGTCTTCTTGCATGGCAGAATGAGGTTGGACTGGATGACCTTTGTGGTTGTAACAGGAAACTTAGATTTCTAGGATTTGCAGAGCAAAAGAATTAGCAAGAGGACCTAATAATTGAAAATCCATAAGTTTATTTCCATTTGTCGACAAAGGAAAACATTGAACTCAGTGGAATTCAAGTTCCAAAAGCTGAGAACCCCGAACAAGACAAAATGGCTCTTTTTATATTATTCAAGACAAAGAGGCTTCTTCAATACACCTGATTGGCTAATTACAATTTAAACATATAGAATTCTTACAATCAGAACTGAAATACATGCATACATTAAAACTGCATCCTCACTCCTTACCCCTCCTTTAGGAATTCAGTGGCTTTCCCTTCTAACCTTGCTTCTGAATGTCTTTATCTCAGTAGTTTATGTTATGTCTTTCTACTGGTGCCAGCTTCCATCTAGGTCAAGATGCACTCACTATTCCTTTCCTCTAGTAACTCCAAGCCTTTATTTAAAAGCTATCTCTCTGGCTGACAAAGGTGACTCCATCTTTCTATAGTTTTTATATTTCAAAAAGGAATTTCCACCACATGGTCTCTTCCAGCTCTATGATTATATTATTCTGATTCCACATTAATTGCCATGGCTGCATCCTCTGGAAACCTGGGATCTGTAGTCTGGCGAGGCACCAGAGAACCTCCCTGACTGAGATTTTCTAAATGACCCCTCCGCTCAAGTGCCAATCATAATATTTCATAGGATGGAGCCATGGCATTTAAAGTGGAAACAGAGTACTATAATTGTGTATTTCCAAATTGCTCTAGATAAGGCCTGTTGACTGCTGCTACTTGCTGCTTTTATAACCTAATGACCATCTGCTCTTGTTTTAATTATGGTTGCTTTACTGCTATCTTAACTAGAGCAAGCCACCTTGGTGATTCCTATAGAAAGCCTGGATAGAAAGACCACCATCTTAGCTCTATGGACAGCAGATGATGATGGAGGCCAAACAAGTGAGGCTGGAGGTGTAGGCTTTCCCTTCCTTTTAAATGTTTTCTGCCTGTAAGAGAACAAGTACCTATGAATCCAGTCCCTGGATAACCAGTGGTCTCAGTTCCCCAATTCTACCTCACATTAGTTTAGGGTCACAGTCTTTGCTCTTGGGCTCTCCTCAAGTACTGAAAGGCATACCCTCTAAATGGTCCAATTCATCAGGGACAATCCCAACTGATCTTCTGTTATCCTGCTTTTTCAGCAGCTTTTAAAATGTCCCAGTTTCTCTCTTTTCCTCCCACTTTCCTCTTTTGTCCTCAGCTTGCTTCAATAGAAGCAAACTAATCCAATCAAAAATCCACCAGCAACATGTATATTGTGCATTTTGGCAATAAAGGTATCACTGTTTGGTGGACTTTTGATTGGATTTGCTTTATGGCCAACACAGCTACCCCTGGATTTAGTAGCAAAAGTCCAAAAGGAGTTTGCATGCAGTTAACTCAGCAGGGAGGAGAGGAGGGGAAGAAATCTCGCCCTCCCTAGAAAGCTCAGGCAAAAGAAAGCTGCTGCACCCTCTCCTAGCTTGTCATTTTTCCTTGTTAATTTGTTGTCTTGGCCACACTCTGTTGTTGCTTTGCCTCACATGTCTCAGTTTTCATCTGTCAAATGTAGGAGGGTATGCTGGACAGACAGGTTTCAAGTACCAGCAAGCAACCCTAGCAACATTGGGAGAGAGCTGTATGTTCAGAGAGGAGTAGTGTCAAAGATCTGCTGTTGATTCTTCAAAATACAAAGTGTGCTCCTTTGATATATTTTGACATATTTTTTAAATTTGTGTGCAGAACAAATAAATTATTTTGGATATCCATATGAACAGATCTCGCTGCTCCCACAACTATAAGTGTTGTCCTTTTGGGATGTGCCACCTGTAGCCATTGAGAAGTTGCACCAGAAAATTTCTGCACAGGGAGGAGACCTGGTTGCAGTCATTTAGCACTGCTCCTAAACAGGCGTCATGGCACAGAAATGTTGCTGAACAGCTGCATTCCACATTGACTATGAAGACATGGCAGCGCATGCCTGGGTCTTATGCTCAGAGGCAGATGACATTGCTTTTTGTACTAGGGAGATTATCATATGGGGTTATAAAATGGGAGAAAAAAGAATGCTCCTGTTATTATAGCGCAATTGGTGAAGATTTTCACACAACATCACTCATGCAGTACTTCTCCCCTGAATAACCTGGAATTGTCCCACAACTTCTTATTAATGGGGAAATAGTGTCATTAATGCTATTGTGAAGGCATGGAAGCTAATAATGCATTTGTGGTATCGGGGAGCTTTTTCTAGACTGCACTTTGGCACAGGCAAATCGCTGTCATTGCTAGCATCATTTTTGGAGTAGATTACTCTCATTTTGAGGTATAGGGCACTATTTTATTTGAACTGGATATATATCATATTGTTAAATACAGAAATTTTATTTTGTTCTGTCTGGAATGGAACCATATTTTTCAGAAATGCGTAGTAGTGTGATAATGATGCATGAAACATCCAATCATGATAGAGCAATATGATAGGCTTTTGTATGCGGAACGTGACTGCATTTTTGTTTCACTTTTATTTCGTTGTTACAGCACAATTGCACAACTGTGCAGAACTATAGTGCTATACTTCAGTTATCTTCCAATAGATAACGTGCTCGTGTGATAATCGCCTCCATCTCCCAGAATCTCCTAACCTAGCCAACATGGCCACAGGACTACAATTGTGACCCTGCTGGCTGAGAGATTTTGAGAGTTAGTTGTTGTTGTTGTTGTTGTGTGCCTTCAAGTTGTTTCCAAGTTGAACTTATGGCGACTCTAATCAAGCTATCCTGGGGTTAGTTTGGCAAGATTTGTTCAGAGATTTGACATAGCCTTCCCCTGTGGCTGAGAGCCTGTGATTTGCCCAAGGTTATTGAGTAGGTTTAATGGCTGAAATAGGAATTGAACTCTGGTCACCAGAGTCATAATCCAAGGCTCATACCCACTATGCAACACTGTCTCTGTTTGGGAGTTAGAGTCCCCCCAAATAACTTTGCCTAGCTTTGCTTAGCCCGCATGCTAGTCTAACATGGAAGGCACATACATCTCCCTTATGGCGAAGGTACACATTCACCAAGCCAGCATTGTGTAGTGGTTTGGACACTGAGGATTGGACTAAGACACCGTGAGACCAGAATCTGAATCCCTGTTTGGCCATATGAACCTACTGGGTTACTTTGGGGAGGAAGCACACTCTCTCAGCCTCAGAGGAAGGCAAGGGTAAACCGCCTCTGAGGAAATTCTGCCAAGAAAATGCTGTGATAGGTTCACCTTAAGGTTGCCGTAAGTCAGAAATAACTAAGGTATACAACAACAACAACAATAACAACACTTGAACTCTTGAATTCAAGAAGAAAAGGCTATCAATGGTTGTTAGCTAATGAAAGCTCTTTGTACAAAGGCAGTATATTTTGGCTACAAATAAAAAAAGTATCCCAGCTTGCTGCTGTTTCTGGACTAGAGTTACTTCTGTTGCTGTTCTTGTTGTTGTTGTGTGCCTTCCGAAATTCCAACTTATGGCAACCCTAAGGTGACCCTATAATGTTGTTTTCTTGGCAAGATTTGCTCAGAAGAGGTCTGCCATTGCCTTCCTCTGAGGCTGAGAGCTTGTGACTTTCCCTTGGTCACCCAGTGGGGGTCACGGCTGAGCTGGGAATTGAACCCTGGTCTCCACAGTCACAGTTCAATGCTCAAACCTAGAAAAGACTTTTTAAGATCTTCAGAAAGAAATCCTCAAAATGATCACTTTCCCCTGGAAAGAGATGCACATGCTGCATTTTGTGTTTGACCTCTCCCTTTAAATTGCTGCTTTTCTGGGTGTTTTATAACAGTGCAGTCCGAAGCCCTTTTAAAAATTCAGACTCAATGCATCCCTTTAGGCAAAGACCAGTATTGTCTAGGCTGGCAGATTTTTGGGTTGCACTGCAGAAAGTGAAGGGAAGAAGGATGCGTTCAATGAATACAAAGAAGTAGCAAGATTTATGGTTGCTTTCAGAACTAAAAAGAAGTGAGCTGTGTCCTCCAGGCCTGGCTCCAGGTAGTGTTAAATATAAGCACGTGGAAATTATCCTGGAAACATTTGCAGGGCAATGACACAATGCTTGGGAAGAAAATGAGACAAAGTGAAATGAACAGTAATAAAGACTAGACATAAGTGAAGTTCAGTCTGCTAAATCAGCCTACAAATTTCTTCAGTCCCAAGGGTCAGATCTCACATGGAAGGATTTTCCGAGGCTGGGAAAAGAGAGGTTAGCATTTCCCTAACATTTACTACATACTTTTTTCTTTTGCTGCTAAAATTCCCTGACTCTATTTGGCTGCCAGCGACTAAGTAAAATAGCAGAGCAGCGACTGGATAAAATAGCAGAGGAGCTGGCCTAAGATCAACTGTAATGGCAAATCTCTCTTATTCTTTGGAGGAAGGATTTGCTTCATATCTGCAAAAAGGTCACCCAGAGATGGTGGCTTTATGCAATACTTTGGAGAGAGTACATGTCTTTACATTTAAATACATCTAAAACCAGAACACTATCAAAAGAGCTGAAGAGCTGAGCCAGTAGTATTTTGCTGAAAGAGCAGAACCATTTATGCTTTTTGCCTCTAGATCAGCCACGACCCTTTAATACATGTTATGGTGACCCCCAACCATGCAGGGACGTAGCCAGGATTTTGGGAAGGGGGGTCCAGACTAAGTGCCACAATTATAATGGGGCTTGGGCACGGTGGCACACACTATTCATTGTATCTAACGGAAGGGGGGGGTCCGGACCCCACGGACCTCCCCCGCTTGGCTACGTCCCTGAACCATGTTTCTCAGGTCCTAAGACCATTGGAAATATGTGTTTTCCGATGGTCTTAGGTGAGCTCTGTGAAAGGGTTATTCAACCCCCCGAAGGGGTTGCGACCCACAGGTCGAGAACCGCTGCTCTAGATTATAGTAATGACATTTCACTTGCCATATTTTGAACTAAATCAGTCTTTCAGAGTGGTGTCCCAGAGTTGTATCAAAGGTCCTGTCCTGCCCTGGATGCACCACTGGACAGCACCACAATAAAAAGGAAGGAAGGAAGGAAGGAAGGAAGGAAGGAAGGAAGGAAGGAAGGAAAGAAGTGAGCATCCTTAACTTTGGTGTTGTCTGCACCGTCCAAATAAAGTGGCTTCAAACTGCTTTGAAGGTTAGCTGTTTAGCTGATGCATGAGGCAAATCTTGGTGAAAAGCAAAATGATGCTGTGTTCCGGGGCTAAAAAATGGAGGAAAAAGAAGCTCGGATATTCAGACTTAACATGAAAAATGTGCACCATCACACCAGCATATAAACAGGATGATGCAACTGCGAGAATCCAAGAAAGCAAAAATGTGAAAGTATGACCAACATGGTAGGCTGCCAATAATGCAATGGATGTAATTGCAGTATACACAAACCAGACAGTTCAACAAGGGGTCATGGGGAGAAGCAGGAGAAAGAGGGCATGTACGGAGGGCCTCCATTATTGTGCTTTGCTAACGTGTCTCTCAGCACACTGATGTATTGTAGCGGTGGTGCGTTGCACATGCGACTGTGGTCAGGCATGCCACGGATCATGTGAGTTGTCCAATGGGATAGAAGCTGGGCAAGACAAGGGAGGTAACTGGCGGTGTTCATGTGATGGTGCACATGCATTGTAGGGGAAGTGGAGAAAAATCGAGACCCGCAGCTTGATGCAGCATAGTGCGGGCTGTCCATGGTTGTTCAACCCAACTTGGGAGTGAGCTGTGTGGACAGCTGGATTTCAACCCACTTTCAGAAAACTCAGGATCGAGCTGCTTTTTCCTGCCCATTTGCTGTGGCCCTATATGCAATATTTGACAACAACTGATCTGCCGGTTCACCTGCTTTAATTGTTCAGTTGACCAGAATCCCATCGTAAGAGCTGTTGCTCAGTGATAGGACAGAACATATTCTTTGCAAAAGGTTAGCCAGCGTGGTGTGATGATTTGCGTATTTGACTGTGACTCTGGGGATCAGGGTTCGATTCCCAGCTCAGCCATGAAACCCACTGGGTGAGCTTGGGCAAGTCACACACTCTAAACCTCAGGAGAAGGCAATGACAAACCTCCTCTGAACAAATCTTGCCAAGAAAACCCCATAAGAGGTTCGCCTTAGGGTTGCCATAAGTCGGAAACAAATCGAAGGCACACATCAACAATAGGTCCAACCCCTGATAACTCCAGGCCCAGTTAGGAAGGGCCTTTGCCTGAAACCAAGGAGGACTTCTGCCAGCCAAAGCAGACAACAATGAGCTAAACTGACAACCAGGAGTCAGATCCAGTAGCTTCCAATACCAACTAAACCAGTGGTTCCCAAACTTTGGTCCTCCAGATTTTTTGGACTTCAGCTCCCAGAATTCCTGACTGCTGGCCAACCTGGTTAGGGCTTCTGGGAGTTGAAGTCCAAAACACTTGGAGGACAAAAAGTTAGGGAATCACTGATCTAAACTCTGGTAAGAAGATTAATCTCCTAAGTGTTCATGAGAGAAATTATTCCAGACTCTCTATTAAGCCAATTATTTGAAGACATTCTTCTTGTGATATTGCTCCTGCCCTGCTTCAACCATGTATGCCTGGTATGGCAACAGCTGATGTTCACTACTTCTCCTGGCTCATCAGGGGCCTTGGGCAAGAAAGCTCAAGGAGTGGCACTTTCCTCCCACCTGTAGATGAGTTCCCCAAGTACCAGGCTGGTAAGTCATCACACGTGTTCGCTTCTGCTCAACATGTGACCGTGTTCATGAGCTGAAAATACTTCTTCCGCCCTTCCAGTGGGTTCCACTCAGATGTCAGGGTGTGAACGCCAACCGAGTTAACAGCTTTTGTGTCAGAGCTGGAGTTGCAACAGACCTTTATGTTTGTTTGGAGCATGTGTATTTCATCCCCAAAGGGAAACAACTTGTGGTTAATTAGGCAAGTGAGTAGAACGACACTTGTCATGGCAAAAATCCAGCAGAGCTCATGCAATCTACTTTGGCAGTGGGGCGTTCTTTGGAAAGGACTGCAGCATCTCAGCAACTCTCTCTCTCTCTCTCTCTCTCTCTCTCTCTCTCTCTCTCAATTTCTGTTTGGCTCTCTCCATGATACATCAAGCTCAGTGACCGAAGCCAAAAATCCACTCCCTCTGTGCTCTCACTCTTCTCGTCTGCTTGTGAGGAATCTGGATTTGTTTTATGCAAAGAGTGGAGAGAACTGCAACCTAGAAGAGTTTAGCAGATAGATGTGGTGCCATTCCCCACCACCATAAGGAAGCTGACTGGCAAACCTGAATTGCCAGCAGGGAGAGCGACTGAACAGCTAAGCAACTGCTGGGAGTTTCAGCCTGCCTGTGGTGCAGGTTTTTCAAGTCACACACACCTGCCTGTCACACACTATATCTTCCATTTATTTTTACACACACACACACACACACACACATATACACAGGTGCCGATTGAGGTCACCGCCTCCACAGGTACTTAAATATTCACCTAGAACATCAACTGCCTAAAGAAGACCTGGTTGCTTCCCAGGTAAGTGCATGATTTAAAAGAATGCATTGATGTGAGCCAGAGCCCAGGATGAAGTTGATAGTCCTCTCAGTGGTGCAGCTTCATGGATAGAGGCAGACAGCAAGGAATCAGGAGGGTGCAATAGAGCCAGGGCATTTAGGAATTGGACTTTTACAAACATGATCCAGGAGAAAAGGAAATCAGATGTTCCCAGGTTGCATGTTCCAAGAGGGAGAGCTTTCTGCTCCTACTTTTTGATGCTTTTGCTCTTGTTGCACTTCTTATTATTGTTAATTCCATTAAGCACTGTCCCACAACCTAGGAAGAGAAGATGTAAGTGGCACTTGGGAAGATGTAATGATATGAATGTGCCTTCCTGTATAATTAGTACTTTAATATTTTTTGTAATGATTTTTGGATAGTCGACATGCAATAGCATCTGGTTTCAAACATCATTACATGGTATTTTTATGATATCTATAATATAACTCCTGAAATAATACAATATTTATTACATAACTTCTGGTGTGTAGGAGATTTAATATTTAATGCTTGCAAAACCAAATAAGAGTTCCTAGTAAGTCCAAAGCGATCACAGCTTGAATGTCATATTTAAAATGGAAATCTAAATGTATATCCAACATGGAACATACCCATTTCTGCTTTGATTGGGAAAATGGGAAATTTTCAAACCTCAAATATTTATGATTTGTTTTAGTTTTAAAACAAAGTTTTCAAAACACTGATGTATCCCACTGTCCTGAGCTCCTGGAAGCTCTAGAACATCCTTGTGAGAAGATGAGTGTACTGTACTCAACATTTACGGTCCTTTTGTAAAAAAAGTGTTGTTGTTTTTTAAATCATGTACTGAATGGGGAAAGGAGGAACACACCCTGAATAGTAAAGCTAATTTTGAGTCCCTTTATATGCAAAATATATACTTTTGGATTTTGAAGGCAGTTTCTTGTCAGTCAGCTGCAAATCTGGGCAGCTGAACAAAAAAGTTTCCATCTGCCCAGAATGAAACAGATACATTGCTAAAAAATTACCTTTAGCCATCACATAAGCAGCCATGGTATAGCATATATCTTTACTAGCAAGTAACCATCAGCCATCAAAAGTATTTGACCCAATCCACTTCCACCTAAGTAACTAAGCAGAAACCTAGAAGGGAGGTTACATTATATACACAGATAAAGTGCATGTTGGAAAGTTGGAATGACACTTTTTGGTTGATGCTGTTTGATTATTGCTTTTCAAATGTGGCCATAGTTTATTCTGCTAGTGTCCATACACCATTTAGTGCATTGAGTAAATCCAGAGGGAACCCCTGTGAATAAAGTGCTGCGTTGTGAGAGTCCCGGTATGATAGATCCCTGTAGAGGGATTGAATGTGTTTCCCTATAAAGATTGCCTGCGCTCCAGCATATATGAATTGTAATTGCCGACAGTTTGTTCTGTAGCGAATGGAAAAAGCAGGGGAAAAACAGAGGCTAAGAATAGCAACTTGAGTGATGAGTTGCAGGCAGCCTGATCCACAGGCCATTGAAAGATTGTGCTGAACACAGCAGGGTTGTTGACGGTAGATGCATTATTCAGGCATGCACTTGTCAAATCAGAGGGAATGAGAAGAGAACCCAACAAAAAGCTTTCTCTCCCCTGTGAAATGAGAAGCATGCCATTGTTTCTGCAAAGCAACCCCCAGCCACATGGCTGCCATTCAAATGAGTCCTTCTGACAGACAATATTTGTTTGATGCTCTCACTGCTGTTCCCTAGGCAGCTGGCACAAAGGGTGGTAGCAAGTGGAGATGCATGAGGCAGGTGCCCAGGCAGGGTACTTTGGCAAGGACTGCCACGTGAGTCTAACTTAGCAGATCAGGTTTCAGATGTCCAGTTGCCACCTGTGTAAATGTGCCAGGCCCAGGGCACCTTTGCAGATTTCACGGGGGCTAAGGTGAGATCCTCAGTAAGGTTTGAAGTCCCATTCTCAGACAGACCTTCAAGATGATACAGTAACTGGGGTGGTGTCGGTGGAGCATTTGTTGTGGTAATTCAGTAAGCAAAGAGATCTTGGAGCACTTTTGAGACTGACTGAAAGAAAGGAGTGGTAGCATGAGCTTTCGTAGACTTGAGCCTCCTTCCTCAGATGCATGTGTTGTGGTAACTGTTTGCCAAGTCGTAATGATAGTACAGTAATGCTTTAGATTTTTGGATGTGGATCCCAAAATGTCTTTTTGAAGCTATGAGATCTCTACCTTTGACATGTTCAGCTAAAACATTTTTTTTTCATATTAATATTATCGTTCTCTGTCTTGGAAGCTTCAGGAGATCCTTGTAGTATGGATTCTGTAACTGTAACTGCATTCAGTTATATTTTAATTATAATTTCAGTATGACTTTTGGTGTGGAAGGGAGGGAGGGCAGAACAATATCACTATAAAATCATTGTGGGGTGGGGAGATACCACAATGTGGAAGTCTTGGGGTGTTTGCAGGGGTGAATCAACGGACAAGATAGGCCTGCTTAATCCTTCTTCTTGCTCCCAGTTCTCTCCTACAGGCCATCTTCCCCATGCAGTCAACAAAACTAGAAATGACTTTTTGGGGAATAGCAACAGACAATTTCTAGAGAAGCGTTTGCAAGGGAGAAAGGGCAGACCTAAGAGGGCTTAAATATGTCTCCACCTCTTTTGCCAGCATTTCCCTGCAAGTGCCCTTCAGCTCCCGCATTCCCCTGTTATCTCAGTGAGCATGGGATAAGGACAATAGGCTGGCCAAGATAATGTCTCCTTTGACTCTCAGTATGCAGAGTCAGTAAGCTGGCCAGAGATAGGGCTGTTCCCTGAGTGATAATGTAATGTGCTCAAAACTTGATTTTTGTGTGTACGTGTGTATATCTGTCTTTCCGGCCATCCATTGGCCGTGCTCTCCTTAAATGGACACACCAGCTCATAGTAGTCACTCTGTCCACAGATAATGAGGATTGATGCCTGCTGTGAACACTAATAGGTCTGGTTCAAGATATTTATTGCCATCCCGACTGCAAATTAGGATTGATACTCATTCAGAAGCCTCTGGGTCAGAAATTTTACGGGCTTGAGTGAAGCTTTACTAGTTTGAACCAGTAGCTAGAATCTGAGGATGCATAGTTGGGGTGGGAGGCATCTGAGCTGTGTTTTGCTCATAGCTTGGAGGGCTGACTCTGCTGATTGAGGGATTCTGGGAGTTGCAATCTAAAAACCAAGCTCTGGATTTGATATTGAGTTTGTTGTTGTTGGCAAGTGCCCTCGAGTCAACCCAACTCATGGCAACCCTGGGAAGACTCCCTGTCCTCCATTGCTCTGCTCAGATCCTGCAAACTCAGACCCATGTCCTTCCTGATTGAGTCTATCCATCTGATATGCAATCTTCCTCTTTTTCTGCTTCCCTCCACCTTCCCCAGCATTATTGTTTTTTCTAATGGGTCTTATCTTCTCAAGATGTGTCCAAAGTACGACAGCCTCAGTTTGGTCATCTTGGCTTTCAGGAAGATTTCAGGCTTGATCTGTTCAAGGCCCCTTCTGTTGTCTTTTTGGCTGTCCATTGTATTCTCAGTACTCTTACCCAGCATCATGTTTTGAATGAGTTGGTTTTCTTCTTATCTGTTTTTATTCACTGTCCAGCTCTCACATCTATACATGCATACATAAATGCATGATATGGGTCTAGTGCCAGCACTGGTATTACAGTAGAGCCAGTTTGGTACTCCAGCTAGAATGTTGGATGTAGAAGTGAGAGATCTGGGTTCTAATCCTCCCCTGCCATGAAAATTTCTGGGTGGCCCTGGGCAACTCTCACTCTCTTGGCTTGACCTACCTCACAGGGCTATTGCTGTGGGGAGAAAATAGAGGAGAGCCATTTATGCCACTTTGAGCTAACTGGAAGAAATGAAGGGTATAAATGTAGCTAAGTACCCATGGTACAGCTGCATGTTGGAAGATTGCCTTGTGCCAGAGATGCAGATAGAATCATAGAGTTGGAAGAGACCACAAGGGCCATCCAGTCCAACCCCCTGCCATGCGCGAAATCTAAATCAAAGCATCCTCAACAGATGGCCATAGAGACATACTGTGGTCCCATGTGAACCCGAGGAGGGTGATGTAGGTAGCTGTTGCTGGTCAATAGGGTTGTTTTGGAGTTACTGCACACCTGTTGGCCTCCCAGGTGCCATGTAGGTGAGTGAAGCCAAAGTCCTGCCTCTTTAGGCAAGTGGCTGCCTGCTGCATGGTCCCAGGCCACATCATGGACAGGTGGGAAGGCCAAGTCAGTAGGCTGGAGAATGAGCTCCAGAAATCCACATTGTGGGTGTTCCTTTATCAATAGTTTGATCTGGAACAATTAGCATATGATAAGCTTTTTGTTCCACAGACCAGACCATAACAAACAGAGAAGCAGCCTTTTATGGTATGGACAGAAGAGGATTAATCTCTTCACAGCTTCCACCTCCTTGTGCTAAACTGCCTCCTTAGACTTCCTCATCTCAGAGGGGCTGGAGGAAACTGTGTATTGCTGAAGACAAGGCCAGAGATGCGACCCCCTCCACAGCCCTTTAATAGTTTTTAATTTTTATTATTTATCCATTGTATTTGTACACTGCCTTTCTCTATGCAGTGATTGCCCACATACGTAAAGATGAAGGAGGCTTTGTGGTAGACATCTCTCTTTAAAGACATAGCCGTGGTAGTCTGGATCAGTATGCAAAGGGATATTGCAGCACCTTTGAGACTAACTGAGAGAAAGACATTTGTGGATTGAGTCTACTCAGATGCAAGAAGTGAAGTGCTTATAGGTATTTATGTCCATGAATGAGCAGGTGTGTGCACATGTGAATAATAAAAATGCAGAACATGTGGCTACGGTGGTGAGGTGACAAGTTCAGTGGTTGGTGGGGGATAAAGTTGGGAAGGAAAATATTGTCTCAAGTCAAGATAAATACCAAACCATATGAATGGTGGAGGAAAATCTTGGAATATAATACAGTTGGCCCTCTATATCCACGGATTCTTTATCCATGGATTTATTCATCCATGGCTTGAAAATATTTAAAAATATGCATAAATCTCGAAAAGCAAACCTTGATTTTCCATTTTATATAAGAGGCATAATTTTACTATGCCACTGTATTTAATGGGACTTGAGCATCCACGGATTTTGGTATCTATGGGGGGTCCTGGAACCAAACCTTTGCGGATACCAAGGATACCTGTTATATAATGCTAGCTGGGAACTAAAAAGGAATTGTGATAAAATGGGCAAGAGAGCCTTCATGGGGTTGGGGTGTTAGCTAGTGTTATAATATTTATAGTGTTGCAGGAAACCATTGTCAATGGACTGGAGATTGCGGAGATATCCCAATTCTGCCGTTTCTCTTTCCAACCTCCTTTTGGAGTTTTTGTTTTGTTTTTGTTCATGAACTGCTGTTCTGAGGTCCAAGATGGAGCGTCCAGAAAGACTGAAGCGTTCTGCAACTGGTTTTTGTCCATATATCCTCTGGCACAGAGACTGGCCTGTTTGCACAATGTAGAGTGCTGAAGGGCATTATTTACAGGGGATGGCATATATCACATTAGAGGATGAGCAAGTGAAAATACCTCTAAAGTTGTGGGTGATGTGATTGGGTTCTGTGATGACATTTCCTGAGTAGATGTGTGGGCAGAGTTGGCTTCTGGGTGTGTGGCAAGGGCTTGTACAGTACACATCTTCCTATCCATGCCATGTGTTCTTCTGTTTGAGATTGGGAGGCTGTCTGCAGGCAACAAAAGTCCTGCCACCAGCTACTATTGTCCAGAATAGATTGTACTGCGTTGGTGATATATTTGAATGGTCTCAGCTGGTAGCGTATGTGATTGCTACTTATATTTTGTTGGTCAAATCATAATAATGAAGAGTGGACTCTACCATAAGTTGGAGTGAGGTGGCTGCACCAGGCAGCCCATCTTGGCAAGTGAGAGCATACAGAGCAGGGTGTTCCACACAGCCAAAACTGTATCATCGACTTAAGCAAATCTCCTGCCCTCAGGTGCAATAGAGAATACTATGCCACCACCATTATTGAAATAAAATTCATCTGTTTGTTTATTCTATAGCTACTAATCCAGTCAGCTTTTGTGATTGCAATTGGGATGGCGCCATCTTATTCTTTGCCTCGGGCATCCAAAGGTGATGAACTACCACTCTATCGAAGTTGTTGTTGTGTGCCTTCAAGTTTAACTCCAATTTATAGCAACCCTATCATGAGGGTTTCTTGGCATGATCTATTTGGAAGAGGTTTGCTTTTGCCTCTGAGGCTAAGAGAGTGTGACTAACTCAAATTATCCAGCAGGGATTCAAACCCCAGTCTCCTGGTGTCCTAATCTAACACTCAGACCACGCTGGTTCCTGTATAAAAGAAAATAAAGAAAAAGAGTAAGAAAATACAAGAACAGTAAATGAGAGCAGAATCATTCACTCCAAAGACTTAAAATTTAGCTGTATCATTCTCCTTATTTATTTATTTATTTATTTATACATTGCCACCAGTGTACATGCCACTTTACAACAGAATAAAACATTTAGAACTCCTTCAGTAATATAAAATACTAAAATACAATACTATAACTTCAAGAGTAAAATACAATAGTAAACTACAATGCAAAAAAAAAAAAAGCTACCCATATAAACACAAAATACAGAATAAAACAGATAATCAATTCTAGTAAAAATATAGAACATTAATCTGAGATTCCAAAAGTTTTAGAAAACAAAAAAGTTTTCAACTTGGAGTTAAAAACAGTGAGAGAAGGAGTAGCCCACAAGTTTACAGGCAGGCGATTCCAGGAATAGGGGGCGGCAAGGGAAAAAAGGACAGAGCCAAGGAGGAGAAAACCCTTGGCTGGGTGAGAAACCCAGTATCCCCAGAGTGTAGATTTCCTTACTACAGTATTCCATCAGTTTCCCATCCACACTTTCCCTGGTAAACAGATCTCTAGTTTAAAGAGGTCACCATGCGACACTCTGCCAAGAACCCACTGGCTTGGCAGGCACCATATAACAAATTAATATGCAGAACCAAACCTGTTCTACTCCTGACAAGAGGATCTTAGTATACCAGGACAACTATTCTCTCCTTGGGGCACAAGGGCTGCCAAAAGGGAGCAGACCGATCACAGTGTTGACAGAGAAGTGTGGGCAACAAAGCTGTGTTCCCTGCAAGAGTGGATGGACTAGGATTAAGTGTCTATTCAAAACGGGGAGAGAACAATCTGAGAACAACTGTGGGTGAATGAGCCCAGTGTACTCTAGTGCTCTATCCTCAGGCATGCCAGGTCACCAAGTGACTCTTTGCAGATCACTAAACATCATTCATTGCCATGAGTAGCAAACATTAAATAAATCTACATTTTGAGAACAGAAAAGGAAGAGACAGCCACAATTGGAGAAAGAACAACAGCAGAAACTATGTTTTTACTTTAGGTTTCACATCTTAAAATGGGTTTCCTATTTTAAGGCATAGTGACTGAGGGTTAAATGACATTAACCATCTTTGCATTTAAGACACAGGTTTAAAAATGCAAGGGATATCACTTAGGGGGTGTGGTGAATGAAGATTGCAACACTTTTTCCTCCTCTGCTCAAATTCTGAAGAAAATTTCTTTTATGAATCCGAAAAGAAGAGTTTGGTATCTCACAATACAGGATTTCCTCCCAAATTGCTCAGGATTGCATAGAAGACAAATAGTTAAATGCTCCCGCCCACCTTTTGTGCCTGCTGTGATCTGTGTGACTATTATTCTTCCCCTATCAATACTATTTTCAGTTTTGAATTCTTATCAGCTGTTTGGATGTTAGATGCAAAGACAAATATAATTTCAGTTTTGGTTTTGAGCTCCCGTATATACTTGACTATAAGTTGACCTCATGTATAAGTTGAGGGCAAGTTTTGGGGCCAAAATTGTGGATTTTGCTATAACACGTGGATAAATTGAAGGTAGAACTGAGGGTCATATAGCAAAGGATCTAAAGGATGAAGGAAAGCAAAGCAATGTCAAAGAACTTACAAAATCACAGCAGGTGTAACTCTTTGTGCTTGCTCTCAAGGCTGGATGGATGAGAGTGGAGAGGGTCAGTGCTTCCAGGACAGATTATACTTTTGCTTTTCACTAGGGAATGGTTCCTTGTTTTAAATAAGAGTTAAGATACAGTACAGTGCGCCCGCGCCATACGGGCGCATATGTGCTCAAGCCGCGGCGTGCGCGGGGGCGGAAGGGGCGGCGTGTCCCATTCAATTGAATGGCCGTGCGCGCCCATTGCGCCCTGCGAGCGC
Organism: Sceloporus undulatus; assembly: GCF_019175285.1. Classification (NCBI taxonomy): domain Eukaryota; kingdom Metazoa; phylum Chordata; class Lepidosauria; order Squamata; family Phrynosomatidae; genus Sceloporus; species Sceloporus undulatus. The sequence continues at coordinate 221,118,471 of NC_056523.1, forward strand.
CTGCACCACTGCGCCGCCGCGCACGAGCCCCATTGTTTCCAATGGGGCTTGAGCATAGGCGGAATTCGCCTTACGCGGAGGGATCCGGAACGGATCCCCCGCGTAAGGCGAGGACGCACTGTAATTACATTGACTTGTGGATAAGTCAACTCAGGGTTTTTTGGGTCAATTTTTTCACCTAAATTTCTAGACATATACATGAGTATATACAGTACAGTGGGACTTTCCCTTACATGGAGGATGTGTTCTGGATCTCACACCGCATTGCAAACAATGGAGCGTGTGTTCATGGTGTGGTGCAGCATCATTTGTTTAATAGTCACACGGCTTCAGCATATGCTTGAAGCCACGTATAGTGCGCCCGTATATGGTGCAGACATATTGTATGTGTATTTCCCTGTTTCCACTCTTATCAAAGCCACAATGATCTTACCAGGAGGCCTTCTGCAGACATATCATTGCTGATAAAGTTACATTTTGGACCACAAACTCAGAATCCCCCAGTTCCAATGTCCAGCAGCCATATTGGATGGGAGTGTGTGTGTGCGTGTGCATGTGCATGTGCGTTGTTGTTGTTTGCTTTCAAGTTGTTTCCCGCTTGTGGTGACCCTAAAGAGAACCTTTCACAGGGTTTTCTTGGCAAGTTTCTTCAGAGGAGGTATGCCTTGGTGGGACCTGCAGCCAAAATAAAATAAACTAATCCCAGCATTTCTCTTGTTCTTCCAAGACAGGATAGGTAGCTTTGCAGAATGGTAAGGAAAAAAAACTGTCAAGAAAACCCCACAATAGCTTTACCTTATGGTCACCATAAGTCAAAAATGACTTGGAGGCACACAGAACAACAAAAACAATTACAAAGGGCCCGACTAGACACCTTCAAAGGAGAGGATGAGTAGCTGGAAGTAGAAGATGAGTAGGTGGGTGATCTCCCCACCCCCATCCCTGCACTCACCTATTTTCCACTGAGAAATACCTAATGCCATTTTTATGCTAGATAGATTTTCTGTCTTTGGGGCACAGTTGGCAGAGATGCTTTTCAAAATCACTGGATAAGGGGGCATTTGCAGAGAAGAACCATCAGGCACAAGGAGGATTAAACACCCCCCTCTCTAGCTGCCCAGTCCCATTTCAAATGCTTCCTAGCAACCCACTGGGTGGTCTTGACTAAGTCACATGCTCTCAGCCTCAGGAAAGGCAATGGCAAATCTCCTCTGAACAACTCTTGCCAATAAAATCCCATGATAGGTTCATCTTAGGGTTGCCATAAGTGGGGAACGACTTGAAGGCACACAGCAACAGCAGCAATGCACATTGATTCTGTGAGGGTCAGTAGAATAGAGATCTTATATGGGATATGGGCTGTCCAGATTCATTTCTGTATTAATCATTATTATCCTATATGTATGCAGCATCGGTGCCATGCTCCAGCTTGGGTAGCAGCAGGAATAGCAGAATCACTGAGTTTTGAAGGTGCTGAGTTTGGTCAGGTTGGGGCGAGGTCTTTCTGAGCCGCCAGTTCTTGGTTAATTGCCTGACCATGCCAAATCCTTATGGTGGCCTTGAAGAAACTAAAGATAGCATTGCTAAATATAACCAGATGCTAAATGTAATCACATTCTGGGCTTCTGCATGCCCAGCCAATTTTCTTGAACTGCTTTGGTTGTGGAAATGGGAAAAGTGACACCAAAGAGCTGAGAGAGAGCAAACAAGTTATGTATAGAATAGGGAGAACTGGTAACCTTTCTCTCAGTAGAGAGATGCCCTCCTCAACCTTGTTTCCTCCATCCCTCCTCAAGTTCCTACATTAGAGAAGCAATACCGTACCAATGGGACGTGAATCACCATGACAGCTATAGTACACCAATCCCCATCCTCATCTCAGAACAGTCTGTAGCTATCGAAGGGCAAAGAAGGCCCTCATGGAAAGACCAAAGACAGAGTAGGAACACCTACGGGTGAGTAGCCACAACCTGCCACTCACAAACTGTCTTCATGGCCACATGTTATTAAACAGAGGCTGGATGGCCATCTGTCGGGGGTGCTTTGATGGTGTATTCCTGCATGGCAGAAGGGGGTTGGAATAAAAGGCCCTTGTGTCTATTCCAACTCTGTGATTCTATTCTATATCCATACAAGTTCCCGCCATATGGGGAACCTTTTGCTAGTTGTTAATTTGCTGCCAAGTCTCTGTAGGTTGGTTCCTCTCTTACTCACTTATGTAGTACTGTATGTGATTCTCTAATTCATCTTCAAGCAAAAATGTGTATGTTTGAACATGTCCTGGAAGAAGCAGATCACCCCCATTCACCAAATGTCTCTCGTCCTTATCTGGTAGGCATCTCCCGCTTGAGCCTCGATGAGCTTTTTCATCCTATGCAATATGCAGAAGTTATATTACTAGAGCACATTCTTCTACTGTCTTGTTGTTGGGAGATGAGGAGAAGGAAACTGTAGCTACTACAGGGATGGAACAATGAAGACAAGACTCCTCACATAATCCTCCTTTCTGTAAATCAGTTAGAAGCTGCCATTTGTGTTGAGAGGACTGTAACATCAGTAGGTTGAGAGGAGGAGACATTTTACCCCACGTCTCTATAAGGCAATGTCCTACAGGCGGCCCTCCATATCCATGGATTTTTTTATCTATGGATCAACCATCCCTAATCATATGTGTGTGTGTTTGTGTATATTATCCATGGCTTGAACATACACATACACACACATCTATATATAAATTCCAAAAAGCAAACTTTGATTTTGCCATTTTATATAAGGGATACCATTTCACTATGCCAATGTATTTGGTATCCACGGGGCATCCTGGAACCAAACCCCAGTGGGTACCAAGGGTCCACTGTATATGTTTATTTACTCCAAAGTAAACCTTCAAAATATACCTGGGAATTGGAACTGCTGATCAAAATGCATAGCAGCTGAATTGCTTTTGGCTCTAGCCAAGAATATTGTGCTATAGCAGTCCTATGGTGTTGTTTACTGCAGTGGCTTTGCTATTGATTTTTTTCAAGTTCTATATATGGAATGCATAATGGTACCGTGTCCTAATTTATTGAATTCGAGCCTCTGCTGCCAGCCAAATTAGAAGAGCTAAAGTGCCCTTCCACATCCCTACAAACAAAAGCATGAGGTCAACTTAAAGGCTGTATTTCTGTTAGTGTCCTATGCATGCCTCACTTTGTTGGTGCATGCATTATGCAAACATTGCTGCCTCCTGATGGAAATGGAGTTGTGAATGTGGTACTGGGATGCATCTGCACTTAGTTACTTATTAGTTGCACATTAATGTAGCACAATATCTGTGTACCTCCACATGTGGAGATTTGCTCTGTGCAAACCTGATGTGAGATCTTGGCCTTAGTGTGCCTCAATGGATAAGAGCGGAACAATGTACTGTTCCCAGAATTCCATAACATTGAGCCATGGCAGTTAAAGCGGTGTCAACCGGATTATTTCTGCAGTGTGGATGCAGCCCAAGTATGCTTTCTAGAATTCTTTTTTTAAAAAAAAAAAGATTTGCAAGCCGTGAATGTATTGGAAATAAATGACTTTTCAATGGTATAAAAGGCTGCCATAGGGTTTTGTTTTTTTTCCTGCCACACTCTCTGTGAAGGCTTAAATATTGCCACACAGCATTGTATCCAGTGTTTTATATGGATCTGGAGACAGGAAATGTAATCGATTTATTTTATTTTATTTTATTTTCAGCTTTGTTCTTTGCTATTAACTTTGAAAAAGTTTTTCTTCCTTTCCCTGTATTGTTGATATGCAGCAGTATCCATACAGTAATACATACCTGTGTCATTCATCTACAATTGCATCTTAATAGAGGGAATGAGAAACTGAACAGGGGGAGAAGAAGTAAGAGAAGAGATTATTAGTGGACATATATTTTAGCACCTATTTTACTTCCAAACTATATTAGTACATATTGAGCTTGAAATGATTATATGTAGAAGATTCCAATCTTTTAATATCCTACTTTTTCTATTTCCTCATTGTCAAGGTTGAATTTCTATAGATTCCCTGAGGTCATTATGTTTACATTCAGGAGTAAGCCTCCCTTTGCAGTTTCTTCCTTGACCTTCCTTAGTGGTTGCTTTAGGTCTGTGATGTTTTCAACGAGAAGTATTATTATTATTATTATTATTATTATTATTATTATTATTATTAACCTTTATTTATAAAGCGCCGTAAATTTACACAGCGCTGTACATACAATCTTATTAATTGGATGGTTCCCTGCCCTCAGGCTTACAATCTAAAAAGACACGACACAGAAGGAGAAGGGAGGGGTGGTGGGGATGGGGCCTGTCTAGTAAGATAATACATATAAAATACATAGCAATACAGGAAATGATTCAATAAAACAGACAACAAAAGAACATCAAATAGCAAGTGACAATTATGCAATGCCTGGGAACGCTTCTCTGAACAGGATGGTCTTCAGCTCTGTTTTGAAACTGGTTAAGGAAGTGATGGCTCTTGCTCGCGGGGGAAGGAGGTTTCAGGAGTGAGGGGCAGCAAGTGAAAAGGGGCGAATCTGAGATGGGGCAGAGGAAATCCTGGGCTGAGACAGCAGACCTTGACTACCAGAACGGAGGGCCCTGGTGGGAAGGTGAGGAGAAATAAGGTCTGATAAGTAAGGAGGGGCCAGTCCATGGAGGGCTTTGAATGTCGACAGCAGGAGCTTATACTGAATGCGGAAAGGGAGGGGGAGCCAGTGAAGGGATGCCAACACAGGAGAGATGTGGTCAGAGCGGTGGGCGGATGTGATAATGTGTGCAGCTGAATGCTGGACAGAAATTAAAGGATGGAGGTGAGAAAGAGGAAGCCCGGCCAGGAGGATGTTGCAGTAATCGAGTCGTGAGATCACTAGGGCATGGACCAGGATCTTGGCAGAAGAGGCAGAGAGATATGGTCAGATTTTGGCAATATTGTATAAAAAGAATCAACAAGCCTTGGCTGTGGTCTGGATCTGAGGGATACACGACAGAGACGAGTCAAAGATGAAACCAAGACTGCGGGCTTGCTGGACTGGTTGAATAGAAATGTTGTCCACAGAGACAGAAAAGGAGTGTTGAAGGGTGGGCTTAGGAGGAAAGACAAGAAGTATGGTGTCATTTGCATATCTTATGGATTATAACATTGTGAAAATTAACCAGAATGAATTTGGGTTAAATCTTGAAGGCCAGCATTTTACAATCCAGGATAAATCTCCATTATTCACATCCATCTTGGATGCACCCGATTAAGTTTGTGTGTATGTGGCCAAAAACCCACTTAATCCGGGATAATAGATAGCAGGTTCCCCCCCCCAAGATTTTAAAAAAGATCCACATTGTCAGTAGTGTGAATAACCGATGCGAATAGACTCAAATAGACCCAGTATAAAATGCTGCATATCCAAAAAGGGTTCTGAATGCATTTGCATAGTTGACTCCATCTTTATTTGAATGCTTGCACATCATGTGACCAACTGAATTTGCAGAAATACACATCAATGCAGTTCCATAGTGTGAATAACAAACCCAGAATGCATGAGTGGGATGATTTGCATCACCACACTAAAAAAAATGACATTTGAATGACTCCTAAAATATAAGGTTTATGCAAATCTCAAAAACAGAATTGCATGAGAGAGGGAAAATATTTTCAAATCAGGAATGCTTCTGTGCAGTATTACTGTGTTTTCTGAAAGATGCTATTGAGGTCACACAGTCTGCTGAAGGAGGACAAACCTCAGAGCATCTCAAACACCTCTTTCTGTTACTCTTGTCCGGACCTACTGGGAAGAGCAAGACTCCATCTCCTCTCTCCTGTTGAGCTAATTTAGTACAAAGTTCTCCACCATAGCAGCTTTGAAGTAAATTTGCAGGCTGCAGGCAGATGACAGCCAAGAAGAGGGTGAAATTGAGATTCTTTAAGACCAGCTGAGAAATGAGAAATGCAGATCATCTGCGACAGACCTGGCTGATGCATGGGAATTGGGGGCTATACTGTGCTTGAATACTGGATGTTGGCATGTCTTGAAGGCCAGCATTTTACAGTTGACATCTGATGAAGTTTTGACACTGCCAAACCACCAAAAACTGACAAAAATTGATTTTTTTGTTTAAAAAACATATTTGTTTAGCTGAATCAAAAGGAATAGTGAATGAACTTGGCACATAGTCTGACTCTTATATTTGATTCTCTGCATCTCACAGTCACCTTCAAACTTGTCCAAAGAGAAGATGTCCACAGAAACAACTGACAGTCCCACGGAGGAACAGGTGGAAATCCTGGAGTACAACTTTAACAAAGTGAACAAGCACCCTGACCCTGCTACCCTCTGCCTTATTGCTGCTGAGGCAGGGCTGACCGAGGAAGAGACCCTGGTAAGCAACCAACCTACAAAACACACCTCTTCATTGGGCTTATATATGCCTCCTGTTGAGTTCAGCCTCCTACTATCTTCTTCACATTAAATGCATTTGTCTTTCATCACAATGGACTGATTCAGACATGCACTGTGTTGTAGCAAAGATTCAGTAGTGCTTTTTGGTCAGAAGGGGTTTGTCTTTGTCTTCCTTTGAGGATGAGAAAATGTGACTTGCCCAATGAGATCACTGGGTTTCCATGGCCGAATGGGTATTTCAGCCCTGGTTTTCAGAATCCTAGTCCAACACGCAAGGCACTAGACCACAATGGCTCTGGAAACAAAAATGGAGAGGGTTCCTGAATCTTTAATAGTTATGCAGAAATGACCATTTCAGTAGGTGTTGCTTGTTACCTTGCTACATGAATGACAATTAACATCTTTTGAAATGCTGTCTGTTACATAACCATTAATGTTATGGGAGCCTCCCCTAGTTTTCAGTATGGCAACCTTAATCACAAATAGCAATGTGTGTGTGTCTATTCAGACCATCAAACTCCACCCAAAGAACATTTTTGTCTCATATTACCTCAGGGCCAAGGTAAATGGATGAGGTCAGATATATTATTTATTCATGTGTAGCATTACCTCCCTGGCTGTGTTCTTGGCATTTTGCTTTCCATATCAGGTTAATTTCTGAGGTTACAACTAGGCTGGGATTCATGAATGGAATCTTGTATCAGCTTACCATTAACTAAGTACTTAACTATGTAACTTACCCTGGCCTGTCTCCCTCAAACCTGATGGAAACATCATTCAACCACACCTCTGATCATTGGCAGAATGGACCTCCTTTATCCTGTTAACCTAAAAGGTGGGGAGGGATGTTTGGGTCCCTATCAGCAGTATCAGCATTTCTTTGGAAAATCTGGTGAAATTAAAGCTCAAAAGAAAGCCTGCAAGAGGAAGGTAACTTCTGGGATCTTTTCACCTATGTACACCAGTACGATCTGCAGAGAGCAGTTTCAGTCAATAGAAGGGTTTTATTTATAAATGTATGTGGGTGCATGCAAACATACAAAAACCAATGCAACCTTAAGAACCATACAAGGCTATTAAAAAGACAGGTGTGGAAGGTTAGATAGAAAGGAATCAGGAGCTGAAGGGGGCAATAACTACCAGTCCTGAAGAGGGGTGCATGGAAAATGGACAGCATCTGAGGATTTCATAGAGAGAGCAAAATGGTCTGTAAACAGATCCGCTATCAGTGAATAAAGTGGCGAGGGCTGGGATGGATATGTATATCCAATTTCATGCCTTCGAATGGTGCTTCATATTACCAAATGGTATAACAAATGTTTTTATGGTTTCCCCATGGAATTGACAAACGGGACCCAAAACAGTGGAATGACAAAACATTGGTTATATCTGAGACATTCCCTGATGGTTGGGCAAGAAGGGTGACTAGGAACACATCAGGAGTTGAGGTGAAGGGTATGGTCTCTGATTGCTATGCGATGGGATTTGCTTTGTCTCCAATGCAGGAGGAAATGCAAAGAGCCTGGAGGGAGGACAGAATGATCAGCAAACCCATTTAGCATTTATTTTAGTAGTATCTAGGTCTCTGCATGTCCTCAGGTCTGCACAACTCCTTTCCCGTGTAATCTCCTAGTTTTCACAGGTCATTGTGACCTCTCAAAACATGCCCAATGTTTAATATTAATATCATATCATAATATAATATTAAATATGAAAACCCATATGCAGCGAAAAAGGTGTAGGGTATGCTAACATCCCCATGCAGCTGATGCTTGGTAAAGCAGGTTTGGTAGCAAGTTACGATTGCGGCAACAGTGTCAAAATTGTGACTAGTGATTGTGAATATGAAACAACTACAGTTTGCTGATTTTTGAGTGATTACAGGCAGGCAAAGGATGACTTTCCAGCTAAATGGTCATGTTAAAATTAAACCTTGACCACTCCAGGCAAGGTAAGACAGGCAAAGGGTAATGTTCCAGCCAAACAGTTGTCTTAAAATTAAACCTTGGCTATTCCATTCCCACCCTCTTACAGTCAGGTTTGGATCTCAAACGCAGGTTCAGCAGAGCCAGTTTGCACATTCAGCACTGATTCAGAAAGTCGGTTTGGGGCAGTGAGAAGCTGTGTGACACTGAGCCAGTCTAACAGGATTTGATCCCCCTGTGGTGGCTTTCTCGCCCTCAGCCATCCTGCCCACTGTGTAGAGAGTTTTTGTACTACTTATGGCAGCTGCAATTACCAGTGATGGATGGGCGTGTGGGTGGGGAGGCTTCTATGTGATGGGCAGGATTCGAAGCAATAAGGAAATAATTTGGCCAGGAGGTGAGTGGAAATTTAAAACACTGACTCTTGCGGTGAACGTAATCTCTACAACCAAACCAGGCTTATGACTTGGCTTCTTTATCAAGGAAGCCATCATCTTCCTTTGTGGCTGCATCTGTACTGCAGGAATAATCCAGTTTGACACCATTTTAACTGCCACGGCTCCATGCTGTGGAATTCCAGAAATTGTAATTTTGTGGGATATTTAGCCTTTTCTGTTCAGAGCGCTTTGGTGCGATACAAGCTACAGTTGCCAGAATTTCACAGCATTGAGCCATAGAAGTTAAAGTGGTGTCAAACTGGATCATTTCTGCAGTGCGGATGCAGTCGGAGTCCTCTTTTTCAGTCAGTAGAAGCAAAACAAGTTCCACTTTTTAGCATTATGAGTGAAGCTCATTATGACCCCCACATTCTTAATGTAAAATAATGAATATCTGATTACTATTTTTTAAATGGTCTGCATTTCTTTCCTTTTGCTGAGAATCCAGTCTGGTGTTCTGATCTTTTCTTGATTAGTTTTTCCTTTCCCCATATTAAGTCAGTGTCTGCTGTTGTTTTGTCTGCTGTGTAGTCAGCTGATTATTTATATTCCAAGAATAATAGTGTCTTGCTGGACACCAAGTTCATAATTATTTAGCAATCTTGTCCTCTGCTTTTGACAAGGCTTTTTCTTTCTTTTTTGCAGAAAGTCACAGCTTCTTGGGTGGGGAAATGATTTTTTGATAACAGAACATGGTGGGGAGGAAGGTTCAACCCCCTGTTTTCCATGCACTGTAGTCCTGTGTTGGATCATCCCCTCATTCCCTCTACAGCTTTTGCTAAGGAAGGAGAACGGTCAGTTTTAAGGAGGCTTTTAAAAGTATGTGGGTAACATAGGCTGTATCTGCACTGCAGAAATAATCCATTTCCCAGCAGATAAGGGGGCCGAGCATCCTGATGTTGGGTAGCTCCGCCTGCAAAGGCTCCTGTAGGCAGGACACAAATTTAAAAACAGAGGCCAGGGGCCTGACCCAGCCTCCATAGGCGGAGCGACCCCCGGAAACCTCCGTCTTCTTCCTGCCTTAGCTCCTGGTAGGACGCATCTCACTTTGGATCCTAAAAAACCTACTCGGCTCCCCAGACTTGGCCTGGCTTGAACCCTACCTTTCCTCTTTCTAAGGTGGCTGTGATGGCCGAGTGGTTAAGGCGTTGGACTTGAAATCCAATAGGGTTTCCCTGCGCAGGTTCAGATCCTGCTCACAGCGCAAATCTAATCTTGTTCCTTCCTTTAAAAAAAAAAAGTTTTCTCTCTCTCTCCTCGCTCTCTTTCCCTTTTCCACTCCCTCCTTCCCCCCCCCCCCCATGGCTGGCGAGGAAGAGGCCAGGCCAGCGGGCGAGCTGGCTTCCACTTGGCCCGGGCAAGCCCCGGCTTTGCCGGAAGTGCGCCCAGAGGCACCCCCCACTGGCAAAGAGCAGGGAGTGGAAGCGGGGCCGCACCGGGCGGAGGGAGATCCCTCACAGCCCGCTGCAGAGCCCAGGGCCTCACGACCGACCCGGTCAGGGTTGGAGACTGGAGAGCCCTTGTCGCCGACGCGACGGACACGACGGGAGGAGGTAAGCAAACCCCGCCGGCCAGAGGGTACCCCCTGGGGTTTCCCCAGGGAGCCTGAGATCCCAGGCCCCTCTTGGGCTCCCCAGAGGGAGGGCGTTGGCGGCAGCCCGCGGGGCCAGCCCAACAGGGCGCAGGGCTGGGGGACAGTCCCCTTTCTCTCTCCACTCTTCCCCCCCTTCCTGGGATGGTCGGGTCCCTGCCTCCAGGCCCCCTCCACGGCCAGAGGCCCAGCGGCCGAACCCACAGGCGGGCAGAACGGCTTTTCGCCTCCCAATGGGGGTTTCCCTGGGGCCCTATCCCCCACCAGGGGTGGTTTGGGTTGGGGGGACCCAACCCCTGGCCCCCGGCTGGCGCCAGTGACTGCGAGGTCACCCAGGGGGGTGGTCATCTTGGCCGCGTGGGCCGAGATGGGGGCCGCCATCTTGGCCATGCGGCCCGAGGTGGCGGCCACCATGGGGGCGACCCGGAAGTGGGGTCACGAGACCATGCGGAGACCCATGGGGGCCGCCATCTTGGCGAGTCAGGCCGGGAGGCTGCCGAGCGGGTTAGGCCCAAGCCCATCCTCTCCCCTAACAGTGAGCCCTCGCACCGCTCCTCCACTAGTGCCGCCTCACGTGACTTCCCACGAGAGTCCACACCATCGGACGGCCCCCGCGATCAGAGACACTTAGACCCCCGGGCCCAAGCCCACTCCACCGCTAGGTCCGGAGGGAGGGAGAGCCGGGGTTCGCAGTCAAACCCAGACTCAGATACATCGCAGGCCTATCACCCCCCAGCCAAGAGGGCCAGATATGCCAGAGAGTCCAACAAACGACCACGCTCCCCCTCACCCCACTCCTCGGAGGAGGAGGGTCCTCCGGCCAGCCTAGATTCTGCTGTCTCTGAATCCGTGGATGGAGAGCTCTCCCATGACAAGGGAGATACGCCCAGGGACACCCCCATGTCCTCTCGACTCCTCAAGCCGGAGGACTATCCAACATTGATAAAAAAGACAACCAAAACCCTGGGCATTGCCCTGCCCCCCAATACCGTCCCTGTTCTGGACTCTGACCTCCCCAGGGTTGGAGAGGAGCTTTTTCCTGTCACAGCCCCCACAGTTCAGGAACTTCCATGCCCCTACAACATCATGCAGATTGTGAGGGACGAATGGAGGGCACCTGCGGCATCTAGGCCCAACCACAGTGCGACTCGAAAACATTACATCTTTCAACAGGGAGTCATGGATAGTCTCAAGGTCCCCCTAGTGGATGCCCCGGTGTCTGCCCTTGTTTCTTCGGCCGTTTTCACCAGGGATGGTGAGGACACCCTTAGAAACCCAGAGGACAGGAGGGCCGAGGGAGCACTCAAAAAGGTGCACGAAGCAACTTCCATAGCTATCAGGGCAGCCACCACTGTCTCTCTAGTGATGCGCGCATCCTTGCAGTGGTCCAGAGAGCTGCTGGAGCTGCTGCCCCACGCAGACACCAAAGTCAGACAAACGATCAATAAGATCACAAAGTCATTGGCTCTCGGGGCTGATGGCACCCTTGACAGTGTCCAACAGTGTGTCAGGGCTCAGGCGGCAGCAATAGCAGTCAGACGTCAGTTATGGCTCAAAAATTGGCAGGTAGACACTAGGTCTAAACAAAACTTGACCTTTACCCCTTTCTTGGGAACTAAACTGTTTGGGGAGTCCCTCGACCCAGTGCTGGTAGAGGGCAAGGACAAAAAGAAAGCCTTGCCCTCGTCAAAAAAGAGAGATGACAAGAGGCAGTTCAAAAACAGATCTTCCTTTCGATCCTCCCGGCCCTTCTCTCCTTCTCGATCCCAAGGCAGAGAGTCCAGGTCCAACAAGTCTAGATGGGGTGAAACCAAGTTTAACAAGCGAAACTGCCCCCCCTTCTCACCCAAGACGGGAGGAAGCTCCAAATCATCCCAAAAGAGTCAACAGTCATGACGGGGTCCCTCCAGTAGGAGGCCGACTCCAAGGATTCGCAAGGATTTGGGAGGGATCCATGGCAGACAAGTGGGTCCTCGACACCATTCGCAGGGGATACAGGATAGAGTTTCATCGCACTCCCCGCAACATGTTCGTACCCTCTCCCAAGTCCAGCGACCCCGACAAACATCACCTCCTGCTGGAAGCCATCGAACGCCTACTTGCCATTCAAGCCATCAAACCGGTGCCAGATGACCAAAAAGGACAAGGCTGTTACTCCACCTTTTTCCTGGTGCCGAAGAAAAACGGAACTTGGAGGGCCATCCTAAACCTGCGAGCAGTCAACCGCTTTGTCCGCAAGAAAAAATTCAGGATGGAGACCCTCAAAACCATCCTGGACAGCCTTCACCCCAAAGACTTTCTCTCCTCGCTAGACCTCCAGGATGCTTATTTGCATATTTTGATTCATCCATCCTCCCGGTGCTTCCTCCGCTTCAGATATGGCAAACACCATTTCCAATACAGGGCCCTCTCCTTTGGGCTCTCGTCAGCACCCAGGATATTCACCAAGATCATGGTGGCCCTAGTCGCCCATTGGAGGACTCGATGCCTCCATGTTCACCCTTATCTGGACGACCTCCTGATCAGGGCACCATCAAAGACTCAAGCCATTCGAGACACCACCACCATACTCAAGTCCTTGGAGGACCACAGCTTTCTGATCAACATGGAAAAGAGTTCCATTCACCCCAAACAACAGATCCTCCACCTGGGAGCCCAAATAGACACACAGTCAGGGACAGTCCGTCTCCCCCCAGACCAGATCCTGGCCATCCGGAGGGCAACACTGGAGGTTCTACGATTGTCTCGAGCCAGCCTTCAACTACTCGCTCACCTACAGGGCCTAATGATCGCGGCGATCGAGTGCTTGCCCTGGGCGAGGTTCCATGCCAGGCCCCTTCAGTGGCTACTCCTCCCACACCAAAGGGCCATTGCGCTAAAGAGACACCACAATCTATTAGTTCCCAACAGTGTGCGCCGGTCCCTCAGGTGGTGGATCTCCCAAACAGTCTCCAGAGGTCGACCCATTTGGGTGACCGAAAAAGTCCAGATCACCACAGATGCCAGCCTTCGGGGCTGGGGAGCACATTGCGGCCCACACCTGGCCCAGGGACGATGGGGCCCAGAAGAACGGTCACACAGCATCAATTGGCTAGAACTACGGACGATCCGCCTAGCCCTCCGGTCCTTCAGACAGACAACTCTTCACAAGGCAGTCCTCATACGGACAGACAACATCACCGCCAAGGCACACGTCATCCGCCAGGGCGGTACAAGATCGCGGTCCCTAATGAAAGAAGCCCAGGCTCTACTGACATGGGCGGAGGCCAACCTTCTGTCTCTAGAGGCCGAACACCTACAGGGTCAGCTCAACACCAAGGCAGATTGGCTAAGTCAGACCGACATAGACCAGGGAGAGTGGAGCCTCCACCCCAAGGTGTTCCAGTCCATAATAAGGTCAATGGGTCGCCCGATCCTGGACCTATTTGCGTCTCCTTCCAACGCCAAGACCCCCAGGTTCTTCTCAAGGTTCAAAACCGAGGGGGCAGAAAACTTTGACGCCCTAAACTGCCATTGGCCAGAGGGTCTCCTATACGCCTTCCCACCGGTTCCACTTCTGTCGCGACTTCTGCCCAAGATTCGCAGGACCAGATCGGAGGTCATCCTCATAGCTCCAGCTTGGCCGAGACGCCCCTGGTTCTCAGAGATTCTCAGTCTGTCAATCCAGAGCCTCCCTCTTCCAGCCAGACCAGACTTGCTGTCCCAGGGCCAGATACATCACCCAGATCCCACCTGGCTTCAGCTTCACGCCTGGAAATTGAGAGGGACATGCTAGCTAGTTACGGCTACTCTTCCGAAGTGGTCGAGTCCATTCTGGCATCGAGGCGCCCTTCCACTATGAAGATGTATGAATACACGTTCAGACCGTTTAAGAGATGGTGTAAGCGAAAAAAGAAGGACTTCATTCAAGTCACTGTCGCTACGCTTTTCAGTTCCTTCAAGACGGCTTCGGCCAGGGTCTCCGACCCAACACAATAAAGAGACAGGTGGTGGCAATCACTTCAATACTGCCATACAACCAAGCCGCTAAGCTATCACACCACCCTCACATTAGAAGGCTACTCAAGGGAGTCTCCAATAGGGCGCCCCCGACAAGACACCGATTCCCATCTTGGGACCTCCACAAGATTCTTTCGGCCCTGACTATACAACCATTCGAACCGCTGAGGGAGGCGTCCCTCAAGTTCCTCACCTTTAAGACGCTCATCCTTACAGTGCTCACGTCAGCCCGCAGAGTTTCTGAGATCGGGGCACTGTCGGTGAGAAAAGAGCTCTGTATCATCAGACCAGACTCCGTCTTGATGAGGCCAGATCCGACCTTCATTCCCAAGGTGAATTTGGTCTTTCACTCTTCTCAGAACATCATCCTGCCCTCTTTCTGCCCTCGACCGACCCGAGAGCTAGACAAGGCCTGGCACACCTTGGACGTGTGCAGAGCCATAAAGATCTACCTCAAGAGGACAGCGGTCTTCAGAAAGTCAGAAGCTCTCTTCATCTCGTTCCACCCGAGATCCAAGGGCAAAAAAGTATCAACGTCGACGCTCTCAAGATGGATCAGACTTTGCATCATCGCATGCTACAAAGCCTTAAATTTACCCCCACCAGACGGCATTTTGGCACACTCCACCAGAAGTGCATCTACCTCGGCTGCTTTTTCCACTAACGCACCCCTTGCTGAGATCTGCAGAGCTGCCACATGGAAGTCCCCTTCCACTTTTGTCAGACACTACAAGCTCGACATTTTTCAGTCAGCTGAGGCGGCCTTTGGCCGCAGGGTTCTCCAACAAATAGTCCCTGACTCGACCCAAGCGTCAGCAGGCCACCCCTAGTTGGGGCAGAGCTTTTGTAAATCCCAACATCAGGATGCTCGGCCCCCTTCTCTGCTGGGAAATGGTACGTTAGTATTTAACTGAGATAGGTCCCTTTCCAGCAGAGAAGGTCCGAGCATCCTTCCCACCCTGTCTACCTGCAGACGCTTAAGGGGCAGGGTTGGGAGACACAGGTGCTTTTCTTTTCTTTTCTTTCTTTTCCTCTGAGCTTCAAGCCACTAACTCTCGAGGCGCTAAGTCTGGTCAGCAAAGGCCTTTCAAAATTAACCAGTCGCTAGGCTGGTCACTGACTGAGGTTTCTGGGGGTCGCTCCGCCTATGGAGGCGGGGTCGGGCCCCTGGCCTCTGTTTTTAAATTTGTGTCCTGCCTACAGGAGCCTTTGCAGGCGGAGCTACCCAACATCAGGATGCTCGGACCTTCTCTGCTGGAAAGGGACGTATCTCAAGTAAGTACTAATGTACCAGTTTGGCACCTCTAACTGCCTTGGCTCCAGGCTATGAAATTCTGGGAATTGTAGTTAGTTGTGCCACCAGAGCAAAGCTTCAATCTGCAGCAGGTTTAACCTGTATTGAATCAGGGTGACCAGATGTCATAACCATCAAGGAGGACAAGGCATTGCAAAATGTAGGACATTCAAGAAACATGAAGAACATTCCAACATAAAAACTAAAAACACTAATACTGGAAATGTAAATTCATGCTTCTTAGTCATGCTCAAAATGGAGGACATTTTGGACAGAATGCTGAAATATAGGGCATGTCCTGGAAATGGAGAGCATCTGGTCAACCAGGGTTGAATGCAGTGTGTAGTTTGCAACACTCCACTCCTCAAGAGCAGTAGATTTAAGCAGGACTGATGTAAGAATGAAATGAGGTATGGAAGAAAGGGTTAGCTGCAGTACAAAATGATAACAGTTACAAAAGTGCTGAAAGCACCAGACTGCAGAGGTGGACAAAGTGTGACAAGTCTAATAAATTGAAAATGATATATTGATAAGAATAACAACATTATGGATTAAACAATACAATATATGCAATAACAAACTAGTACAACAGATGCCTTCTATACATGTTATTGCTATACATGTGATTATTGCCTGTTGTTGTTGTTGTTTCTTACCTACCTCGAGGTGGGGAACAACAACAATTAACAGATGAACAACATCAGTTAAAATGCATCAGTTAAAACACACATCACTTTAAAAGGATAAAGATAATGTTTACATATTAAAACAGTTTCCATTTAAAATTCATAATTTAAAATTCACAATTTAAAAATCATCTGGCTAAGCCTGCCAGAAGAGGTTGGTCTTCAGTGCTGTTTTAAATTCAGACAGTGTATTCAGCTGTTGAATCTCTTCCGGCAGGTCATTCCACAGTCTTGGGGCGGCTGAAAAAAGGTCCTCTGGCTGACAGTTGCCAACCTAGTCTTGTTGACTGGAGTAAAATTCATTATTTGATTCCATTTTATTAAATACAGTTGTCCCTCCACATTCAAGCAGGTTAGGGGTGCAAGGGCTGCTGCTATACTATATTTCTAATAACAACTTTGTTAACACTGGTGAAGTCAGTGGTCACCTCTTTGGTTGCTGGGAGGGAACCAAATTGACAGGGTGGTTGGGCTGGCTGCAAGCATCTTCCTTTGCTCACTTTCTCATGTGGGCAGGAGCGGGGAAGGAATTGGGATGGGTGAGCAAGAGGAGGGACTTTGGGTTGTGCACAAGTCCCCAGGACAGATGGAGGGAGCAGGATGGGGAAGGGAGGAAGAAATGGCTGCCATCATAGCCCCTTCCCACTTCCCTTGCATGTTCGTTGTTAAATTACTGTTGAGTTGAGACCCTGTAGATGAGACATCTTCAAGACCCTCTCTCCTCCACTGCTCTGCTTAAGACTTTTAGTTTAATGCCCATGACCTCTCTAATTGAGTCTTGCCATCTAGCATGTGGCCTTCCCCCCTTTCTACTGCCCTCCACCTTTCCTAGTATTATTGTCGTTTCTAGTGATTCATGCCTTCTCATGATGTGTCCATGACACCTTCAGTTTCGTCATCTTGGCTTCAAGGGATATATTTTTAAAATATTTTTAAAATATTTTCAGGTTCTGGATATTTGAAT
Source organism: Sceloporus undulatus (assembly GCF_019175285.1). Lineage (NCBI taxonomy): Eukaryota > Metazoa > Chordata > Lepidosauria > Squamata > Phrynosomatidae > Sceloporus > Sceloporus undulatus. The sequence continues at coordinate 221,135,782 of NC_056523.1, forward strand.
CTATGGATAAAAAATCTGTGGCTATGGACTGTATACTCTCTCACTCTCTGTCTTGTGTGTACATGGGCTCCAGCACCCCAACCAGTGATGTTCCTAGTGTCGGTGTCACCCAATGTGGTTGCAAGGAGGGCAGCTGCAACAGCTTCCCAGTCAAGGCACTGGGGAAGGTGGGAGAGCCAGCCATTTGTGTACTCGCCCCTTTCTCCTCAATGCCTTAGCTAGCTCAGGCAAGCTAGCCAAGGCACCAAGGAAGGTGAGGGAGCATGCGCATGCCTTCTTTGCTGCCTTGTCTCCCTCAACAGAGAGAGCCCAGGCAGCAGAGAAGGACCAGCACCACACTCCATCACCATGAGAGGAGGACCCAACCAGGTGTCACCCCTCTGCCCAGGTGTCACCTGGTGTGGTCCACACCTCCAACAGCCCCTAATGACACCACTAACCCAACCATAGTCTATCACCTCATTCTGCTGTATGTCACATTTGACCCATCTTCATTTGAATGCTCATGCTGCACTCTCATAAAAACTCTTAAAACACTTGCATAAAAACTCTTAGGGGAGTTTTTATCTTCATCAACATCATTATCATCACATCTTTATGCCTAGGTATTGTGCCAAGCAACTTAATTTTTCTGCATGTGTCTTTCCACATTTTCAGAAATGGTTCAAGAAGCGCCTGGCTGAATGGAGGAAATCAGAAGGTCTCCCTTCAGAGAGCGGGTCTGTCAGAGATTGACTGGAACTTTCCTTCTAGAAATGGTCCTGGGAAAACTGACTGCCCAATTATTTCTTGTGCTGAGGAATGGCACGTTATTATCAGAACTCATCCTCTTCCTGTTATTTAACCAGCGGCCTTATTTAAAATGTACATACCTCTAGTGTGTGTGGGGGTAGGGAAGAATTAATTATTCAAGAGCATATCTATAAGTTAGGATATTATCTTACAAAATGTACAAAAAAGAAACCTAAAATCTGGTATGGAGGTGGTGTGGTTGATAATGACGTTTCCTTTCATGCCTGGTAAAACTAATATAAATGAGCAAACAGAAGAAATATACACATACTGTACTTATATACTGTACTTCTGACCATACCTTCAAAAACAACGTCAGTGCAAGAGCACAGAAGAGCAACATGCACAAATCAAATGCAGTCATTGACAATATAGGAGATGAAACATTGGGGCTCAATTTAGTTTTGTTTGTAGACGTGGAGGCCTTCTATATGTGCAAACAGGCACTCCTGCAGGAGGTGACCTTGCAATATGTCTGCACCCACATTCATCTTCTTGAATCTGTGCATACAGGAAGTTCACATGGTGCCACAGCCACTCCAAGCCAGATGTACAAATCCTTCTTTACACCCTTCGCCAGCAAAGCATCTAGCACCCTGAGCCCCATCCTGTGCAGGTTCCTTGCACTCAGACCACCATGCAGGCAACTGCATTGCCCAAACATGCCAAGTGCATTCAGTAATGATTGGATCCAGAGTGCACCAAGGCAGCCAGGTTCCTCTCCTTCCTATTCAGATTCCTGGCCTTAGTTGGACTGACACTGTATTATCAAGATCTTGGAGTACCACTTACCCATGGCCTCAAAGTATGCATATCAAAGCTAGCTATAAGAACTGGAACATGCCTGCAGTTCATTGAACATCAACATAAGTACATGATAATATGTGTATGCTTATACAGTGACTGTATTTCCTAGAAACAAGAATATTCCCTAACACGTTAATAAAAAATGGATGTTTTGTGAAAACCTAATATGCATGCCTCTGATTTGTCAGTTCTATCTATTGTTGTTGAGTTGTTGACCTATGTCGACACTATGAATGAGAGATCATCAAGTCATCCTGTCATCAACAGCCCTGCTCAGGTTTTCAGATTCAGGGGCCATGGCTTCCTTGATGGAGTCTAACCACCAGTAATGGAATCTTCAGACTTTTCTTACTTCTACATTACCAAGCACTGTAACCTTTTCTATTGAGTCATGTGAAGCAGCAGCTAAAAAAGCCAATGCTATTCAAGGCTATATCAATAGGAATATAGTATCAAGATTAGGGAAGAAATAGTACCACTTTATTTTACTTTGGTCAGACCTCACCTGGAGTACTATGTCCATTTCTTGGCACCACAATTCAAGAAGGATCTTGACAAGCTGGAATGTGTCCAAAGGAGGGCAACCAAAACGGTCAAAGGTCTGGAAACCATAAAGCCCTATGAAGGGCATCTTTAGGGAGCTGAATATGTTTAGCCTGGGAAAGAGAAGACTAAAAAATGACATGATAGGCATGTTTAAATATTTGAAGGAATGTAATGTTGAAAATGGGGCCAGCTTATTTTCTGCTGCTCCAGAAACTAGGACATGGAACAATAGATTCAAATTACAGGAAAAGAGATTCCACCTAAAAATTAGGAAGAATTTTCTAAAGGTAAGAGCTGTTCAGTCACTGCATCAGAATGTGGTGGTGACTCTTCCTTTGGAGGTTTTTAAACAGAGGTTGGATGGCCATCTGTCAGGAGTACTTATTTCATTATGTGGGGGGGGGGGGGGTTGGACTGCAAGCATGTTTTGGAAAAGGAACACATAAGGTTTGAGCCCATGAAAGGGTTTGAATTGTCCTGTGCTTTTAATATACTGTACTGTGTAAGTGAAATTGCTTTAGTCTTAACAATATCACTGTGCTGTGAATTCCTTTAGTTTTCTGAATAAAGCTTTCTGCTTTTACACTGAGGTTTGGATTTCTGAACTAAGGTCAGCCTGTATGACAATGTCCTTTAAAAGGCTCTCTTAAAATGGCCCAAGCCTGTAAGCAATCCCTGCTTCTTCCACTGCTGCTCAACTCACTTTTCAGAATGCTACAAATTCAGCAGCATTCTATGAGTCACAGTGTTTTTCAACTACATGTGGGCAATCCCAGTGCTTTCTCCTTTTCCAGAGAAAGAATTGTGGCCAGAGCTTGTCCCCAGTTGTTCGGCTGTTTCAGCTTTTTCTACCTGTGGAGTTCACAGCAGTAGCATCAATTCGCTATTTCCCATCCGGAAGTCCCCTGATAAATACACCTACATTTGAGTCAACTTTTTTTCAGTTCTGCATCCAGACTAAATTATGCCAAATTCTCTGTAAAAGAGTTTAAGTCTGCACTTATATATATAAAAAATGTGATACCGGTCATAGGATACCTTGTTATCCTGGTAGACAGCTCTGAAGATTGGAGAGCACCTTGGCTGGCTATATCATCTAACAACACACACAAACCCATTCTATTTTTCACCTCAAAATGGCATGGAAGCTTCTGTGGGATGTAATTTGCCATTTGGATGGTCAAAGTCCTTAAGGAACTCCATTTGGACTCTTGGGGGGCATAAAGCTGGACTTTTGGCCAACCCTACATTAAAATGAGACAATCAGACAAGAGAAAGAGCAAGATTCAGTTCCAGATATCAAGTTAAGGTTTATCCTAAACCTAAGTAATAGGAATCAGGTTGATTTTCATTGTATCAATAACTTCACACTCAAATGCTAACACACAGAAATGAGATTATACCTTTCATTAGGTCAGCTGAGGTTTGGATCGGTTTTTAATGTTGGAAGCAGGTTTTTGGACTGCTTTAGAATTTTCTTCTGGCTTAGTTTATATGTTTAAGCATCAGATATACTGGATAGCTGGTGGTTACCCACTTGCAGAAGTTTACTAGCCACTGTGGTTGGCATAGGCATAGCCATAGGCAAATAAAAACACATGATGCCACGTATGATGTCACAAGGATTATTTCCAAGGTTTGGCAAAGTGAGACAACAGTTAACAGTCAGATCAAGGCTTAAGAATGTCAAGGTGGACATTCCATAGAGATAATAAAAAGGTGTACATTTGAGGTGGGCCCAACCCTATTATTAGAGAGAGATGCCTCAGGCAGCAGATTTGCTGTGTCATGAAAGGGCAGCAAACTGTTAGCTATCCAGTGTATTTTTACGACCCAAGAAGAGCATGTTTCTTGTGAGACTTTCTGCCTCATGTGCCAAAATAACATGACTGGCTTTAGGTAAGTGGTGGGTTGGAAAATGCTTCCCAACTAAGCATTCTCTTTAACCTTCCCCACTCATCTGCTATGAGAGAAATGGACTTTTAGGCAGCGTTTCCTGCATGCATTAACTCTATATATGCAGTCTCTAAAATTTTTCCCATTTGCTCAGTCACCTGTTGTGGGGATGTCTCTATGAACCTAATGTCCTGCCCTGCGAGGTCGATTTGGATTCAGAGGATGAAGAAACAGAAGAACTCAGACCTGTTGCTGAGATGAACTATGGGCCTGACACAAGTTTACAGCACCTGTGCTAGCAGGGAATGCTGTCAACAAGGATGATGAGGAACCTATCACAAGTTCATTGGCACCTGTGCCAGCAGAGGGTCCTGCTTACTTGGGCAATGAGGAGAAAAGCCAGACTTACCCATGCCATCTTCAGCCAGTGTAGGTCAGAAAGGGAGGGCATGCACTGCTCCCAGAGGCTTTATCCAAAGTGCCAAGCAAACAGGGAGAACCTGGGGCTGTAGGGTTGTGTGTGTGTGTGTAGGCTCTGGCCGTTGACTATTCTTTATGCATGCTGCCCTTTGCTACCCAGCCTTCCAAAATCAAAAGTCCTGACCTGTAAAGGCAGAAAGGGGGCACCTGGCTACACACATGTGGCCAGGGGCCCCCATCCAACATCACAGGCTTCAATGGGGGCCTTCAGGGAAGACGAGGCAGCACCAGCTGGTAAAGGACGCAAAGGAATGTGTGGTGATGCTGAGGTTTTAAGAAACTTTGACAATCAACTGTTCTTTCTGCCCAACATTAAGGTCCCTTTGGGACAGGATTGGTCCCAAATGCTGGACTGACATCTAAACTAGCTGATCCTGACTTGGAGCTATTGACCTGCATCATCTGTAGAGGATGACACACAGGCAGGTGGAACATGGGCCTGTGCATACAGGCCCTAAATAACCATTTCATGTGAACAGAGAACCTTCTGGGTATATTTATAAGCATATAAAAGACTCTTCCCTCTCTTCCTCTGTCCTCAAGATAGTGAGTGCAGACTCTTCTGAGCTGTTCCTCTTCTTGGACCCTTCCTGTACTTCACAAGGGCTTAGGCCCTGCATATATATATGTTTGATTGTACCTTTTAAATGTAACTAGTTTTTATCTATGAAATTTCCATACTGTCTGTTTGCCTTACTTTGCTAAAACTAGTCTCAGAGAAACCAACGGGATTCAGCGCTACGACTTCTCAACTCTGCTAAAGGAGACTGAATCTTAATTGAACCAATATTCATCTTACCCCAGGAATCTACTTCTAATCCAACATGGGAGTTTATCATACAAGGGGAAATTAGGTGATTAACCCATCAAAATCGTGCAATTGAGATTAAAACATGATTAAAATGCGATTAACACAGGAGCCATTATCCCATGAATAACCAGGCGAGAAACAGCAAAAAGTCATTCATGGGAAAATCCCGTGAAAGAGTTGTTGATGTTTCTTGCCTGGTTATTTATGAGATAACGGCATTTTAATCATGTTTCATCTCAACTTCGTGTGAAAACCATTAGCACAACTGTGCGATTATCATGGGTTATTGCCAGGATAATAGTGCTTTGAACATGACATCATGTGAAAACTATGCAATTGCAGGATTATGACAAGTTAATACTTGTCAAGTTTATGACAAGTTTATACTTCCAATTGTTCCCCGTGTGATAAACTCCATTGTAACATTTGCTGCTCAGCCTCAGGCATACATTAGCTGAGATCCTGCATCAAAGAGATAGTGTCACTTTATGCTCACAGAATTACATCTAATAGGTTTCGTGCCACCTTGTTACAGAACTGTGACATGCACAACTAGATGCACATTGTGCATTGATGACATCTGGGGAAACGTATTGGGAGAGGAGTCAATGCAATGCAATTGCCATCTCCTGGCATCTTCTGAACTGACTGGTGAGTCGCAGATAGCCTTTTTTATTATTTGCTTTAGGGCTATTTTACTTCCTTCTAGACTCACAGGTCTTTTCCTACCATGTAAAAAATTTAATGTCATAGCACCAGTCCTCTGGCCAAATCTACAAGCAGAAATTTCATAGACAGACGAATCAAGAAAACACTGCAAATCTTAAACAAAGTTTGCAGTTCTCTGCAGGATTTTTATGGAGTACCATGCTTTCAAACTTTTCATCCCATTCTAGACACTGAACCTTTGAAAGACTCTTTGCCATAAGTAAATATTACATGAATATAATAGCAATACATTTGGCGAAGAAATATATATATTAAAATTACAATGATCTTCTAAGGCAGAAAAAGACTAGTTGGCTGGCAGAGAAATAAGTGTTCTAAACTAGCATAAAGCCAGCCAGCAACATCAGCAGGATAGTCTGTTTAGACTCCAAGAACCTTAGTATAAATAATTTATATAAATATTCTAGCACAACCTTGATTTGGAAGGTATCTTTCAATTCCAAGTTAGAATTGCAGGATTATAGAGTGGGAAGATATCTTTGTTGTTGTTGTGTACCTTCAAGTCGTTTCTGACTTATGGGGACCCTAAGGCAACTCAATCATGGGGTTTTCTTGGCAAAATTTGTTCAGAGGTGGTTTGCCATTGCTCTTCCTTGAAACTGAGAGCCTGTGACTTGTCTAAAGTAATCCAGTAGGTTCCTGGCCAAGCTGGGTATCAAACTGGTATTCAAAGTCCAACATTCAAACCACTAAGTCATGCTGGCTCTACAGAAAGTCATATATTCCAACCTACTTCTAAATGCATGATCCACTATGTGTAGGTTTGCAGATGTAGCTATCCTGACAAATAAGTCATCCAGCCTCTGCTTCAATAGCTCCAGTGCATCTCCCAAGACTAGCATTTTTGTACTGCTAAACACCTCTCACCATTAGGATATTGTTCCTAACATAAAGCTGAAATTTGTTTCTCTGCCATTTCCATCTACTGGTTCTAGTTCATCCCTCTGAAGTGATAGAGGGCATGTCTGGTTCACCTTTTTCACAGTTCTAGCAGTGTTGCAAGGACTGGAGAACCCAGAGAAGGTTGCAGCCATAACAAAATTCCACAGTTCCAAGAATCAGCTGCAGGTATCTTGAAAACTTGATATTAATCAATATTTTCACTGTAAGCAAAACAAGATGAATGCCTCTTAGTCCACCCCCTCCCCAAAATGGCAGGATCCTACCCCTTTAACACAAGCAATTCGAAAGAAGCAGAGAAGGCAACCATGGTTCTCCTAATTTACTGAAAATTAGGTGCTAGGATGGAGTAATCAGCGCTTAATTGGTTGTGCTAATTCCTTGAGTCTCTCTGAACAGAACGCCTTCTTAGCAGACTCCTTCACAGTAAAGGCATCTGGGTTAAATTGGACAAAGTAGGTTGGAGCCCTGCAATTGCAAACAGAGGGGAAAAGTAATGGTCAGTCCAAACAATTTCCTTTTTAATCTTTCATACAAAAATCAAAACTAACATACAGCAAAACTCCTGTAGACTACCAGTAGAAACAGTGTTCCTTTTTGCCAAAGCAATCTGAAGGATAAACACAGCAACCTCACCATAAAGTTATATCTGGTGAGCAGGAATAGGATCACTGCTATGGCAGTGCAAAGAAAACCTAAACTAGTTTCATGGATTTTCCCTGGTATTATATTATTACAGCTCTACCTCATTTAACAAAGCGTGACTTCTTTAACTGAAAATTTGGTACCAAAGGCAGAAATAGCATGGAAAGAATAGGGATAATGTTCTTCTTGTTGTTGCTGCTGCTGCTGTTGTGTGCCTTCAAGTCATTTTTGACTTATGTCAACTCCAAGACAACCTTATCATGGGGTTTTCGTGGCAAGATTTGTTCAGAGGAGACTTGCCATAGCCATCCTAAGGCTGAGAGAGTGTGACTTGCACAAAGTGGGCTTAAATGGCCAAGCCAAGATTTGAATCCTGATCTCCAGAGTCATAGTCTAATGCTCAAACCACTATGATACACTGGCTCACTACCAAAAAGGAAGGGCAGTTCAACAGGTTTCAGCAGACATTTTATTCAAAAATAATAATATGCCCATGTGAAACAACCAGGTCAGGGAAGTGTTGATAAGGAGACAAAAACATTCTGAACTTTCCCATCCCGAGCAAATTAGAAGAATAGTCACAGAATACTATAGAAATCTTTATAAAGCAGAGGAAATAACTGACATTAAAAGAAGAGAAATTGAAGAATTTATAAAAAGTGGGAAAATAACTAAATTTACAGCAGAACAGCAAGAGAAATTAAATAATCCTATTACAAAGGATGAAATACAGGCAGCAATTAAAAAATTAAAAGAGAATAAAGCCCCAGGACCAGATGGATTAACAGCTGAATACTATACGACTTTTGTAGATGAGTTAGTGACACCACTGCACAATGCAATAAACGAAATAGAAATAGGAAGATACCCGCAAACTTGGGGTAATGCAATGATTTCTCTGATACCAAAAGAAAATAGAGATGTGGAATTGATTGATAATTATAGGCCAATATCTCTTCTCAATCTAGATTATAAAATCTTGGTTTCTATACTGGCTGATAGACTGAAACAAATTTTGTCGCAATGGGTACACAAAGACCAAGCTGGTTTTCTTCCAGAGCGACATATTAAAAACAATACTAGAATTTTAATGAATATAATTGAATATTATGAACTGCATAAGGAGAAGAAACTAGGTATTATACTACTTGATTTAGAAAAAGCATTTGATAATGTTAATTGGCTCTTCTTGAAGGAGGTATTAAAACAAAGTGAAACTGGAGAAAGATTTTCAAAATGGGTTAATACAATATACGCAAATCAAAATGCACAAATAATAATTAATGGTGAAAGATCTGAAAGCTGTAAAATTAACAAAGGAACAAGGCAAGGCTGCCCTTTGTCCCCACTCTTGTTTATAATGATGATTGAAGTTATGTTAAAGAAAATTAGAGAAGATGACCAAATTAAAGGTGTACAGATTAATAATTATCAATTTAAGCTAAAAGCTTTTGCAGATGATATTGTTTTATTTGTAGATAATCCGATCAGAAGCATTTCTAGAATGGAGGCAATTTTGGAGAAAGCGTGTGACATGACTGGATTAAAAATTAACAAACAGAAAAGTGGCATTTTAACAAAAAAATATGTCCAACTCAGAAGAAAAAGAATTAGAGGAGAAAACGGATTTAAAGATTGTTAAAAAAGCAAAATACTTAGGTATTACTATTACAAACAAAAATTCTGAGTTAATAGAAAATAATTATACTATAACTTGGGATAAGGTGAGAAACAATTTGACAAAATGGAAAAATCTAAAATTATCACTACTGGGAAGAATAGCGCTAATTAAAATGTATGTGCTCCCTAAGATGATTTTCTTTTTCCAGACCATTCCAGTCATAACGTCTAATAAAATATTCAAGCGGTGGAATAAAGATATTCAAGAATTTATCTGGCAAGAGAAAAAATCAAGAATCAGAATAACTTATTTGCAAGACCAAAGGGAGAAAGGGGGGCTAGGTCTACCTAATCTAGAAGTGTATTATAACGCATGTGTTATAACATGGATAAAAGAGTGGATAAACCTAAACAATGAAGAACTGCTAGCGTTAGAGGGAATCAAACTGGATAAGGGCTTGCATGCCTATCTCTGTTATGAAAGGCAAGTTCTTAAAGAATGGAATAAACATTTAATTAGGAGAACTCTGATTAAAGTTTGGGGAAAATATAAGAAGTTCTGGTTTACCAAAATACCAGGATGGACTTCATTTCAGGAAGCATTCTATAAGTCAGAAGAACTGTTAAATAAAAAATGGATTACATATTCTGATATCCTTATCAAAACAGGGAAAGGGCAACAACTTAAAAAAGAAGGGAAAGAAATTAACTGGCTGTTTTATTATAAACTAAAAGGAAGATACAATAAGGATAAAAAAGATATGGGTATCGAAACAGAACTGAATGCTTTGGACAAAATACTGTTTAAGGGACAAAAACATATGATATCAAAAGTATATAAAATGTTACTAGATATTGAATTAGAAGGAGAACTGGTAAAAGGAACCATGATCAAATGGATGCAAGATATTAAAGAATCTATCCCACTGAGCAACTGGGAAAATACTTGGGGGAAAAATTTAAAATTTACTAAAAGTGCTAATCTAGTGGAAAATTATTACAAATTACTATACAGATGGCATCTATCTCCACAAAAATTAGCTAAGATTAGAAATGTGAAAGATAACAATTGCTGGAAATGTGGTGAGAATAATGCAACATTGTTTCATATGTGGTGGGAGTGTAAGTGTGCGAAAAACTTTTGGGGAGAGATTCACCGAACAATTCAATATACCACACAATGGGAAATAGAAAAGAAACCCCAAATGTATTTACTAAATATTACTGAAGACCTTAAGGGAAAACTTTGCTGTGAAGAAATAGATGTTTTACTGTATATAATAACTGCAGCATGCTTAACTTTTGCTAAGTATTGGAAAGGGGGGAAACAAGATTTAAAGAAAGAATGGATAATAAAGGTAAATGAATTGAGGGAAATGGATAAAATAACCATGATGATTAATAGAAAGACAGATCAAAACTTCCAAAGGAAATGGGAAAAAATGAATAAGTTATGGGAATGAAAAGAGAAAAGAATTAAGCAACAACAACCCTAATGGAATAACAGACATGCTGCAAAATAATGTATAAGTAACGGATGACGACAGAAAGAAAATGTCGTATACCCGTTTAAATAACCTAATCATGCTCTTAAAACAGAGGAATCTAGTGTATAGACATACATATATATAAATATATATATCATTTTTTAGTTTTGTCTTGTTCATTTGTTTGTTAGTTAATGACAATTAAATGTATCGCAATGTAAATATGTTTTATATGTTTATTTGTTTTACATGTTTTATGTTTCTATAAAATGTGTATGTCTTGTTAATCATAAATAAATAAAAAATTAAAAAAAAAACATTCTGAACTTTCTAGAGACCACATGGAAGGCTTCTTCCAAAATAGATCTAGGGATTTTTTTTTCTTTCACTACCCTCCACTTTTCTTATTTTTATTGGCCAGATTTATAAACCTATGCTTTTTAATGTTGGCAGTAGTTGGTGAGGCAGGCTAATCTACTTGCTGTTCGTACATGCTTAGCAAAGGATTCTGGAGGCAGCTGCTGTTTTTCTTGCCTGTTGCAACCAGTCTTTCTCAGCTCAAGCTTTATTTCTTTACTGCACTGCTACAAAACTGGCACTTAACATTTATATTTCTCTAGCCCTCCTAAACCATCCTCCCAATACTGCTGAAAACTTCCAACCAGTCGGACAACAAAAAGAAGAGAAAGTGGGGCTGGGTGAGTATAAAAAGACACTGTGAAAAGTAAATTCTTTCGCAAAGGATTTGTTAACTAAGGTATGTCTGTACTTTGTCAATGGTACAGTCAACAAGTGCAAAATTAAAAGAGGAGCAGAAAATCTGATCAGAACTTGGTGTTAAATCTCAGGAGACGCAGGGCTTTGTTCAGACTGTATTCACATCTAGAGGTCACTCCTATTCTTGTCAAGATAATATCTGTGCATGTAAAAGAGTAAAGACACTTGAGGCCCTTTGAGAAAACTTCCTATGGAACTTGAGGAGTACAAGATCCCACTGTAGGCCAGTTTTTACAAGAGTGGTTTAAATCAACTACATTTACCACAGATTTTCCAGTGTGGATTTGGCTTCTTGTGACAGTACCATTGTAATAATGACAGTACTGATCCCAACACTGCGACTTAAAAAGACTTAGGGAGCTGGGTAGATTTAGCCTGGAGAAGAGAAGGTTAAGAGCTGATATGATAGCCCTGTTTAAATATTTGAAGGTGTGTCTTATTGAGAATGGAGCAAGCTTGTTTTCTGCTGATCCAGAGGACAGAATTCAGAGCAATGGATGCAAACTACAGGAAAAGAGATTTAATCTCAACATTAGGAAGAACAGCCTGACAGTAAGAGGTGTTCAGCAGTGGAACACACTCCCTCAGAGAGTGGTGAAGTCTCCTTCTTTGAAAGTTTTTAAACAGAGGCTGGATGGCCACCTGTCGGGGGTGCTTTGATTGTGTCTTCCTGCATGGCAAGGGAGCTAGACTGAATTGTCCTTGTGGTCTCTTCCAACTCTATGATCCTATGATTCATTCACAACAAGGCATCTTGAGACTAAGAAGGTAATGCAGCAGTGAAATGACATGGGTAGGGGCACATTTGTTCTCACATCAGGCAGTAGGACACTAGCACTTGCCTGGGAAAAAAGTGATACACTATACTGTAGTCACATTGTTGCTTCTAAAGATAACAACTAGCAGAACTCTCTATTTATTAGATTTCTAGAAATTTCAGGAACACATTTATATGATTTAATGTGCCTTTTGGTCCTTGGGTCTATCCATATGTTGGTTTTCTGATGGTAAATATACATCTCTATGGCCCCATTCCCACTGGGCAAAAAAAGTGGCTTGTTTCGCTGCAATTTTGACTCAGATTCTGACTTGGATTCTGACTCGAATCTGACCCATTGTTCCCATTAAAAACGGGTGCAAACAGACTCTGGGTTTTTTACCCCAATTTTCGTTCCCATTGGTATTTTCCCTGTGGTAATTTGAAGCAGGTTATTTTGCTCCCCGTTCCCATTGCCCTTCCGGAACCTCTTTTTTTTAAAAGCAGCTGTCAATCAAGCACCTAAATGCTTGACATCACAGCCAGTCGCTGAGGCGCTTTTCCCCTCCGGGAAAGGGAGAATAGTCGTCTGGGAAAGAGAGGAGGAGCCTCTATTCGCCCTAAACCCCTTTGTGTTTAGGCTCTTCTGTGTCTCCCCAGACTCCCTCTGAGAAAGAGAGAAGAGGAGCCTCTATTTGCCCCAAATCCCTTTGCCTCCAAGGCTCTTCTGTGTCTTCCCATAGTTCCTCTGGGAAAGAGAGAAGAGGAGCCTCTATTTGCCCCAAATCCCTTTGCCTCTGAGGCTCTTCTATGTCTTCCCATAGTTGGTCTGGGAAAGAGAGAAGAGGAGCCTCTATTTGCCCCAAATCCCTTTGCCTCCCTGGGCTGTCTGGGGGGCGACCATGCAGGCATGTACTGCAAAGCCCATCTGCTGCTCAGGTGCTCAGGCAGGGGCAAGAAATGAAAAAAGGAAAAAGAAAAGTTAAAAATGGTGTTCAATGGCTTCCTCACACATCAGTCTATGAACGTGAAGCAGGGGGGAGGTTGTAGGGGGCGTAATGTGTTTACTGTGTTTGGAGGTCAATGTAGCACGATTGCCTTACCCTGCTTCCCAATCTACCAGGGGAAAGGCTATGTAGAAAATGGTGCCGATAATGCAGGAAAGAGAACAAGCAGGTGACACCCCCGGGTCAGCCCCTTGAGCACTGCTCCTCCCATCCCCAAGTTCCCGAATCAGACACCCTTTTGTTCCCATTCATTTGTCCTGAATCAGACTCAGGAGACATAGGAAAACTCGCTAAAAATGCGCTGTTAAATTAAACTGCTTTATCAACCACTGATTCGGGTTTTTTCAGGATAATTCGATCACATGGGAGTCAGATTCGAATTCCAATGGGAACGATATCGAAGCAATGCAGATCGAATGCGTGCTCAAATGGGAATGATGCACCCATGATTCGCGTCCTGATCCGCGTTATAAGCCAGTGGGAATGGGGCCTATATATCACTCAGAAAGACACACATCCTCAAGGACTACAAAAAATGCAAAGAAACTGCCCCATATGTAATTGTTGTGAATGTTTGTAAAACATGTGCTCCAACACATCTTGATTAACAGGCAAGTTTGAAAACAGAGAGTTGGATCCAGAGTAAGCACCATCCTAATCCCTGTTGAAAGCTGGCTGACATGGTTTAGAATGAGGTAGCAGTGTTGCTCTGTTGGGAGAGAAGAGTTCTGCCACCAGAGTAGAATGGCCAATAGGATGGCTTCCAGGAAATCTGTGGAAAGTTTCACTAGCCACAGGAAAAGAACAATCAAGGAAAGGACAGCCTTAGACCTATGGATGCAAAGTATCTTTGTTCTCTAGCTTGAACAATAAATCTATGCCAGTCTGGAACTCAAACAGGTATTCATCATTTGATTGATTTTAATGGGAAGAAAAACAACTCTGGGGAAAGGAGGAAAACATCTGTCCATCTTCTTTTCCTTAAAAGCAAAAAATATTGAAATAGGTCCCAAGCAAGCATCCAAAGACAGAGAATTCCCCCAAAGGGGCTCATCCTGTTAGAAGGCCTTCTATTATAGGTATGACCAACATAGACTTGGAAAAGGAACAAAATGGAATGAAATCATGGGTAAACAGATTTCCTTCTTCATACAGTTGAACTTCCTTCCTGCTGCTGTAATGATCTGCAGTGGCATCAGTATCACAACCCATACAGACCACAGAACGGAGTGGTGTAGAAACTCCTCATGTCATCCTGATAAATCAGGATTAGTACAAGAAAAGAGAAATTACAATAGAAGCCTAGAACATACAGACACTTGGAGAATCCAAGTCGATGATGTCTATGTGTGTTTATTACCTACATATACATATTGATGAGAGGATCCAAAATCATCAAAACGGAAGGGCATTTCCAGGAAAAATGCTTTCAAGACTCAACAATCGGAATACTACTCTATGCAACCAGAGAACCAGGACACTGGAGAAAGGGATTTCCAGCACAAACAGCTCCAAATGCCTTTGACAACAACCACGCATTATTAAGCAAGACAACTCATAGGTAGATGTCTTCCATCCTGACCCTTAATGTAAGAAGCATTCAGACCTTGTGTACAAACAAAAGGTATCAACAGAGTACTACCAGAAAATCCCACCTTTTGGGAGGCTGACAAAGTTCCTCAAGTCTAGGTGTAGCCACTGCATGTTTTGCTGCCGCTGACACAGGCCACATAGGGGAACGGTCAGGGGAGCATTGAGCAGAGGGAGCTTTAGCCTTAGCAAGCTCTACTATCCTTGGACTTGCCACTGCTTGCAGGGCAGCTGGGTTCACCTACAGAAGGAAGCAGGAGAATTTATTTGGGAACAGCAGACATGGGATCAAATACAATGTACTTCCAACAAAGCTGAGTTTATCACACAGGGAAAAAATGGAAGTTTAAAATGGTAAGAACCCGTTATTAACTCACAGTTGTGCAAATGGTTTCCACATGCAAAGCACTGTTATTCCATGCAGAATCCGAGATTAACCTGCACTTGTGCACAAGTGGTTTTCACATGACACCAAATGTGCCTCCATCTCAATATTGATTAATGCATGCACATCCTGCAAAAGCAAGCAAATGTGCAAACAATTTTCACACGTAGATTGTGACAAACCTCTCTCTCTCTCTCTCTGTGTGTGTGTGTCCCTGCCTTCCCTCAGCAGCTGCTCCTTTAAGAGCTCTGGCTACAGGGGCAGGAGACAGACAAGCATTCACAGGAAAGAGTGAGAGGGACTTAGCCTTTTCTCTATCTCACTTGTTCTGTCCCTACCTTTGCCTCAGTAGCTGTTTATTTAAGAGCTCTGGCTAGGAGGAAAGGCTGAAGTGATCCCCAAACTATGCCCTTTAAGGGATTTTGGACTTCAGCTCCTAGAAGCCTCAGTCATGTTGGCCAATAGTCTGGGATTCTGGGGGCTGAAGTCCAAAATCCCTTAAAGGGGACAGTTTGGGGATTGCTGAGCTAGAAGGGAGGGCTAAAGCAGGTGGCAGATAGAGAGAGGGGGGAATGCATGAGGACTCAGACTGGGAGGCAAGCATTCATTCACTCTCCTCTCTCTCTCCCTGCAGTTGCATCAGCTGTTTGTTTTAAGAGCTCTGGCTACAAAGAAGGGGGGTTACTTAGTTTAGGAGCTTTATAAGCATTATTATGGCATTGCTCCAATTTACTCCGCAGTACTGGAAGTAAATTCACCCCAAAGAACCATGGGAAATACAGCAACAAACACAGAAACAGGGAGAATCCCATGCATAAACCACAGGTAGCTTTCACACTGCAGCAATTATGCAAAAAAAAAAAGTGAATTTGTGAATGAAACCAAAATGAATTCATGATATTTCACTGAAAATGCCTATTTGCTGGTTGATGTCACTTTCTTGTCAGATTCTATGCTGTTTGTACACAATGTCATGTGAAAACCATTCATGCATTTGCGCCTAATATGCTGGATAATCAAAGGTTCTTACCCATTTAAACTTCCAATTTTCCCTGTGTGATAAATTCCTATGACATTTATACAGGTCATCAGTGAGGGGTTGTAGCATCTCCTTTAACTTGCTCACTACAAATAACAACCCTGGAAAGAAGACAGTGGTTGAAGATCCCCCAGAGATATAAGCAGCTACATATAGATTCAAATCTTCATACCTCAAGAGACTAAACACTGATGTATGTAACCAAAGAAAGTGTCAGGAATCTGACAGATGCTGCCATAAAACTGATTGCTATTTTGCTATTTTACCTCTTTATTAGAAATGCTATTGTTTATGCTTATACTTTATAGTATGATTCAAATTGAATACCAACATGGTGGCAGTGAAAATTAAGTTGCTTTAAATTTGTAAAAGGGGATTGATGATAAAGTTGATGGGATTTGTAATGTTTGCACAAGGAAAAATAATTGCTTGGCTAGGTGATGAACAGAGGTATAGGGAGGATGGTGATACCAATAGGCACTAAGGTTAGTCCCATGGGAAACCTGAAGAAGCCTGAAAGGGAAGTGTGTGAGAGAGACAGGAGGAGAGCAACACTGGCTTTAAAAAAATGTTGGCTTATGAACAAATATTAAGATTAAGCCTGTGGACTTATGGGGCAGGAACATCGCTTACTCTATGTCTGCAGCTGGGGACTATGGTAGTTCTGTCTACAGATGTCTTGTTAACTTCTTTGGTTATTGAAATGAAGCTTTGCTGTTCAAAGCCTGGTTTACTGAACTGAAGGGAGTGGGCAGTTTGGAACAGAAAGAAAAAGAATTACAACATACTTGCCAGGAATGTAAGTCAGGCCTGCATTAGTAATCAGGCTTGCACACCAGTGATTTCTAACACACAGTTTGTACTGATCTTGTTTTACTCTGTGGGATTCATGTAGGCTTGTAAAGGACTGCTCCATAACGACGTTTGGATAGCTGAGGCTGGGAGCACTGAAGCAGCACAAGGGAAATGGCTCTCCCTCCTTAGCACTCGTGCCTCTTCCTCTCCACTTGGACTTCCTGCCAAAGCACAAAGCTTCCCTAACCTGATGTTCAGTGTGAAGCTGGTACCCCAATCTTATCAAATGTTATTGTTCCCTACAAAAGTACAGATAAATTTTGCCTTCAGCTGACTGACTGCCCTTGCATAATATCACAGCAACTCACCAACACCTCTGTCTGTTTTATATGTAACTGAAAGAAGAAACAGTGCTTGAAAATGCACTCTTGGATAATCCAGATAGTAAAGAAACTCTCTAGCACCCAAATAACTAAAGTAATAGAATTACTTGTCGAATTGGTGCGTCCAGACATCTGTTTTCATAGCTTACAGGATACTTCTTAATTGCTGGCTGAGCTAGGTGCTCTGTCCTAAGGGATGCTGCAGCACTCTTTGCAGCCCTTGAAACATGTGTTTCAGCCTACAGAACAATAAATAAAAAAATATTTTCTATTCAGATGATATTTTCACAAACAGATAAAGACAGACACTAGTAACACATTTATTACATGTAGGTAAAGGTTTTCCCTTGACATGAATAATAATAATAATAATAATAATAATAATATGATTTATTTGTATACCGCTTTTCCTACGATCAAAGCGGTTTACAGCATACATATGCATATACAACAACAAAGCAAGTAACAAAACAACAACAACAAAAAACCTCTGCTTCTCTCCCCTCAAGATGGTGGTCGGGGGGAGGGCTCTTCAACTTGGCAGGCGGAGGCCTGTTGTTTCTTGCCTGCTTCTCTCCCCTCAAGAATGTCTAGTTGTAACCAACTGCAGGGGGCATTGCTCACCTCCGTTACTACACTGAAGACTACTCTGGTGGTCAGGCGGTCAGCATGACTGCACAGAACATTGTTACTTTCCCACTGAGAAATGGTACCTATTTATCTACTTGCATTTGTATGCTTTCAAACTGCTAGGTTAGCAGAAGCTGAGACTAGTGAAGGGAGCTCACCCCATCATGCAGCACTTGGGCCTTGAACTGCCAACCTTCTGATCTTACAAACGTTAGAACTGGCGTCTTAAGATCAGAAGGTTGGCGTCTTAGCCACTGAGCTACCGCATCCCAGTGGCATGTTATTACATGTACTGCAATGAAAAAACAAAGTCTCAGTGACCCAGAAGTGAACATTCACAGAAAATGTTTTACTAAAGTACTCAACTGCTCCTCTTTTAATTTTCCACCCATTGTTCATTCTTAGGTAATCTCACAAAACACAATAAAATATCCACACAACAAATGTATCAATTTCATATTAATTTAGCTGATCTTGTTTTTCCCAAAAAATCTGAGGTGCTTCTAGGTGGTACTTGTATTGTGAAAAAGAAGTGGGTACCTGTCTTTCCAGTCTTAGGAGTTAAGGCTTCCTAACCTCCTAGATTTCTGAAGTCCATGATTCAAAAGGTAAGGCAAATGGCTTCCTTTGCCACCTCTTTAAAGGGAAATGGTACAAGCAAGCAAAATGTCCGGTTCACCCAAGGTTCTGGGAGAGACAACTGTTACAAACTGGGAAGTACAAAAATAATGTCATCCCTAGCATTGGTCCTATAACAAACATACCTACTCCAAACAAGAGGATAACTGTGCCCCACCTCCAAATCCTGGTCATTTTGTGGCTTCTTGAAGTGATGTTTAAACGGGGCCATGCAGCTTTCTGTTCGCATCTTCCTTTCCCAGGATCGGGTGTGGGAATAAAAGAAGCCAGTCCACAATTTTACATAGGGGCAGGGATTGACAACTGGCTTTTGTAGCAGGAACATTCCTGAGGTTGATGACTGAGAATCAGTCTGAGAATGGCACCTTTCTTGTTCCCTTGTCTTTCTCCTTACATTCCTACTCGCATCCTCCGCTCTGGTAGTCAAGGTCACCTGTCACAGTGTAGGACTACCACTGCCCCCTCCCGAATTCGTCCCTTCTCACTTGCTGCCCCTTACTCCTGGAACCTTCTTCCCCCACATGCACACCTCATCACTTCTCTACCCAGTTTCAAAACTGAGTTAAAGACTATATTGTTTAGAGAAGCGTTTCCAGAGGCCAGCTCCTCTCTGACCCAGGAAGCCTCCTTTTAACCATCCATTAAGAAGCCAAGCCCTTCCTCCAGTCCATCTGCCTTGGTCCAGGCCTCAGAGGTGGAGAAGATCTGCTGGACCTGATCCTATTCCCCACCACCACTCCCTTCTCCTTTTGTGTCATGTCTTTTTAGATTGTAAGCCTGAGGGCAGGGAACCGTCTGACTAAAAGATTGTAAGTACTGTACAGCGCTGTGTAAATTTACAGTGCTTTATAAATAAAGGTTAATAATAATAATAATAATAATAATAATAATAATAATACAGTGGTACCCCGGAATACGAAATACCCACGTTACGAAATTTCCGGGATACGAAAAAATCCCATAGGAAATAACTGTTCCGGGTTACGAAGGTTATTTCGGGTTACGAAGAAAATTTTGGTGCTTTGCTTTTCGGCCGCTATTTAACGAAAATTCCCACGGCTTTTCCCCATTAGAGGCCTATGGGTTTTCGGCTTGCGAAGCGTTTTCGGGTACGAAGCGGTGGCGCGAACGAATTAATTCCGTAACCCGGAGTTACCACTGTAATAATAATAATAAATAATGGAGAAACGCTTTGCCCTGTGTGATGCTATGGATTCTTCAGGGGAAAAGGTTGCTTTCCTTTATTAGAATAAAGTGTCGTAATGTAGGAATATATAACAGATGTAATAAGTTAAGGGCTATGTTGGGACGGGGCACCCCCCCCCCCTCCCCCCTCCTCCCTTCCCCCTCCCCCCCCCCCCCCTCCCCCCTCTCCCCCCCCCCCCCCCCCCCCCCTCCCCCCCCCCCCCTCCCCCTTCACCCCCCCTCCTTCCACCCCCCCCCCCCCCCCCCCCCCCCCCCCCCCCCCCCCACCCCCCCCCCCCCCCCCCCCCCCCCCCCCCCCCCCCCCCCCCCCCCCCCCCCCCCCTCCACCCCCCCCCCCCTCCCCCCCCCCCCCCCACACCCCCCCCCTCCACCCTCCCCCCCCTCCCCCCCCTACCCTCACAGAGTATTGGATGTTGGGAGTGACTAGTGACAGGCTGGAATCTCAGGGTTGTATTTTTCCTTCTAAGGGTAGATGATATGGCAGTTTCCGTAGTTGGGGTCCAAGGTTAGAGTGAGTGTGTGGTCTGCCATGGTTAGGATTAGGAGTTTGTCTGGTTTTTCTGTTTAGGGAAGAACTTGTCAGAGTTGGATCAATGTGAGTCAGGTTAGTATTGTTAGAATAGGAGTGTAAGAGAGAGCGGGAGTGCCAGTATCACAAATCCTGGCTCAGCCATTTAAACTCACTGAGGACCTTGGGCAAGTCACACTCTTCCCAATCAGAGGATTGTAATGTCAACCCACTTTGAAGCAATTTGAAAGAAACTCTATGGTAGCTTCGACTTAGGGACAACCATAAATTAGAAAAAAATTTAAAGGCACACAACAACAACAACAACAAGAGAGAGTAGGTTCTGTAGAATGAGTGTCCCTTAGGATTTAGATGTATTAAATATGCATCAGTGATGATTACAATTTCTGTTTATTAATAGGAGGGGGTTTGTACTCTTTTACTCCTTGACATAAAGGATGTTGGAAAGCAAAAGGTTAGAAACACAGTGTCTGAGATGGCAGCAAATTGTTCAAGGGTCTGATGAGTAATAGATGAACAAAAGTCTAACACAGGAAACATGAGGTCATCTAGGAAGTCCCACAGTTGGTGGCCATAGCAGTGGGACAGAGGAAGTTGCTGGCAGTGGTGGCAGAGGTAGAGATGAGTGGAAGCCCTCACACCCTGCCAACTGGTATGTTCCTCAGCAGCTGTCCCTGACACTACCCCCGCCGCCTGGACAACACTTTGGGAAACAGTTCTTTGAAATTCACCTCCTCTTCATTTAGAATCTTTGTCATTTAAAAGAGAAAGGAGGGGCTACACCACAGATATACTACTCATGTTTATGCAGAAAGGGAAACAGTTTTCTCATCCACACAGTAGTATTTCCACAATACTCTACTCCAGTGGTTGTTGCTGAAGAAACAACCCATGTGTGGGTTGTAACTTCACCTAACTGTAACAAATCTTAAGTAACAGTTCAAATAGGAGGATGTTAGCCATACATATTAGATGAACAAAGTGGGGAGTCCATTGCAACACAAAAGGATGGGGAAACAGAGTTTTGAGGCAAAATGAAACAGAGTTTCTGTGATGATTGCATGTGGGAAGTAGACTGAGCAGATAGCTACGCAGTAATAGATTGTGTGTATTTACACAGAGACTGAATCTTGTTGGTAACATTTTGGCTTAATAACTAGTTATGCAGCCACACTTATGAAGTCATAACTGGAGAGGTAGTATTGAAGGAGGTATCCATTATTTTCCTTTTGCAATGCACTCATCACAGCAGCAACGGGATTTTCAGGCACACTTCTATCCTCTCAGCTATGATCTCATCCAGGGAAGAGGAGCAGATATACACGGGTAGAGGCTGGTCCTTTTTCCTTACTGTACAGCTGTAGCCAGACTGTGTCTGAGGACACATTTGCAAGTTACCAGAAGCTTGGGATGGGGGGAGAACTGCACCACTGGCCCCTTGGCGTTCTTGATACTGGAGAAGATGTGGAGGGAAAAGAGGGTCTATGCTCCCCAAACAAATTCCAGGCAGACATACATGTACTGTTGTGCTCACACTAACGGCTGGAGGATGAGAGGTAGAGAGTCAGTACTCCAAAATGGATTAATTCCTGCCTTCACCCAGGGGCAGTCATTTTTAAATAAGCGTAAATTATTATTACTGACTGTGATAAGTCACTAGGTTTTTTTAGTCAATTTTTTTGACTAAACTTTTTAGACTCTACATGAGTATTTACGTATACCTTGGTTCCCATGTTGGCAGAAATGCGGGATTTAAATAAAAAAACAAAACACATTAAAGGTTACTGTTATTGTTTTTTCATTGCCTTCTTCAATCTCCCAGTACATCCTATATCAGATGCCAATTAGCCCAAAAGAAGTTCCTGATTTTTACTACCAGCTAGAACCGGGTCGGCAAACCTGCGGCCCGCGGGCCGGATGCGGCCCGCGAAGTCCTTCCTACCGGCCCCCGCGCAGTCCTGCCGCCGATTGCGCCGATTTCCTGTGTTTTCGCGCCGCTCTCCGGCCGCCATCTTGCTTTTTCAAAATGGGCGGCCCGAAGTCTCGCGTTGACCTCAGGATGTTTCGCACCGGTCACGCGAAGACTTCGGCCGCCATTTTGAAAAACAAGAATGGCGTCGCCCTCTAGTAGGGCTCGGTGGCAGCCCTGAAGCACTCCAACCGGGCTCAGGGGCTGCAGCAGGCCTGGAGCAGGCTCCACTTGCCCTCCGCCCTCCTCCTCCTTCCCTAAGCGAGGGAAAGGGGAGGCGGCAGAAGGAAGGAGTACAGGAGCCCGGGGAGAAAGGGAGCCAGGCGCCAGAGCAACAAGCTGCATCCACAGCGATGCGAGAGGTTGGTTCCTTGGGGGAGGGGGTTAGCTGGGTGTCCTTTGTGCAAACTTTCCCTCTCAGCAACTTGTGGCTTCTTGGGTTGACACTGTGTGCTTGCCTGCTGGAGTTTATTTGATTGCATTTTATAATTTCCTTGCTTGCAAACTTTATTCTTATTACTACTACTACTACTACTACTACTTTGCCTGGTGTTCTTTCGCAAAAATGCCTCTCAGCAACTTTGGCTTCTGTGCGGTTAACCCTGTGTGCTCTTGCTGAGTTTATTTGAATTGCATTTAGTAATTTCCTTGCTGCAACTTTATTATTATTACTATATACTACTTACTACTACTTGGCCCTGGGTGTTTCTTCTGCAAAATGCCCTCTTCAGCCATTGTGGTTCTGTGTTGTTGACACTGTTGTGCTTGCTTGCTGGAGTTTATTTTGAATTGCCTTTTTCGTAATTCCTTGCTGTAAACTTTAGTAGTATTACTACTTTGCCCTGGGTGTTCTTTCTGCAAAATGCCATCTCAATGCGAACGAGCGAGGAGGCGGATGAGAAAGGGGGAGTAGGTGGACATGGTGAGTCATTTTCAGGTCTCCTTGGGTTTTTTTTCCATTTTTTTAAAAATATCATAAAAACTTTTTTTGTTGTTTTATTCATTATTTTATTATTGCTTTTTATTTCATTTCATTATTTTATTATTTATGAGGTGGAGACTTGACTTGCCAAAGTGCTGTAACAAAGGTCTGACTGTAACAATGATCGTGTGGTGGTTGAGGATGATGATGATCTTCGGTGGAAGTCCACCCCCAGTGTTTGGGATCCGCACCTTGAGGGTGGCCGTCCACCTGGCATGTGCTCGCCCCTGGAGTTTGGAATCTCCACCCCAGGCTTCGGCCCCCCGTTGTCTGCGGGACAGGCAAAACCTGGCCCCGACTCAAAAAAGGTTGCCTAACCCTGATCTAGAAGACAGAATTGCTAAGAGTATTCTTTCCTGTATTCCTCGATGTTTATAGAGAGAATGTACCACAAACAACCGATTATTTATGCAGTTGAGTTAAGTGGTACCCCGGGGATACGAATGCGCGGGTTACGAATTTTTCTGGATACGAAAAAATCCCATAGGGATTTTATTGCTTCGGCTTACGAAGGTTTCTTCGGTACGAAAAAAAACCGCGGCGCTATTTTCCGCCACCGGCGTGCAGCAGAGAAGCTATTTTTCCATTAGCGCCTAGGGGATTCGCCGCTTACGACGGTATTCGGGTTACGAAATTAACGCGGAACGAATTAATTTTCGTAAACCCGGGGTACCACTGTATTTTTTTAATTCCAAGTTAAGCAATCTTACACACTTAGAGGAATGGGAGCAAGCAGACACAATGCCTAATGCTGTTGGACTATGCTGTTTTCAAACAGTTGAGCTGTAGGGGGAAGCTTGGGGCAGTTTTTCACAGCAACAGTTACAAACAGGCCCCTCTTATAGTCCTAAAAAAGATCTGTGATGCGCTCTGCACGAACACTTGGCCAACCTGTTGCTGGAGCATCCTGTGTGTTAGAATTCATTATTCAATCATTACCTCTCTTGGAAGTGTGAAGCATGGATTGCAGGTATTTGGTTGTGAGCCGGAAAATCCGGGGAGAAGCATGCTATGAATTGCTGGGGGTTGTCAATCCATTGGGGGGTGCTTGTGTTCTGTAGTCAACACAAGGAGGCAAACATTACAACTGTCTGGGAATTCCCCCTGACCTCCCCCAAATAAGCATGGAATTCCATGCCTTTGGCCTGGGAGTTTTCTGGCTCCTCACTAACATCGCGTAATTTACAGAACATAGTGGTTAGCAATCACATCATCTATAAGTAGACAATGCCTCTGAAGAAAGGGGTTTACTCATAAAAGTTATGCACAATAAGTTTTCAGGTGCCATAAGATTTTTAATGGGTTTGCTCTACAGCCTAACAACACCTAAACCTTTTGAAATTATAACAGGTGTTAACATAGTACCTAATGAGTGTCTACAACCGACTGATCAAAGCTTTTCCAACTTCCAAGAGCGGAGGCTATTTTCTCATTGCGTCAAATGCTTGAATCTTCCTGCCTGAAAGGATATGGCATAAGGGAAAGTGGACCGAGGAACATTTCTAAACGCTGTATAGTAAGGAATTTCTTAAAGGTAAAACTGACAACAAGACACAGATAAAATTGCGTAAAAATAGATAAATGCATGCCTTGTTAATTTTATTAAATATATAACACTTTATTTTATTATAATAAACAATTAGCATTAGACAATAAAATCCTAAACACCTAACAATTTAAGTTCATTATTATTTGAATATTCTTAGTATTTGGAATGCATATGTATTATTGTATTAATTACCCAATTCACATAGAAACAAGATTAATTCTTCATAAAATACACTACTGTCATTACAGTGGGCTTGTAATTCATTACAGAATGATTTAATAATAAATTCAACTGGAAAGCATGAAATTGACTATCGTACAGCCACACAAGCAGTAGCAGACGCCTAGAAGCAATTGAAGCCCCGGCATTTCAATTAGCTGGAAAGCACTGTGAGAATACTTGCAAAATCATGGTTTCCATGATGTTAATCGAGAAGTTAAATGAAGGGTTAGTCAAAATATACTGTGTTAATCCATTTAGCAGTTTACATTGCTAAAACTGATAAGGATTGGTAACTGTAGGTAATCAAAGTATGTTAGCGTATTGTATACTATTCTACCTGTAGCAGTTTTGCATTGCTAAATTGTTTGTTGTGTTTTTTGGTAATATATTTTATTAAATCAAAATGTTAACATATACTCATCAACAATAACAAAAT
>NC_056523.1:221170514-221212600 GCF_019175285.1 Sceloporus undulatus
ACATGTAAGAATTTGGGAAGACTGTACTCAATTCATGTACTCTATAATTATGGAAAAGTAATATGTAAAACACAGATCAAAGGTAATGAATGTAAATAAATATGATTAAAATCGGAAAATTTTTTTAGTTTAGAATATCTTTCCAATTCTTTTATAATCTCTTTCCACATACTTACGTAATTATTATCGTACAACTCTGAGATCTTGTTAGACAACATTATTCCCAAATATTTAATCTTCTTTTGTATGTGTAACCCAGCTATCTGTTGAAACAAACTATCTTCTTCCTTGGTTAGATTTACAGTCAATGTTTGAGTTTTATCTTTATTTATTTTAAATCCAGCAAATTTACCGAATTCCTTAACTGTATTCAAAATATCATTTATGTTTTCCAACGGATCTTCTACTACTAGAGCTAGATCATCCGCATAAGCTAAGATTTTACATTTAACGTTAACCCTTTGTGAATCAGTAGTTGTAATTTCTCCTCTAAGCTGATTTAACAAAACTTCCAAAATGAAATCGATAATTGAATTGCCGAGCCAGTCCGAGCCAGAGCAACAGAATCCTGCTCACGGATTCCGTTGCGTTCTCTCCGCCATCTTTACCAGAACCGTTTGCTAAATTGGTAATTAATTATGTTCCGTAATTGATTATGTTGGTCAACTGTATTGTGTTAGTACATTTAGCAGTTTGCCACCATTTTTTAAATTCAGTTTTTCTTGGGCTGCTCGGGGGAATGCAAAAGCAGAATTGGGGGTGCATGTGGCAGGCACTTAATACACAGAGCTAATGGCCACAACATTACAAAGTTTGTTTGCAAGCTGTCCGTTTTCTTGCCATGCTTTATGCTATGTGTTGTTGTAGGGCAACAGGAAGAAGGTGAGTTACTGTGGTATAAGGGCACTGCCCCTTTTTTCGGACATAGAGAACCATTTGCTACTAGCACCATCTTCAAGAAACAGTCCATACCGTCCTGTCAATTGTTATACCTTATGAATGAAATGAATTTTCCTTGTGAAGGGCCTGATAAAGACATTGTAGAGAACTCTTGTGAAAGTGCTGTTGTCCATGGTGATCGCATAGTAAAAGGCTAGTTTAGAAGTGCCCCTAGTGTTCAGCATGTTCTTCCTCTGAAACCACCATTGTGTACAAAATGATGATCAAGCAACTCCTTAAGTCCAGTTTGTAGAAACAGCATTGTTATTATTATGCCATCAAGCTGTTTCTGGTATGTACCTCTTTGAGCTGCTGTCTGGGGGTTTACATCCTCCATACACATTTCTTTTGTGACAGAAAACTGAATGCAAGGCAGAAGGTTTCTAGCCTTAGCATGCTAATTTTCCATGTGCAGTGATTATCACTTTATCTAGTAAGTCATGTGAGCCCCAAACAAGTAGTGCAGTCCAGAAATAGGTTACCTCCTCGCCTGCTGTTTGTAAGAGCACATCCTAAAAATTTTCCTAAAGAAAGAAAGAAAAAAAGTGACTAAGGTTTTCCTAATATGAAGATAGTTCAGTTGTTGTTAACTGCCTTCAAGTTGACTTTGATATATGGCAACCATATGAATGAGACCTTCAAGTAATCTATCATTAAGCTCTGGGCTTGAAGATTCAGGGTCATGGCTCCCTTGACTGAGTTTGTACATCTGAAGTGTGGTCTTCTTCTTTTCCTACTATTTTTCACTCTACTAAGCATCATCTTCTAATGAGTTATTACTTCTCATGATATGGCCAAAGTTTAGTATCTTGGTTTCTAGGTAGACCTCAGGCCTGATCTGCTCTAGGACCTATTTATTTGTCTTTTTAGCAGTCCAGAGTATTTTCAGCACTCTTCTCCAGCACATCTCAAATTAGTTAATTTTCTTCCTACCAGTTTTCTTCACTGTCCAGCTTTCACAGCCATACATAGACATGGGAAATATGATGGCATGGAACATCCTAACTTTAATATATCTTTACATTTCAGG
Source organism: Sceloporus undulatus (assembly GCF_019175285.1). Classification (NCBI taxonomy): domain Eukaryota; kingdom Metazoa; phylum Chordata; class Lepidosauria; order Squamata; family Phrynosomatidae; genus Sceloporus; species Sceloporus undulatus. Next base: position 221,172,484 of record NC_056523.1, read on the forward strand.
ATCTTGTCCAATTCCTTCATAGCTGCCCTTTAAAGTCTAGTCTTCTTCAGATTTCGTGACTCCAGTCTCCACTCTGGTTAATGACTGACCCAAAGTATAGAAAATCTTGAACTATTTCAATGTCTTCATCATCTACTTTAAAGTTATGTAAATCATCTATGATTATTATCTTTGTTTTTTAATGTTCAACTGTAAACCTGTCTTTGCACTTTCTTCTCTTTCTTCAATAATTTTCATGGCTCCTTCCACTGAATCTAATCCTGTTTTGCGTATTATATTTTCAGCATACAAATTAAACAAATAGGATAATAAAATGTAGCCTTGCCTGACAAGTTAAACAAACAGGATGATAAAATTAAGCCTTGCCTGACCCATCTAGTCAATTGGAGACCATTCCATTTCTCTGTATCCTGTCCTATGGATAGCTTCTTGTCCTGGTTACAGATTACATATCAGGACAATTAAATGTTGTGGCATATCCATTATTTAAGAGCAATCCATAGCTTTTCATGATCTATACATTCAAAGGCTTTCCTCTAGTCTATAAAACACAGGCTGATTTTCTTGTGAAATTTTTAGTATGCTCTAGTATCCAGCATATGTCTGCAATATGATCCCTAGTGCCTCTTCCTTTTCTGAACCAAGCTTGGACATCTGGCATTTCTTGTTCCATATATGCTGGAGTCTTTGTTGTAGAATTTTGAGCACCATTTTGCTTGCATGGGAAATTAATGCAATGGTCCTGTGATTACCGCAATCCCTGGTGTCCCCTTTCTTGGGAATTAGAAGATATATTGTGCCTTTCCAGTTGTGAGCCATTGTTTTGTTATCCATATTTGTTGATAGATTTTAGGTAGAATTAGAGTAGATTCTGTCACTGTACACTGAAACAGCTCTGTTAGTATGCTGCCTGGCTCCCTGCGCTGTTGTCTGCTGCGATGATTGACAATGAGCAGCACAAATGGGGACGACTTTGGGGGCAAAATAAAGCCATTTCGCTTCCAGTAAGAAAAAGACTGTTTTATAATGGGAATGGGGGACCTTTTGAATTCGATTCAAAGCCAGATTGGGATTCGGACTATACTGTAAGTGGAAATGACCCCCAAGTTAAAATACTATAAATATGCAAAATACAAGTTTAAAAAACAATTAAACAATACAAACAATTACAAACATTACATTATTAAAATTTAAAATGTAAAGCTCTTTAAAACAAATAACAAAACGAAACAGCATCGATGTCATGAGAAAGTCTGGCGGCATAGAAATGTCTTTTCCTGCAACTGGAAGGACAACAGGGATGGAGCCATCCTGGCCTCCTTAGAGAGGGAGTTCCAGAGCTTGGGAGCAGCCACTGAAAAAGCCCTTTCTCTTGTTCCCACCAAACTTACCTGAGATGGTGATGGGACAGAGAGAAGGGCCTCTCTTGATAACCGCAATATTCTTGGGGGCTCGTACAGGGAGATACGGTCCTTCAAATAGCCTGGACCCAATGCTTCATTTATGGCAAAATAGTTGGAAACAAATGGGATGCACATCTTGGCCTTCTGCAAGCAGAATATATTTTAAGTATAGTCTGCTTGTGATGTTATGATTTTCCTGCTTTCTTCCTTTCCTTGTGTTGGTCCTGCTACTCATTCAAGAAACTGGAGAAAACTAACTGCATACTGACCTCTGAATTTCATATATTTCACATCTGTCAATGTTAAGAGGGGGCCGGGTGGGAATCACCTCTGCAATGCCACTTTTCCACATAGTTGCATGATATGACATTATCTTAAAATCTGGAGCGTGAGCTGAGTGTCAAGTGCAAAGGATTGTGATGTACAAAACTAATAAGAATGAAAGATGGAAAAATAAAATGCAATTGGAGGTTAGTCTTCATATTGTTCTTCTTCAAATGAATCTGTCATCCTTTCATCTCTTTTATATAGTTCTTGCACTTATTGTTTCTATCATTGTTGTATTTCTACTTGGTCATGTAACGTGTTTCTCTGCTGCTTGTAGAGAATCCCCTGTCTTGATTTAAGTTTTCCTTTGATTTCTCAAAGGAAAAGATCTTTTATTTTTCCTTTTTTGTTGTCAATTCCTATTTTTCTGCATTGATTATTATAGTAGTTCTTATCCCTGCATATCAGTACCATTTCTCTTATTACTAGCTCTCCTGTGATTTCTCCAATGTTCCCCTGTTTCTTTTGCTCATATGCTTTCTTTTTCATGCTTCATTCCCAAGTTTTGCAGCTGGTGGGAAAAGGGACAACAGTTTGGTTCAACTGCCAGTGGAAAAGCAAAAAGAGGTCCAAGTATGAGAGAAGACCAAAGTTATATGGTAAAGCATTTGTTCAATAAAATGAGCTTCAAAAATGATAGCATCCTTTGATTTTAATGTCAAAAAGAGACAAAAGGCTTTGGATGTATAAAAATGAGTTTTATTCAAAATAAAATAGGCAAACACATTTCAAACAGGAATTATAAACATGGCCATCTTCAGGGGAGAACAATTTGAAAATGGGATGTCAATATTAACTGCAAGATTTGAAGAACAACCATCCACCCATCATTCCACCTGATTTCATGGGGTTTTTTTAAATGCAATGCAGCATTCTCATTGAAATAAACAATAAATATTGACAAAAGAAGAATGACTGCATAGGTGCATCATAGGTAAGAAGTTTACAAATTCCACCTTTTACAGAGATGTAACAGTCAATTTAAGCATCCAAAAGCAAGTAGCAGTTGCACAATTATTTGAAGACAGCCAAGAATGTCACAGACAAAGACCAACTTTGGAATGAGGCATAATTGATATAAAGTACCATATGCTGAAAGATATGCAAGTTGAAACATTATTGAGCTGCAGTAATGCCTGTCAGATGAAATGGTAGCACATGCCCTCCACACTTCAGAGACAGTTATCAAGATGAGTATTGTTGGCTTGTGTACAAGTTGTTGAGAGCAGGTGATAGGAGAGCAAAATACCTACAGTGAAGACTATATTCTTGCAAGGGTCACTAGAGATAGACAGAAATAAATTTGGACCAAGGTACCTAGTTCTCTAGTCATGGATTAATGTCCTTCAATGAATCCATTCACACTGGACAATGGAACAGGAAACCACTACTGTGGTGCAGCTCCCAAGTGGAAGAATTAATTAAGTCTGGGAAAAAGTCTGAGATTTGTGTGTGAGAGCCACATTACTGGTACCTACCCTCTTCTCCCTCATAAACACATTACTGATATATTGTGAAGAGTTTAGGAAGGCTATTTGGAATACAACTCCTAAGATTTCCCCCATGCTCAGTTCAGGAAGTAGTCCTCAAAAGTTTGCTTTTCTAAACTTTGGGCACTGTGAAACCACACCATGCTGTAGGCAACATCCTCATTTGTGAGGGGCAGCACCAAATGACATGTTAGAATGTGAGCCTTTCTGAAGGGTTGCTTCTTAAAGGCTTTCATACTGTGTTGAAATCCAGCTGGAACACACTAGTGACACAGCTTGCAGTTTGAGAGTCTCACCTTTGATTCAGATAGATGTCTCTTAAGCACTGTCTAGGTTCTGCTAGCTGCAGTATTCGTTTGGAGGGCATTATAGAATACAGATTTGGGGGGCGATGCCAGATCTCAGACTCCCGACCACAGCTGTACACGAAGAGAGACCTTTGGAGACACCACAAACTGTCAGAGTAGACAATGCAGGTGTGAACTATTAATTCAAATAACAAGGTCAAAGTATCAACACCACCTTACTTAGTTTATCCTGAATGTCTCTGATTACTTGATGATGAGCAACTGCCCCATCGAGGAGAAGGGTTCTAGCCTTCTCTGTTCCTTCAGGGTAGTAAAAAGAATATCAATATTTGTTCAGAATAAAAAGGATCTATGTTTAATAATTTTTTCATATTTTAAAAGACAATCTGAAGTTCCTACAAACACACAGAAATGTTAATCTGTTGTTAATACAAAGCACATATGTTAACAGTCCTGAATCACAGCCTTATTAATATTAGTAGTAGTGGTAGTAGTGGTAGTATTCCGCTCCCCCCCCCCCAACTTTTACCTAAGGTCTAAAAGACACTGCAGAAATAATCCAGTTTGAGACTGCTTTAACTGCTCTGGCTCAATGCTGGGGAATTCTGGGAACTGGAGTTTTGTGAGATATTTAGCTGCCTCTGTCAGAGAGCTCTGGTGCCACAATAAACTACAATTCCCAGGATTCTTTAACACTGAGCCAGAGCAGTTGAAGAGTCTCAAACTGGATTATTTCTGCACTGCTTGCTTGTAAACTAGGATTGCAAATCAAGGTTTGTTGCTGGTGAGAGAAATGGATTTGAATCAAACATAAGATTTAATAAAAGAGTTAGAAACACATGAATAGAATAGAAATTGTGTTAGACTATATAAACGTATGCTATAATTAAATTACATATATATAATATGGAACCACATATATACATGTATACTATTATAATCAATATATCTATTCTAATAGGATTGAGTAAAGGTCAGCTGAGGCCTTTAACTGAAAGGGAATTTTGTAAAAATATATAGGTTAGTAAAAGAAAGAGTTTTTAGATAAGCTTTTTATAACACTGTTATTTATTAAATATATTGCTTTGTAAGAACAAAGGGGGGTTTATATCTTCGATAATAAACAAAATAGTTATAATATATGCTGGACTTAGTTATTTTAAATAGTATTTTTTGTCTCTATTAAGATTATCAAAATGGCTAAGTGTTCTGTTTAAATATATATATATATAATGAAATAGACTTGCATTACAAATATAACAGTTAAATTAGACAAAGAAGCTTCAAAGGAAAACATTTTTGTCTGCACCTGTAAATCTAGGATAATGTTACAGGGGAAAAATAAATCAAGAGATACGGGAGTTTTATTCTCACTAATTGACAAGAATATTTTTTTATAAAAGGGTGACTTAAAATTCACAAAAATTTCTAACTGACCATGCGTAATAGGGGGTGATGAATATTAGAACACACCTATGAATCTATAATGGCTAATTTAAATGGTCATGAGACGTATGATGAGATATGTTATGGGTGGAGTTTTTACATACTTGGAAAGGTGGTCTTAAAATTGATCACATGTCTAGAACTGGCCAATAAAAAAATAAGACAGAAATATTGTAACAGAAAATGTCTTATAAATACTGTGTAAAACCTCAGACGGTGTGCCTACTTGCCTGAGACACCCCTTCTTGCAAGATTGTAACTAATAAAATTGGAAATGGCTGCTTCACTTGTTTTGTCCTGATTCATTTGATTTGGTACTTTGGTACTTAGAAAAATCTGTATCTCACAGCTGGTTTGCATTTTAGAGGAAGAAGTTTTTATACAAATGTGGCTCAGAGCTAGGAATCACATGTTGGGAGAGGAAGGAAGGAAAAGTATGAGCCCAAGTTTAATTCCATTTTAATTGACATTTTTGTAAGTTTTTAATTGTACAGTTGGCCCTCCTTTTTCGCAGGGGATCCATTCCAGATCCACCCGCAAAAACAAAGCCTCGTGCATATTCAAGCCCCATAGGCTTGAATGGGGTGTGTGCCCATATGCACGTGCGTGGGGGCATGCCCCATTAAGAATAGCGGAGGTCACCCCTCCATGAATTTCCAAAGTCATGGATCCGAGATGACTGTACTGTTTTTAGACTGTAAGCTGCTTTGAGTCACATTTGGGGGGGGGGGGGAAGCGAGAAACAAATAAATATAATTATCACCATCATCATCATCATCATCATGGGGAGGACAAGGCCACCCCATTTGGAAAAACCTAGGGTGAAACTAAAATTACAGCAGCACACTTTTGTGTAAATTCATGTTGCTGCCAATTTCATCACAAGAAGGAATTGGGGTTGGCCAGCAGCTTCTATATCAGGGTACAATGAATACACTCTGGGTTTTAATCCAGATTTTAAAGAAACTAGACAAAGTATGGAATCTAATTTGGTAACATGGCTCAGCAGCTTGGATCTTCCCTTTATAATCTGGAATAAAAATCTTGACAAGTAAATATTTATTTTTATTTATTTTATTTATTTCATTGTTATACCTTATCACAGGTTCACCTTAGGGTCATCATAAGTCAGAAATAACTTGAAGGCACACAACAACAACAACAACAACAACCTCAATTTTCTGCTCACTGAAATGACTTGAAGATACACAACAACAAGCCACATACTCAGTCTTTTCCTTATGTCTCAAAATTGCCTAATGCCCACTGCCACAGATAAATCACTAGTTTGCATTTTACACATACACACATACCTTGATATTTGATCATTCTAACCACAGGCATAAATAAAAGATTTAGAGGAAAATCCAAGGAAGAGAATTCACAAACTATAAAGCTCTGCTTAAATTATTCCAGGATTTGTTCCAGTGTGCTTTATGAGCTGGCACTTAAAAGGCTCCTGGAATTCAAATTAAAACATCCTACCATTTCAGCACTAACCACTGCTCAGTTCATGAGTCAGACCTGGCAATAAAGAATACTCCTACACCCTTTTCACTGCTGTCCAGATTGTCTACCCATTGCTGAATAAGAAATAAACTTCACATTGAATGTATGTATTATTATCTACATTATTAAAAGTAAGAAACAACAAACTTCCTCCACTTCAATTAATGAAACCTTTCTAATCCCTGAAGGCCAAAACTACTGCAGGTACTAATGGGATACCACCATTTGTTAGTAAATGCAGCCCTCCATCCTATTAGGGCTCCTCTGCACTGCCAACCTATACTGATGGCACTGTACAATTAGCTGTCAATGCTTCCCTGAAAGAAAACTAGGGATTCTAGACTAGTGACCATGTGGTGACTCTGGAGAACAGGAAACAAGAATTAAAACAATGTTAATATTCTCTCAGGGAGCTACACACTAACCCTATGTGCATCAGTAATGTCAAAACCAGCAATACTGGTTATTACTAATGGCTAAACTTGTAATTTCTCATACTGAGTAGCAACAACAACACGATTTACAACCAAGATGGTTTACAATAGCAAAACATCTCAATTTTCCAAAATAAAAATCTATGCACTAATAAGATAACACTGGACACAATCCAGTTAAGAGCCAACTCAGCATATTTAGGTCCTATGTATTTCAGTGAGGGACTGGTCACTATGATGATCCCACTGTGGTGTCCATGCTTCTAAACACCATCTTTGGCATAAAAAGGAGGAAGGGAGACAGGGGGAAAAAGGAATGTGGCAGCACCTTTAAGACTAAACTGGTTATTTTAGCATGAGCTTTGATGGATATAAACCCATTTCTTCAGATGCAATACAGACTGATATAAAGCCTCAGGTTATAAAACATGTTTATACAGTTGGGGAGTGGGATAGAATATAACAGGATCTTTCTGGATCCTATTACGTTCCATCCCTCTCCCAGAACTGAATAATTATGCTTTATAACCTGAAGCTTTACTATCACTCTATACTGCATCTGAAGAAATGGGTTTAAGTTCATGAAAGCTTATGATAAAATAAAAATCAGTTCATCTTAAAGGTGCTCCCACATTCTTTTTCTGTTCCCCCTCCCCTCCACCTTTTTATGCGGTAAAAGATTAATATGCCTCCTTCTTTCAAAACCACCTTTGGCTGGGATCTAAAGAACTACTTCAGTCAAAACCAACCCCTCACATAAACAAAAGTGGGTGTTTTGTAAAGCTTTTGTAAGTTTTGCAGAATTCTCTAGCACAGAAAGATGGAAGGCTGCTGCGTTTCTATCTCTCCCTTCCCCATTCCTGTTGTCTGACTCCCTCTCTCATTTTCCCTGTAGTTATTGCTCATCAGTCTGAAGGAAATAGGCTGCCATACTGGAAGATGTGAAAGTATGTTGTGTCAACACTGTGCAACGGCAATCTTACAACATACAGCTCTTCCCCCCACCCTTAGCACAGATACCTCCATGTCTTACTATAAGTAGCATGTCACAGTCTCCATGGTGTCCAAAGAACCCTGTCATAAGCCACAAAAAACTACATACTGTCCAGGAAGTACGTGTTCAATGGTACCTTGGAACCATGAAACCAGCTACACAGTTAGTTCTTTGATGCTGGACTCTCAGTTTAAATATTATTTTAAGTGAGGGAAATAAAGGCAAAGAAAAGACAAGCCTGCACTGGAGAGCTCCATCCAATTTTGCCTTGGGTTTTGCCAGAGCCAGAATCCTTGAACTTGGTTGACTTGTCAGAGCACATGTGGCGAGGGGCCAAATCGTCTCTTGATTTCCCCAGACTAATCTACTGTTGTGAATAAAGAATGCAAATATCAATCAAAACATGGTAAAATCCAAACATTCACAATCTGTGCTATCATATTTTAACCACACACACACATTTATAGCTATTTTCTCTTTAAAACAGAAGTGGGCAACTGCTATGGGGTCAGGACCTACTTTTCAGGTTGGCCAAATGCTTGAAAACAACACTTTTTCTTTGTACTGTATTATGCTTTAATGCTTTTGTAACTAAAATACATAAAATTATCCACATATATGTAAAATAAATTAAAAGTTTGTTGATATTAAAAAAATGTCCTTTAAAATAATTAAATTCATTAACATTTCCTCCATTCTTTATTTAAAAATAAAATCCCCCATTCACACTCAGTTGTTATATGAACGAATTTATATTGACTTTAATTAAGAAGATATTATGGTATTGAACTAAAAAAGAATATCATTAATGGTAATATTGGTTATAGCTTATATTTAGTTCCTGTTGACCATGTCAGATTTAGAGAGCCATGTGGTGTTGTAGTTTGAGTGCTGGACTAGGACTTTGGGAGACTATACTCTGAATTCCTGCTCAGTCACAGAAATACACTGGATGACAATGATGTCCCTGATATAAAATGGCAAAACCAAGCTTTGCTTTTTTGCATTTTGTTTTTAGTATTTTCAAGCCATAGATGGTTGAACCTGTGGGTGCAGAATCTATGAGTACAGAGGGCTGACTGTAGTGGCAAGGAGGTATTGCAGGTGGGTCTTGAAAGTGGAAATTACTATTTTTGGGGCCTACTTATGCTATTAAGATGGCCACATTTTGTCACTGCTCTTTCCTCTTCTTCTGGTATACAGTTATTTTCTCAATTCAGTTTTAGTGTATAACTTCTTTAGTGTCACTGTCTAGTAGAATTATTCAACAGGCTAAAGAATACATCCTCCAGTGAGAACTGTAATTTTTGAGTTCCTTTTCAAATAACATGAAATCCAGTTTTGACTGCTCCAGGTTAAGCATAATTTATCAGGCTATAATATTAAAAATTTCAGGCATGGGCATGGTCCATACATGCACAGGGTAGTACCCTGAACCTTGCTGATGACCTACTAAGTGTCTGGATGGGAGATTGCCTGGGAAATGACACCTATTCTAATATGAGCAACATGAAGGAAGAAAAGTAGCTTATAAATATACGCCAAACCAACAAACAATTACCTGCAAAATGACTTGACAGCTATAGTGTCTCAAATGGTGTAGAGATGTGGTTAAGAGCAGAACTGCAAACCCAGTGCAAATTTTGCAGCTGTTATGAATGTGCTACTTAACTAGACAAACTATTCTCTCTCAGCCTCCTCTGGTGAGCAATATGGAGACAGTAATAGTAGGCTATTGTGCAGGGCTATTGTAAATGAGATAATGAGACAAGTGAGATTGTGTGTGTGAGGAACTTCGAACCATGTAAGAATTATGTAACTCTCAGTCTTACCGAGAAAGGTTCCACACATCTTTTATCGCCTTTGGTTTTGCAAGTTCCTGGAGCCTGGAAAGTATATTTTAAGCATTACATGATAAATGAAAAGGCACAGATACGTGCAACCATACAGCATACTATGTAGGTTTCTGTTCTCCAAAGATTCTTAAATTTCCTGTTTCAGATAATAAGTACTGTATGTGGGATGAAGCCTATCTCACCTGCACAATGCCATCAAGACAACTGATACCACCAATGAAGAGATGCAGCAATAGTGGTGTTAAGCCAATATACACACGGAAATGTTTAGTATCAGAAAGCCACCTGACCTCTAATAGGAGTAGGGAACTCACACCACTCCAGTTGTCGTAAGACTCCAACTCACATCAGCAACAGGCGGGAGGGCCAGTGGTTGGGGATTTAGGAAGGTGTAGTCAAAGAAAATCTGGACAGCCAGAGCCACCCCACCCTGTCTATAAGAAAATTTCTTTTCAGAACTATAATTAAGGGTCTGTTCATTCATTACACTTTAGAAACAATAGCAATAGCAAATACATTTCTATACACTTATCAGTGCACTTAAGCAACCCCTAAACAGTTTACAATGTGTAAACTAAATGTCCCCAACTAGCTGGGTACTCGTTTTACCAAGCCTGAGTCAAGCTTGAGCCCTTGGCTGGTATTGAACATGCAACCTTTCTGTTTCTGAGTGAGTGCCTGCAGTACAGCTATTTAACTACTACACCACCAGTGTTGAACCTTTTCTAAGTCTTGGGTTCTTGCATACCACTTCTCTCAGGAGGAGAAGAAAATTAGGTATCCTTTATTTATTTGTACAGTACAGTGCCATTAAGAGGCACAAAGCTTTACACCATACAACAATAAAAGATATTTATTTATTCAAGCTATTTCTTATCATCTTTCAATATCACAGTCTTCCCAGGGTACTTCATAGCATTGCAACATATATAATACTAAAATATTTATAAGCACCAAGGTGCTTATAGCCTGAAAACCTATAAACTGTATACAAAGTGTACTTTACTGAGTAACATAATCAAAGGTCATACCAGGAAGTGTACAGATTCCAGCAAATATCTAACCACCAGATCATTTTTACTTCTTATATTTCTGTTTGTTCAGAATTTATATACAATAAGAGTTCTTACTAATTATTATTTTTTTGCCATATTCAATTCCTGCATCCCGTAGTTTAACTAAAAGTGAGTTCAGAAGACAAAGGAAATGTCACCAAAGGTTGTAATTTCTTCTATGGATACTTTTCCATGATTACTTCTTTAATAGGAATATATTTAGGTGTACATTTAACACACCTCAGATATCCCTGTAGCAATTGTAAGGACCACAGCTGCCTATCCTTGTCTACAGCAGGAGGGAATTAGCCCAAAGACAGAAGGAAACAAGCAAATTCATGAATATCCACTGTATGAATGCAAAGTAAATCCAAAGACTACCTAACATTATATCCTTAAAAATCCTAAGCAAACATACCCTAAAAAAAGGAAACGTATTTAAGATACTTCAGGATCCACTGCATATGGGAACTGATATCAATAGAAATAAGATATTCATATGCCCCGTGCTTTATAGACTATAGCAAATCCTTTGGCTGCATAGATCATGAAAGGGTATGGAATGCCTTTAAAGACATAGGAGTGCCAACACATCTGATAGTCCTGATGAGGAATCTGGACTCAGGACAAGAGGCTACTGTCAGAACAGAACACGGAAAAACAGAATGGTTCCCAATTGGCAAAGGGGTAAGGTAAGGATGCATTTTATCACCCTATTTGTTCAACTTGTATGCAGAACATATTGTAAGAAAAGAATGCTGGGCACAGAAGGAGGAGTGAAAATAGGAGAAAGGAGTATCAACAATCTAAGATATGCAGACAACACCATAACACTAGCAGAAAACATCTCAGACCTGGATCAACTACTAAGGAAGACCACAGAATAAAGTGAAAAGGCAGGCTTCCTGTTGAACATAAGGAAAACCGAAATAATCACCACAGGTAATCTACACAAATTCAACCTAGAAAATGAATCAATAGAAATATTAAATGAGTTCTCATACCTGGAATCAAACACTGATAGAAATGGGGACTGCAGACAGGAAATCAGAAGATTGGGAATGGGGAGAGCAGCTATGAAAGAACTAAAAAAGATCCTACAATGCAAAGGGATACAACTGAGCACAAAAGTTAGAATCATATAAGTCATTGTATTCCCTATTACCAGATATGGATGTGATAGCTGGACAGTTAAGAAAGTGGATAGGAAGAAAATCGACTCATCTGAGATGTGCTGCTGCTGGAGAAGAGTGCTGAGGATGGCAGGGACAGCTAAAAAGTCAAATAAATGGATCCTAGATCAAGCCAGAAATCTCCCTGGAAGCCAAGATGACAAAACTAAGGCTGTCATACTTCGGACACATCATAAGAAGGCACGACTCATTGAATAAAAACAATGCTAGGAAAGGCGGGGAGATGCAGAAATAGAGGAAGACCACATGCTAGATGGATGGACTCTATTAAGAAGGTCACAGGTATGAGTTTGTAGGAACTAAGCACAGTAGTGGAGAACAGGGGGTCTTGAAGATGTCTTATCCACAGAATTGCCATGGTTTGAGATTGTCTTGAGGGGGGTTAACAACAACAACAAATATCCCATGTTGGTGAAATCAGGATAGAACCCAGTTAAACCACTTAAAATGGCCACTGAATATTCTGCTCATGCAGTTCACATGTCTTCATATACCGTTTGCATTAAATAGGTAATGGCAGGACTTGAAGATACGTTCTGGAACGGAAACACCTGCAGTTTTTACAGTAATATGCTTTCCGAATAAAATGTAAATCAGTCCTGAAAATGATCACCCTGTGTTCATAGAATCACTTCAAACATGACGTTGCTACATGTATATGTGAGGTGTTTTATACAACAGCTAAACATACTGTGTGAATAAACAAGCATGCATTTAGACCTATGAGTGTCTTGTCAAGTGCAGATGTAGGAAAGCTTGACCTGACTGTGATGCTTTGCTTAATGGACACCTGGTGGCAAAATTCAGGTTTGTTGCTGTGTAATATCTGAAATCAACATTTTCAAAAAAAGGAGGGGGAGGAATTCCCACAACACACTTAACTTTTCAGTTCCTCTTAATCTGTTCTGGGAGCACTAACAGGGCACAGACAAGAAGATGACAGATTGCTATGTTCATTTGATGGAAAATCCCAGATAATGGATTTAGCTAATTATACTTAAGCGCCTAAGTAATTCCCTCATGTATAAAAGTTGCTCCCAGGCAAAAACAGTATCTTGTCTCAAAGCCCTTTTAATCAAGCCACAACACTTTCAAATACTGAACTTCCTTATACACGTAGGAGCCTCCCATCCCAACACCATAAATGTTTTTTTTAATTTATTGATTTATTTTGACAAGACAGGAAGATGATGAGACTAAGCACCACAAAATGGTGAATTTCTCTCAACACAGAAGGCAGGGGCAGCTAGAAGAAAGAGAAGGAGGGAAAAAAGCGACTGAGCATTGCTAGATCTATGCCCTTCTAAATGCCAAACAATTTTAAAAAGCAAATGGGCAGCACAGGAAGAATTACCAATACACCATCATCTCTAGATAATTCAACCTTATTTTTGGATACATTGAAAGTGGCTCTAAAACACAAAAGTAGCTCTAAATAATGTTTGGTTCAAGAGTGAATGTACCTGGCTATGTGAGTCATAAAGAATTATTCATCAAAGATGAGATAGACCCTTCCACTCTTTGCTAGAGTGCTTGTTTTGCAAGCAGAAGATCCCATATTCAGTTCCTGAACATGGGATCAAATCTCTGTGTAGGGCTGGGAAAAACATCTTTTCTAAACTTCAGAGAGTCCATCAGCAGTCAATATGGACAGTCCTGACCTAGATGTACCAATGGTCTGACTCAGTATAACACAGCTTTCTGCATTCATGTTTCTAGCTAAGCAGCATACCCCATTGTCAAAGCGACATTTGTTGCTGTGTGTTGCATAGCAGGACACTGAGCCAATTGAATATAGACTTGTGCTTGTAACCCTTTCGGTACAAACAATGTACATATTCTGAGTGTTTGGCAGAGATGTTCCAACCATTGTCTGTAGCTATTATCCACAGTAACCGTTGTCTCCCCCCCCCCCCCCCCCCCCCCCCCCGATTGTTTTAGTAACAGATTTTAAACACCTTGCAGCAGATACAGTCAGCCTTTCTATATCACCATGGTCTGCGACACTGGATATTTAAAATGGGCTGGTTGGATGATTGCTATCGCTGGATAATAATAATTATTAAAATTACATCTTCTCAGTCTCGAGATGTAGAGGTCTGAACATATGACTCTGGAGTTCAGGGTTCAAATCCTTATTCACCCACTGGGTGAGTTCACACTCTCTCAGTTTTAGTCACACTTTCTTAGCTTCAGGCAATAGCAATGGCAAACCTGCCAAGAACCCCCTATGATAGATTCACCTTAGGGTCGCCATAAGTCAGAAATTACTTGATGGTACACATTCCACTCGAACTGCCATCGCAACATCCTATGGGTTCTGGGAGTCTATAATTTGGTAAGGCAAATTAAGGATTCTAAATTTAGCTCCCTTTAGGATGTTGCCATGGCAGTTTGTTGTTGAGTGGAATCACAACACTATAATTGTACAGTGGGAAAGGGCCTTTGCTGTTGAGCTGGAAAGCCAGGCTCTTGCATTTATATCAGGCTAGACCAAGGGGTTTCAAGCTGCCTTTCAATCAGAGGTGTGAATTTTGTGAACACCAATTATCTGCTGGGCCTGGAGAATGTTCTGAGGCCAAGGTACAGATAGTGTTGTCAGTTTCACTGGAATGAAACCCATCTACATACCATGAACTTCCTGAATCAGATCCTACTAAAACGAGAGGCAAACCCTACTGCCAGTTTTATTTAATGAATATAAATCAACATACTTCCATTCCTTTTGATCGGCACTCAGAGAAGTAAGGCATCAACTGTATGGTGATCCCTAATTGCTGATAGTTCAGACTTATGAGTAATAACAGTGCGGTGCCAATGGAGACCTTTTTTGTTCATTTCTGCTTCCAGGTTTGGTTCCACCACTGCTGGGGAACCTAATATCACACAATGAGGTCAATTTGCAGGAGGTCCAGATCTTTCAGAGACCTGTCAACTTGCGGAAGATTCATTTCAAAAGAAGCAGGGCCTTCAGTGACTATGCTTTAGCCACGAATGGCCACAGTTCACCCTGTGTGTTCCCTTATTCATAACCAGTTTCTCAGCAGGGACGTAGCCAAGGGGGGGGGATCTTCCATTAGAAAAATGAATGGTGTGTGCTGCTGCGCCGCCGCACTCAAGCCCCATTATAATGGTGGCACTTAGTCTGGACCCCCCCCCCCTTCCTAAAATCCTAGCTACGTCCCTGTTCTCAGCAATGTGCAAAGCCTCCCCAGAGGATAGTTTAGCAGAAGGGAAACTGCAGAGAAAAGAAGAAGGAGTAGAATCTTGTCCCTCCAGAAGGACCAGGGGAAAAGCAAAAGGAAGTAGTGCTGGAACCACCTGAAGCTTTAGATGCAATAAACAAAAAGAATAAACACCACAGACACACACACACATGGACAACAATGGCATGTAAGAGGGGCTTTCCTATAGGTGACCCCCCCCCAGAACTATCACCAAGCTCTCTCTCTCTCTCAATCTCTCTCTTTCTGCCTGTCTGTCTGTCTGTCACACAAATTCACCCTGCCCTGCCTCCTTTTAATGGATTTTAGATTCATCCTCCATCCCTAATGTCTATCACACTGAATCAGTATTGTACAGAACCATTCCTGATTTTAAAATATTTTATCCCCACTTCAGTTCTGTCTATACAGTTTTATTCACTTGAGATCTGCATGAACTTTATACAGTATTTTAAAGCTTAAATTCTACTGGGCAGGTCAAAGGAACGTTTTCTTCTCTCCACCCCCTCCCTTCTGATTTACTAATCCTGTGTATATATGTGCCAGGGCTGCACAGTGTCACAGAAAAGAAACTATAACTTGTAAATGTCTTGCACTAGGAGAGATTTACTGCCTACTTGCTTTGAGAGAGTTCTCTTCTACAGAACAATATTCCACTCACACTACCAGTGCAATCACATACATAACTTCTGAGAAAGAAGCTCCAGTTAGTTCAATTGGACGTACTCCTAGGTAAATATGTACAGGATTGTAGCCTGAGGGGGACACTCTAAAGGCCACAGGAATATATTACTGTTGTTGTTGTTTTTAAAAAAATAACTATCACATTTTTTCAACTATACCTTTCTTAACCAATTTCATTCAATTTCTCTCCGAGAGCTAAAAATATTGTATGCTACTTGCCTCCATTTTTATCCTAGCAACAACCCCGTGAAGTAAGTGAGGCTGAGAGGCTGTTAATGGGTTAAACTGCATGAGTGTTAATGGGGAAGCTGGGATCTGTAATATGATTGATTAGGGAAGGTATGTGTGAACACAGAATCCACAGAATTCAGTCACTGACCATGGGTCTGAAAAAAGTTGTTGTAATTTTAAGCATGGTCTCATAAAGGCATTTGATTTTATACTAATGTATTAAACAACATTGTATTTATCTTTAATCATCTTGTACACTTGCATATACATATGTACAAGCATATACATACTTGTATGAGTGTAAACACACATGCACACACGCACACAGTATTGCATATATTGATTTGGGCTTTCCCCACCAGACTTTCCTAAACTCTGTACATAAATTCCGAAGTCTTTGTGCTTAACATTAGGTCTATGTGTTCTTCCTAATTAACAACTGTTGAACTTGACCACAGTGTTAACTATGCCTTCTTGTTGTCTGACTCTTTAGACCATATGTTAATCCCGCTGAGAATCATGGGTCCCTATTTTCATTTGTGAAATATTGAAGGGTATAAAATAGATTTTTTTTAAAAAATGACAAAATTTGATACTGAGCACTTTTTAAGCAGAGATCAGTCAGGTACATGGAAAGAGGTCAATCAACAGCCACTAAATATGATAACATGATAAATGGTCCTGTTCAAAGGGAGTAAAGCTCTAAATATCAGTTACTGGGAACAAAAAAGAAAGTCCCTTTTTTGAGAGTCTTGTCCTCAGTAATTCATAAGAGTGTTAAAAAGAGGATTGTGATCTTAGACATATGAGTTTCCTAGTGCCATCTGGATGCCTACCTTGAGAACAGAATACTAGGCTGGATGGGCCTCTGTCTGATCTAATGGGGAGCTGTGTGATTGGGCAGAGGTGTCCTTAATATGCTAGCACAAAGTCATCTGAGTTAAATCCAAATGTATCCTCAAATAATTATTCTGACAAGAGAATTCTGACACTCCTCTTTCTTGACTAATACTAATCCTCTTTTATTCAGATACAAAGGCGTTCCCCACCTTCTGCAACCCCGCCAGACAATTAGCTTCTAAAAGAGGGCTAAACGTAGAAAAGCAGAGATAATTAATAGATGGAATAAGGCAGTCCCTGCTAGTTTTCTATGTGTGTCTTCAGGGAAGCCTTCAATATTCTCAACTGGCAGGACATTTAAGTGGAATTGTACAACAAGTGGAATTATACAACTTAATGCTAGGCATTAAGCTGACTTATGAGCAAACGTAGTTAAAGGCATAACAGCTCAACTAGTCCATTTCCAGGGTGTTTAAACACATAGGAGATATTCTCTGTCCTTGCATCTCTATCAGCAAACTATCACTGTATGCACATTACAAGCCAATCCCAAACTTCACAGAATAATAACAATGGCACCTTAAAAAACCTATTGTGGCATGAGACTTTCTAGGAAAGAGCCTACTACTCTAATTCATAAAACCTTGTGTTACGAGTGGTGTGGTGAGTCAGATCTCACAGAGTTGAGGCCCCATAAGTTTTTGACTGGTATGGATTGTAATATCATCTGCCACCCTCCATTTTGGACACTCTTCTTCCTGCTGAGAGGCCATCCACACTGCA
Organism: Sceloporus undulatus; assembly: GCF_019175285.1. Classification (NCBI taxonomy): domain Eukaryota; kingdom Metazoa; phylum Chordata; class Lepidosauria; order Squamata; family Phrynosomatidae; genus Sceloporus; species Sceloporus undulatus. The sequence continues at coordinate 221,190,261 of NC_056523.1, forward strand.
GAAATAATCCAGGTTGACACTGCTTTAACTGCCATGACTAGGCTTGCCATAACTCGGCTGCAACCGGGAATTTCCTGATTTTGGGGGCCCCGGGCCCCTCCTGGCACAGGTGCAGCCCCAAAACCGGGAGCCCCCCGGTCGCAGCCTGGGTTGCTGTGCCCCAGGCAGGCCTCGCTGCCCTCCTCCTCTTCCTCGGGGAGGAAGAGGAGGGCAGCGAGGCCTCCCTGGGGCGCAGGAGGCAAAGCTGGAGGCGCGCCCGCACCACCCTCCTCCTCCGCCCCCTCTCCCCCAGGCCGTGCGAAGGAGGCGAAGGTGGACGGAGGCAGCACCTCCTCCGCGCGGGGAGGGGGAGAGGAGGTGGGGGAAGGTGGCGCAGGCACGCGGGGAGGCGGGGGATTCCCCCGGGATTCCCCCCCCAGCGAGGCCCTGCATGGGGCTCCGCAATCGCAGAGTCCTCCGAGGCCTGGCATGGGCTTGGAGGACGCTGCCGCCATGCCAGGCCTTGGACAAGGTTTAAAAATGTAGGAATTTTTTTTAAAAAGGTCCTACGTTTTTACAAAACTATATTAAAACAAGCCCAAGAGAATATAGAATTATTTTTTAAAGAAAATTTGGACAAAGGAGTAGAAGATCGGGTGGTCTGGGACACTTCTAAAGCCGTCATGCGAGGCTTTTTTATACAAAAAAACGCTGAGATTAGGAAAAAAAGAGATTGCAAATTAAATAAAGTTTTGCAAGAATTAAAACAGAAGGAACAGCTAGCGAAAAAGACTATCAAAAATCAAACATTAATCGATGAAATTCAAACCTTACAAAAACAATTAAATATAATATTGACAGATGAATTGGAGAATAAAATTAAGTATACCAGACAAAAATACTTTGAATCAGCAAACAAATGTGGAAAATGGCTATCCTGGAAATTGAGAAAAGATAAAGAAAGGAGAACAATAACTGAAATTAATGTTCAAGGAAAGAAACATACAGAGCAAGGTCAGATTAAAAAGATCTTCCAGAACTATTTTACAAATATTTTCGCTGGAGAGAAAGTTGACAATAAGGATATAGAGTATTTTCTCGATAATGAAAGAATTAAATCAATAAATAAGAAACAACAAGAAGAAATTAATAAAATAATTTCTGCAGAAGAAATCATAAATGCGATTAAGAGGTTAAAAGCAAATAAGTCTCCAGGGCCTGACGGTTTCACTGCTCTCTACTATCAGAAATTACTACTAAACTTAGTAACACCCCTTCAAAGAGTAATGAACGGAATACTAACAGGTAAGCTACCGGAAACATGGAAATCATCATTTATCACACTTATCCCAAAACAAGACAAACAATTAGACGATCCTAAAAATTATAGACCGATAGCCCTTTTAAATGTCGATTATAAAATTTTCACAACTATTTTGGCATCAAGGATAAAAGAAATATTGAAAGACTGGATAAATAAAGACCAAAGCGGATTCCTACCTAATAGACAAATTAAAGATAATATTAGAACCCTTATAAATTTAGTGGAATATTGTGAACAAAGGCCGGATAAACATGTGGCTGTAATTTTTTTAGACGCGCAGAAAGCTTTCGATAACATACATTGGGAATTTATGATAGCAGTATTAAAGAAAATGGAATTAGGTGAGAATTACATCAAATGGATAAAAGAAATATACAGTGAACAAAATTCAAAAATTCTGGTGAACGGAGAAAAAACAAACAGTGTCCACATAGAAAAAGGGACTAGGCAAGGTTGCCCGTTATCTCCTTTACTCTTCATTACGGCTTTAGAAGTGTTGCTTAATAAAATAAGACAAGATAAGAACATTGCTGGTATAAAAATTAAAAACTTTGAATATAAAGTTCTCGCATATGCAGACGACTTGGCTATTATATTATCCAACCCGATAACAGATGTTACACAATTGCTTAATACGATTGAAGAGTACGGGAGATATGCAGGTCTGAAAATTAATAGAGAAAAATCAATTATTCTACCCTTGAACAGGAAGACTGTGATAAAATTAAAATTTGTCAAATTTGAAATTAAAAATAAAGTAAAATATTTGGGTATAAATATCACAAGAAAAAACTCCGATCTATTCAACAACAACGAGGTACCCTTATGGAACAACATAAAAAAGGACTTGAAAAATTGGGGAAACCTACAAATCTCCTGGTTGGGGAAAATAGCAGCTATTCAAATGTGTGTCACCCCCAAACTTTTATTTTTATTTCAAAACATTCCCATTGTTGTAAACGATAAGCCGTTTAAAGAATGGGACAAAGAGATAATCAAATTTGTATGGGATAAGAAAAAACCCAGGATCAAACTTAAAATTTTACAAGACAGTAAAGAAAGAGGAGGCATTGGACTACCCAACTATAAGTTATATTATCATGCATGTTGCCTCGAATGAGTCAGAGAATGGGTGCAGCTTAAGAAAGAAAAAATCTTACAATTGGAAGGGTTTGATAACGTGGTGGGGTGGCATGGTTACTTACTTTATGATCAAATTAAAATAAACAATAACTTTAACAACCACTATATAAGGAGATCGCTCTTAAGAATCTGGCTTAAATATAAACCTTTCTTTGTGACAAAAATACCTACCTGGGCTTCGATCAATGAGGCTTTCTTCAGGAGAGAAAGGATGAAAGGTGTGGAGTGGATGAGCTATAAAGACATATTGATATTAGACAAAGGGACTTATAAAATTAAAGATATGGAGGAACTTTCACAGGAAGGTTTTAATGTTAACTGGTTCCTATATAGGCAAATTGTAGAAAGATTCAAATCAGACAATAAAAAATACCAAATAGAAAAAGAAGATACAGAATTTGGGAAAATTATGAGAATAGAAACAACACATATTATTGCTAAATTATACAAGCTGTTACTCAAAATAGAATTAGAAGATGAATCTGTCAAACAATTCATGATAAAATGGGCCCAAGACTTAAAAACACCAATAATGTTGGAAGAGTGGGAAAAGAATTGGAAGACGAGATTAAAATATACAGTATGCGCTGAGGTAAAGGAGAACTATCTGAAAATGCAATACAGATGGTATATAACACCTGAAAAATTGAATAAGATTGATAAACAAAACAGAAATGAGTGTTGGAACTGTAAAGAGAAGAAGGCAAATTATTTCCATATGTGGTGGGGATGCAAAAAAATAAAAAAAATTTGGAGTCAAATTCACAAAGAATTAGAGATATTACTAAATTCAAAAATAGAATTTGAGCCTAAATTTTTCCTATTGGGGATGGTGAATGATTCCAAGATAGAAAAGGATTATGGGAAAATTATCTTTTATATGATTATGGCCGCCAGAATGGTTATTGCAAGAAAATGGAAGAGTAAAGAACCCCTACTAATTAAGGACTGGTATATGAAAGTACTTGACATGATACAGGCTGACAAACTTACAAGTATTTTGAAAGATGACGGAGAAGCAAGATGGGAAGATATATGGGCACCTATTATAGATCTATGTAAAGAACAAATAAAGAAAACATCAAATTAGTTCAGGAAACGGAACTAGAGACTGTAATCATTATCATATAAACATTTAATTTTACAAGGTGTTCGCTAATCTGTCCATTAGAGTCAACATTTAGATGCACATAAGTCTGTGATGGCTCATGTAGGAAATAATAGTACCTATTAAATATGGGTTGTACGGAAGAGAATTTTATGATAACCAATATTGAAAAATACCGAACCTAGTCGGATTTAAATACAAAACATGGATACATCGTTTCTAGGTAGTAGTTTAAGAGTATATGTTTAGGAAAGCAATTAGAACATAAAAGGATTTGTTAAGAAAGATCATAGTTAACAGACATCTTCAATTTGAGAGAGGGGAAGGAATTTTAATGTGTAGTGGTAGTTGCTTGTCATTTGTTTTGAATTGTATTTAGGTACTTATATGTTTGTAATTTTTATTTATTTATTTATTTTTCTTTTCCTTTTTGTTGATGTTGTATTTGTGTATTTGTGTATTTGTACATTTTGATGTTTTTCTTTTTTTTTAACCAATAAAAAAAAAGGTCCTACGTTTTTAAACCTTGTCCTACATTTTTCCTGGTTTGGAGGTCCCCAGGGATGGCAACCCTAGCCATGACTGAATGCGATTTGGAATTCTGGGCATTGTAGTTTTGTGATATATTTAGCCTTCTGTTAGAGAGCTCTGGTGTCACAATAAACTCCAAGTCCCAGGGTTCCACAGGATGTAGCTGTGGCAATTAAATTGGTGTCAACTTGGATTATTTCTGCAGTGTGGATGCAGCCTGAGTTTAGCCACAATCCATGCTGATTTCACCAGCAGCAATATACAGTATTGTTATAACCAATCCATGTTGTGATCCAAATTATTCAGGGGTGACCTGGCCTTGAGTTGGCAAGAACCATTAGGTTTATAAAATAACAGCTCCTGGGTAAGAGTAAAACTGATACCAAATGTTTTAGTATAACATAGCAGTCTGCACATCTGGACTCTCCACAGGGGTGTCATTTTAGAAATTATCTTAGTGAGGGCCTGCATATCAAAGTTTATCTCATTACTGGTCACCTTGGAGTAGTATACATGCCCCAACCTCTATTTTAGTATCATAACAATTCTGGGAGGTAAACTAGGCTGTGAGAGGCAGTGATTCACGTAAGGTCACCTAAGGAGCTTCATCACTGAGCAGCAATCTGAATTTAGGTATCTTTGATTCTAAGCTGACAATTTATGACACACTAGCTCTTGATAAATCAGACAATAAACACAGCACTATACTGACAATATAGTCATCAGTGGTGTCTGAGTAGGATCAGAGTGACCCACTCAGCCATGAAGTTGCTTGAGTGACTTTGGACCAGTCAGCATAATCTCTCAGCCCAGCCTAGAGGGTTGCTGCAATAATAATAATTGCAATCATCATTTCAATAATAATAAAGGTGAGGGAAACTGGCATATGCGTAGGAACCTATGGCCCTCCATATATTATTGTATTACAACTCCCATCATTCTGGATTGCAGGCTATGTTGGCTGGGGCTGATCAGAGTTAAGAGTCCAAATTATGAAGGGCCACAAATCTCCCACTCCTGATATACACGCATCCCCCCACTTTTGCTGGGTTTAGGTGCACAGGACCCCCAAGAATGTGGGAAAACCACAAATAACAAAAACATTATGTTTTTAACTTGAGAGAACACCTCTCTAGGAATCTCTAGCTCCTTCAGTACAACTCTGTGGTCAACATCTGCCAGACATTGACCACAGAATTGTGTTGGAGGAGCTACAAATGCCTAGTGGAGTATTCTCTCTAGGACGTCCTTCAATGCGACTTGTGATTAAGGTTGACCATAAAGTTGCGCTAGAGGACACATTAATAAAATCTGTGAATAATTAAATCTGCAAAAGTCAAAGCCACAAATGTAGAGGGATGAGTGTACGACATCTTTAGCTCCTAAAATATGCTATACTTATAAAATTAATTAAATTCAGTTAAAATCAAAATTTATTAAAATAATTCATTAAAATGCAGAAGTTGGGACAGAATTGTAATGCATGTCTCCTAGCCTCCCTTTTCCAGATTAGGATCCTGCTGGGTCTACCACTACATTTATACTGCTGCTGGCACGTAGAAGATAAAAAATGGTGTTCATGCAATCATAGAATCAAAGATTCATAGAATTGGAAGAGACCTCAAGGGCCATCCATTCCAACCCCCTTCTGACATGCAGAAACATGGAATCAAAGCACCCTCGAGAGATGGCCCTCCAGCCTCTGTTTAAAACCCTACCAAGAAGGAGACTCCACCACTTTCCAAGGGAGCGTCTTCCACTGTTAAATCTCTCTCACTGTCAGGAAGTTCCTCCTAATGTTGAGGTGGAATCTCTTTTCCTCTAGTTTGAAACCATTGTTCTGTGTCCTATTATCTGGAGCAGTAGAAAACAAGCTTGTTCCATCCTCAATATGACACCCCTTCAAATATTTAAACAGAGTTATCATGTCACCTTTCAACCTTCTCTTCTCCAGGCTAAACAGACCCAGCTCCCTAGCAACAATAGCAACAAGGAAATCAGGGAAACATCAGCAGTAGCAGAAAGTTGTCAACTCCAGGTCACCTGTATTTGAATTTTTAATACACGGATGGGTCCTCACAGCCAGGGTGCTCTGGGAGAGGTGGCTTGAAAAACAGCTTGTCCTGTGATACAGGCAACTGATCAAGCCATCCCTTCAAGAGCACCTTGGCTAAGAGCGTACCCCACCACCACAATCGAAAGGCTACATCCACACTGCAGAAATAATCTGGTGCTCTGGTGCCACAACAAACTACTGTTGCTAGAATTCCATAGCACTGAGCCATGGCTATTAAAGTGGTGTCCAAACGGATTATTTCTGCAGTGTAGATGTAGCCGAAGCCACACACTAGAACAGTGGTTCCCAACCTTCCTAATGCCGCGACCCTTTAATACAGTTCCTCATGTTGTGGTGACCCAAACCCATGAAATTATTTTTGTTGCTACTTCATAACTGTAATTAAATAGGTGTTTTCCAATGGTCTTAGGCGACCCCCATGAAAGGGTCATTCGACCCCCAAAGGGGTCCCGACCCACAGGTTGGGAACCACTGCGCTAGAGAAACAACTAGCTTCAAACTTGTAGGCTTTTCCTACTACTGCTACTTCTGCTTCCCTTTTATGTGCTGGGAGAAAGTGCAAATGTTATGTAAAAAATCATTATGTGTGCGGTGAGCACCAACAGGACTCTAGTCCCAGAAATCTTGCTAGCTCGCTCTCTCATAGGCCAGGTACTGCAAACAGATGCTGGAAAGCAAAATGTAAGTACTCAACAAATTATAGAACATGATGCAAATTAAATTAAATTAAATGGCTCCCTGTGGGGTTGCAGCCACAAGAAGACAAAGGGTCTAGGGTCTGGGCCATTAACCAAGCAGACATTGGGAATTATGAAAGCTGATGTTTCCTCTTACCTTTCACTTGATGATCCATCAAGGGGAGAAACTGCAACAGAAATAAAAAGAACAAACAGGTTTTAATAGCCTCGAATGTGTATGTTCTGTGTCATCATGGTTAATTTACAAATTAACTGTAATGACATCAAACTAGTACTCTCTACACACTGGCCCCTTACAGACTGCCAAAATAAAGCTGCTTCGGATCACTTTGGAGGTATGCTGTTTAAATTATGCATGTGTCCTAAGAGTCCGGAAGCTGCGCCAAAGCTGCGCTCCAGTCTTTAGGACTAGATTGTGGCTTCAGCACAGCTTCCAGACTCTTAGGACGCATGCAACATTTAAACAGCATACCTCCAAAGTGACCCGAAGCAACTTTATTTTAGCAGTCTGTATGGGGCCACTGACTTTTAACAAGAAATTTCTCTACACAGTTAAAGGTCAATTCATATCGCCATTAATTTTTTTGTGTGTGAGAATGATGATCGTGGATTTCAATTTGTCCATTTGGAGTTCTCTTTGAAACAGGGTGGTGTATGCTCTGAACCCTGCAATATTAGCATAAAAAAATGTAATACATCTTCAGAACACATTTTTACATTTCAAATTCAAACACTCATTCAACTGCAACACTAATTTCTACTTATTTCTGAGTGGAAGACGGTTGTAAAAAACACTGCAATGGCTTCAGCATTAGTTCTGGGCATCCCTGCTGAAAGACATGTAGTTGTCCGTCCATATTTGCTAGGGTTAGGGGAACAAGACCCCCGTGAATATGGAAAAACCGCAAATAACAAAAACATTGTTTTTACCTGAGATGACACCTCTCTAGGAATCTCTAGGTCCTCCAGGGCAACTCTGTGGTCAATGTCCAACATGCACTGACCACAGAATGGGACTGGAGTAGCTACAAATGGTCTTTCAGTGCGACTTTTAGTTCAAGTTGACCACAGAGTTGCACTGGAGGACCTAGACAGTCCTAGAGAGAACATATTAATCTAACTGCCCGCCCGCCTGCTTTCCACCTGGGCAGGAGTGGCCCAGAGAGACTCTTCCTTGCCGCCGGAGCGGCGTTTCTCCAGGGGGAGGGGCCGGTGAGAGCGGCCTCCATAAAGCCGGCTCGCCGGCTCCCCCGAAGAGGACGCCGCGTGCCCGTTTTCCACCTGGGCAGGAGCGGCCCAGAGGACTCTATTTTGCCGCTGGAGCAGCGTTGCTCAAGGGGGAGGGTCTGTGGGAGCGGCCTCTTTAAGCCGGCTTGCCGGCTCCCCTGCAGAGCTCTCCGCTCACGCCCCTATACCATCAGGGAGGAGTGCCAAGGACAATTGCCTGGTGCCGCCGTTGTGGACTTTCTGGAGGGAGGGAGATTGAGGAGAGGGGTGTAGCTAGTATTGTCAGGAGTTTGTTGGACGTGGTTTGTAATTGGCTTGGTGAGGGAGAGGGAGGTGCGGCTGTGTTAAGAGGGGCTCCCATTGGAGTAGTGTGGGGCAAGGGGAGATATAGCGGTAGGAGAGTGGAGTTGTATCGTAAGGGAAGGTGGGATTTTGATTTTTAATCTGTGATCTGTATTGTATTATATCTGTAATCTGTACTGTATCGTATTTTCATTTTGTTTTGTAAACCGCCGTGATCATAGGAATGGCGGTATATAAATAAAATTTCAATCAATCAATCAATCAATCAATCAAATCTGTGAATAATCAAATCCGCAAATATCAAAGCCGCAAATATGGAGGGATGACTGTATTCCCTTTCCCCCTTAGATTGATAGGGATTTCTTGCACGCAAACTCTCCTCTCTCTCTCTCTCAGTCAAACTAACCATGTGATTTTGGTCATTCCCCCTTTGGGACTGACATATTCTCTCAAAGATTTTCTCCTGAACTGCTGTCCCATATTCTCCTCTCTCAACTTTCTTTGAAAAGACGGTGAGATTTTTCCCCCTAGGTGAACTATTTACTAGCTAGATTATGATATAACTTTTATGTATATATATATATAGATATAGATTAAAGCCATTTGTAAACTTTTGTTTGAACTATAAGCTATTTGTGTTGTTTTTTGGAGTCAGTCTCATATCTCAGGGAAGCATAGTTAGACAGAAGCACATTTCTGCTACTCTGCTGATTTAAAGCTAGATCCTAACAGGCTTGGCTTTGACATTTTTGATATTTAATATTTTTGTTTCCTTATCAAAGGCTGAAGACTTAGGAAACTTAAATTACCCTACAAGCCCAAGTATATTTTTGGAGTTCATCATCTTTGATTATAAATGGTTGGTAATGGCAGTCACAGTTATGAGAAACAGCTAGTTTTCCTGGCACTGTGCAGTTGCAGTAAAGTGTTGAGTGTGTTGTGGGCTGCACTGTCAGTTCATGCAAAGCAGCATGAAGACTAATGAGGCAGACTCGCAGGCGGCTGTGATAATACACCTAGAATGTCTCCCTCACAATCTTTTGTACACAAACAGGCAAATCACTGTAGAAAAAAAGTTAATGAAGATACAAAGTTAGAAAACCGTTGCTGTAATTGTATACCTCTCTGTGTAAACAAGATATTGGAGTGACCATTAGTATCCATTTTCAGAACTCAATTCAGCAATTCACGTCTGAATTTCACCCTCATTCAGTATCCACTTACAGGATGCCAGGATTGGTATAAAGCACACATTGGTATAAAGTAATATTCCACTGAATGTTATTTGGCATTTCATAATTCTCCACTGGGAGAATTAGAAGAGCCGGTCAACCTTTGTACCAAGGTTATTCTGTAATATAATACTTTCAGTCCACACACATTTGCTATGATATAATCTGGTGTGTTCAGTTAGGATCAAGTTAGATGTGACATCAGAGGTTTGGGAAAACACTTTGCTTTGTCTGGTGGGGAAGGAAAGGCAATAGCCAAAAGGACCCGGATGCTTTAGAGCAGGACCTGGTCAGTCTGCCCAGCATTTAATTTGAATGGATGTCGCCCCATTCACTAGTTCAGTTTTACATGCCAAGACCAATGGAAAAGAGAGAGCAACCCTAAAGACAACCATAACTATAACTATAACCATAAACAGCAGCAAAACAGGACAATTCTGCCCACATGCAATACACATTACTAGGTTTCTTGGTGCTGTAGAGGGGCAGGTAACAGTATTTGGCAATAATTATACAATATTCTCCTTGTCTCTTTTCCTTACTCTGTAACCTCCTCTGGGCTTTTTCTTGGCAAGATTTGTTCAGAGGTTTGCCTTTGCCTTCCTCTGAGGCTGAGAATATATGTCTTGCCCAGGGTTACCCAGCGGGTTTCCATGGGTGAGCTGGGATTCGAACCCTAGTCTCCAGAGTCATAGTCCACTATTACACCAATAATACGCCATACTGGTTCTCTATAGATAGGGATAAATACACTTGTCCCTCCATATTCGCTAGGGTTAGGGGCACAAGACCCCTGTGAATATGGAAAAACCGCAAATAACAAAAACACCATGTTTTTACCTCAGAGACCTCTCTAGGCATCTCTAGGTCCTCCAGTGCAACTCTGTGGTCAACGTCTGACAGACACTGGCCATAGAACTGCCCTGGAGGAGCTACAAAGGACTAGTAGAGTGTCCTCTCTAGGAATCTCTATGGACTTTCAGTGCAACTTTTAGTTAAGATTGACCATAGTTGTGCTGGAGGATCTAGATATTCCTAGAGAGGCATATTCATCAAATCTGTGAATAACCAAATCCGAAAATATGGAGGGATGAGTGTATACACACAGTATGTACTGTTTATATGTGTGTGTGTGTTTAGATAGACAGACAGATAGATAGATAGATAGATAGATAGATAGATAGATAGAGCCAGCATGGTTTAGTGCAGGGGTAGGCATTCTTTTTGAGCCGGGGGCCGGGTTGCTGTCCCTCAGACAACTGGGGGGGCCGAAGCCAAAAAATAAATAATTAAATATTTTTTTAAAAAAAATTAAATATATAAATAAACCAGGACAAATGTAGGACAAAATTTTCAAATGGAAGACACTTTTTTAAAAAAAATGGAGGACATGCAAAAAAATTTGCTGATTTTTTAAAAAATGTTAATATAAATGCATGTTTCTGAGGCTTCTATTGACAATTGCCCCCCAAAGGTCCCGGCAGCAAACGGCAGCAGGACCAGGCTGGGGCCGGTCCCAAGGCCTCGCCGGGCCGCGTCCGGCCCGCACGCTGCAGGTTGCCAACCCTGGTTTAGTGGTTTGAGCGTTGGACTATGACTCTGGAGGGCAGGTTTTGAATCCCATCTCCGCCATGTAAACCCACTGAGTGGGCAAAAAGTCACACTCTCTCAGCCTCAGAGGACGACAATGGCAAAAAAAAACCCCCAAACTCTGAAGAAACCTTGCCAAGATAGGCTTGAATTAAGGTCGCCATAAGTCAGAAACGACTTGAAGGCACACAATAATAACAAGTATCTCTCTCTTTCTCTCAAGAAAAGAAAAAGAAGCTGCCCACATGGGAAGCTAAAAGGGTCACGTTTCCGTGAGACACTATTTAAAAAAACTAAAAAAACCCAAAACAAAACAAAAATTGCACTCTGCTCATGCTCAGAGAGCCCTCTCCCTGCTGCATGAGAGACGCACCTGCGTGCGGGCCTCCCATCCCCGCGCGCGCGCGCGCCAGGAGGAGCAAAAGGAAAAAGGCCCCTCTCCCCTCCGCTCTTCAAGCAACAGAGAAGCGCGCGCATGCGCCCCGCTGGCTCCTCCCCCTCTGCGATCGTGTCCGCGCCCGCGCTCTCAAGGGGCAGCAGCAGTTGGTTCCCGTCGTCAAGGCAACGGGACGACTGCAACTGCTCCTGTCCTTCCTTTTCCCTCCCCTCCCCTCGCCTCTCCATCAGGCAGCCGCCAGAGGGCGCGAGAGAGCGAGAGCGCAAAGGGAAAATGGCTGAAGGGCTTAAGGGAGACATGATGATAATCGAAAGACACACTACAGGAATAATCCAGTTTGAGATCGCTTTAACTGCCCTGGCTCAGTGCTAGGAAATGCTGGGAATTTATAGTTTGTTGTGGCACCAGAGCTCTGTGACAGAGAATGCTCAATGTCTCACAAACACTACAGCTCCTAGGATTCCTTTGCATTGAACCAGGGCAGTTAAAGCGGTGCCAAAACGGGTTATTTCCCCAGCCCTGGATCCTAGTTCCTGCCTAACTGTCCTTCCAAGCCCTAGCTTTCTTCCATTCCCTTGATTCCAGTCTGTTTTAAATAAAGATTCCAACAAGGAATCAGACTTCACCGTTCCCTTTAAATGTAAATCACTTGTGGTCCTTGTTTTTGCTTTCCTAATGTCCAGCTGGACTCCTACATGGGCACCTCCTTCCTTGGCTACCTCAGCAGTCATTCCAAATCTTTAATACGGCATCATCCATACATCTTCAGAGTTTGATGCCCCATCCTCCGGTTGGCATGCCTCCTTCTTCTAATCCAGAAAGTGACATATGGAAATTTAATCTTATTTTGCACAGTTCGTCTCAAAGGTGCTGCAAGATACAGGATTTTCACTTCCCAGCACTTCTCACCGAGGACTTTCAAGTGTACCTTTGAAACTAGGGGCCGCAAATATTTTTAAAGAGAGTTAAAGTATTTAGGAAGCTGGATTTGATGCCAGGTTCACTTTTCCTGCACCCTTTGAGAATCAGTCTTCGTTGACATCTCCATGTAACTGATTACAGTAGTAATATTTACATCATGTAGTCCAGACCAAGCGCCTTTATGGGCTACAGGGAAAGGAGAACCCCAATAATACAGATGTTTTCTTAATAAAGTGCTGCACAGGCTATGTAAGCCGTATTCTTACTTGTGTGAAAAACGTATGCAAGCCCCTTTTCCAGGTCTGGCCCTACAAGAACACTAAGATCGGAACCACTCTGTAAAAGAAAGAGGGTAATCTAAAAATGGAATGATGGATCTGTCCATCTAAATAAATGAATAAATAAAACCAGGAAGGCACCACAGTCTCATTCCTTCTTATTCATGGGTAAACTGCAACTTCATCTAGGCTAGGAGTTGTTGGTCTGGCTCCTAAGAGCAAGCTGTTTTTAAAATATTGCTACTGTAATATTGTAAGTTTCGCGTACCTGCAAATTGACATGCTTAAACTGAGTGTACAGAAGCATGCTAGAAATGTCATTGACTGAAATTCCAGAGATTCCCTCAGGAAGTTTACAGAGTAAGACTTCAGTGTTTCTCTTTTCCAGCTGCTGCCTTGTTAGACTGGCCGTCTGTCGCCCCTAGTCGACCTTTGATATCGCTTTGATATTAAAAAGGGCGTCTAGTCACACAGTCACCGGAGTTGCCTGGATGTGAGAACAACCCACCCAAATACACAGATCTGACAGACTTGACTTAGGAGCACTAGTACACATAGACAGGATAGGCCTTGTGATGATGGACTCTGCATAATCCCTTCACCCAGGTGTGTGATGGAGAGCAATGCAGTGGGTATTTGCCAAAAGGTTGGGAATCAAAGGGCACTTCCCTCTGGAGATGATGCCTTTTTGTGCGAAACTGCTATCAGCTACTACACCTTTTACACTGTTAGTTCTTGTGCACAGGTGTGACAGCATCTTTGAGTGGTTGATTTCCCCTTGCTTTTATAAATAAACGAACTGATTTGGAACCTGCCTCTGGAGTTCTTGGGTTTGGAACCATTATACATAGGCTAAAGTCACAGCTTTAGAGTTGCCCCAAAGCCCTCTCACTGCTTCCTATCGAGCTAAATTAATTCCTCCATGGAAGTCAATAAATGGGTTCCCCTTCGGGATCCCTGCAATCTGGGTAACACCCCTTATGCAGCCCAATAAACTACCAGAAACCGGCCAACATGACTTGGTCCTAAACCCCTCTGCATAATGAATGTTTTCCTCCCATTCTACCCCCACCCCAACTCCATTTGTGGTTATGTGTGTCATATTATGACAAAGGATTCCTTTGTATCCATTAGCTCACAGGTGGGAACCATGTGGCCTTCCAGATGCTGGACTCCAACTCCAAGTATTCCTCAGCACTGGCTATACTGGTGGGATGGGACTTGCAGTACAACATCTGGAGAGTTGTATGATTCCCACTCCTATACGAGCTCTTGAGGATGCATCTCTGTCTCCTAGGATACTACAGGGTCCATAAGCATACTATATTCATGAAAATTAAACTCAGAAAGCAAAGTAGGATAAAAATAGTTTGATTTTATAGAAAGGGAGTGCTTCAGTGTTCAAGTGGAAAAACATTCCTAGAAAATATTTGTACCATTTCTACTGTTACAAAAACTGTGAATGGTATCCACGGTTTTTTTCCTGAAATGCAAGAAGAGGTGTGATCTTGCCTTTACGCTGTCAATGTTGGGTATCTTTTGGCCTGTGTTACTAACACCACCTGACAAAGTCATAAAGGAAGTGGGAAGAAAGGGGAAGTCTGACGTGTTACTTTACTGATGCAGCTTATGTGCTTGAGGTATTTTATACACCGTTTCAGAACTTCAAGGAAAACTGTCACTATAGCAGCAGATTAATGTATTTATACATTAATGTGCATTTTTGGTTTTTTCCAAAAGAGAGAATCAGAAGTGGGAGGACAGAGTTAATTCCTCCTCTGCCCTTAACTCCATCTACCTACACCCCTTCTCCACCCCATAGTTCATTTTCAGTCCTGGAACAACTGGGAGTAGAGCAGGTAAAGGGGTGGGCTGCAGGCAAAAAGGGTTTCCTGAAAGCACATCATCTCAGATCTGGAGTGGTGGCACTCCACATTTGAAGACATGCACTGCCTCTTTCCAAGCAATCCTTTAAATGTGGCCACTCACCACTTGGAACCTTGTGAAAGGATGTCCTTTGAGTAATCCTTGAATAGCCCATTTCCCAGGCCCTGGAACCCCAAGCCCTGTATTTCTACAGTCTGCTTCAATATCCGTGGGAGATCTGTTCCGGACTACTGCGGACACCAAAATCTGTGGATGCCCAAGTTCCACAGTGCATGCAGCCAAACAGTCATTAGGGCCACTGTCCCTAATATGGCACAGCTGTGTGTATATTCTGCCATTGGGGACAAAGCAGACTTGCCATCAGTGGATACCAAGGGCCAACTGTATTTGTTCTGGCAGTAAGGGAAGAATTGCAAGGCGCTCAGTCCTTTCTGATGACAAATGAAATTCCCCACAAGTTAGAAAAATGTTGGAGAAACCTGGTAGAGAAAAGAGTACACGGAATCACAATCATAACAAAAAATATTTAAAATACTTTTAAGAAGGGAAAAACCTGGCTATAACTGACCTTTACTGTAAATTTTTCAAGAATATATAGATCTTTTTTTTTTTTACCCAATGTTTTTTTTTTACCCATTACCCAATGTTCTCCGTAACCTTCGCTCCATGTCTAAGAAACTAAAGGTATGTAGTCACTTTGAGGAAAGACAGCGAACAAAAGATTAATTTCTTCACTTTGACCTAACGTTGTTCATGTGTCAACTTCACTGAATTTTGATTAGTCAAAAAGGAGAAGTGAATGGCTCTTCATGCCCTATGTAATTTAGCATGAAACTGATCAAGCTTGGTTTAAAAATTCCTCCTCCTCTGGAGCTCTCAATAGAAGCAAGAATGAAGGTTTTCGCCATTGTTCTGGTCTTTATTTCCTTAAAGTGCATCTTCCTCTTGCCTTGCTACAGCCCAGACAAGGAAGTGGATTACCTTTTTATCAATACTCCTTTAAGCTTTCACTGCAGAAGGAGTAATGCCATTCCTACAAGATTTTGGTAAAAATGCAAAGTACTGTGAGAGCATGTTTTGTTCACCAGATCTCCCCCAGACCATAATTATGTCACATGAAACTATACTGCCTACTGGGAAACCATGGATATAAATTGCTTATTCGTGGTCTAATATTGCAAGTTTCATTTCCCAGTATTATTAGTTCATGAAACTGGAATACCAAAAAAATTCCTCAAAAACAAGTGTGCTGATTCAGACCTCAAAACCTCAAAAACAAGTGTGCCTATTATTTGTGTTTTCCTCCAGGGTGGAATGGGGAATTACTATAAGGAGGAAATGGATGAG
Source organism: Sceloporus undulatus (assembly GCF_019175285.1). NCBI lineage: Eukaryota > Metazoa > Chordata > Lepidosauria > Squamata > Phrynosomatidae > Sceloporus > Sceloporus undulatus. Next base: position 221,206,303 of record NC_056523.1, read on the forward strand.
GCCACTTGACACCAATTCCTTCACAGTAGAGAAATAAATGAGCAACTAAATTGGGATATTATTTTAATGCCTCAAATATCCAAAGCTCTCTAAAAGGTGGCTGCAATACTCTCCATGTTCTCATTCTCAAGAGAGAAATCAATAACTGAGTCCAGCAGCCCTCTCTGAATCCAGTGTTCTGCTTAGGACTATTTACTGCACATGAATAAATAAGAATATGTACACTTACTGTATATCAAAGGAGTGACGTAATAAGAAACATCTGTCCGATTAAGAAAAGGAATCTAAGAGAAAACATCTATGAAGTTTCTGAAGAGCAAAAATGGCTCTCCGACTGCACACAACTAGTCCTTGCTTCTTTATGCTACATTCTTCAATTTGGTGTAAATTAATATACTTCTCTTCCAGCTTTTCAGCTAGTATGAACCACCACACAGCCTCAGCTAATATCAATAACAGTTACCTATAGAAGCAGCATTTGCCTCCTTAATTCAGGATGTTCAGTAATCCCAGTTTTGTTCCTCATTTTAAAGTCAGCGCTACTTTTCAAATAAACATAAATAAAGTTAAAAAACGAAATCGTCTTCACAACTTGAAAGTCATTTTCCTAGGAATGCCAGACCTGAGGTTAACTGCCACCGCCACCAGATCTGAAGTTAAAGTAACAATTTATGGCTGGCAATAGAAGGATACTCATATGCCTCTTTCCAGTTCCTATTACAGAGTTTCTGACACCAGCTGTGCAATCAGCTCCCGTGTGTCCTTCAAGCTAGATGAGATCTCTAAGCCATCTTTTGCCACATGTGTACCAATCAGGAACATCTTTCTCTCGTCTCCAAGTTCCGACAATGCCAAAGCATCGTGAATGTCTGTGATACAGTATGCACCTGCAAGATCCTGCCCAAGAAGGAAAAAAATGGAAAAGATGTTATGCCATGCTCCATATCTTTCCATACCTGTTCCCCCCAACAAATTATACTAGCTTACCTGGTGTAGCTGCAAAATAGAGAAGACCTTAGACCAACTCAGCTGTTATGCTTGAACAGGATACACTAACTCTCTAAGGTCCAAAACACACTGCAGAAATAGTCCAGTTTGAGACTGCTTTAACTGCCCTGGCTCAGTGTTAGGGAATCCTGGGAATTGTAGTTTATTGTGGCACCAGACCCCTCTGACAGAGAAGGCTAAATGTCTCACAAAACTATAGTTCTCAGAATTCCCTAGCATTGAGCCAGGGCACTTAAAGCAGTCTCAAACTGGACTATTTCTGCAGTGTGTTTTGGACCTAAGAAGGATGGGATCATTGAACCTGCCACCCAAATGCCTTCCACACACCCTATCTTACCTACTCTATGTTTAGTGGAAACATCTGTAGGGGGATCCTCCTTGTTTTGACATGAACAAAAGCAGAACTTGTGTAGTTATAGTGAATTTCTTCTTCCGAAAGTACAAGTTGAAACAAGGGAAAAAAATCCCCCAAATAAGGGGCATAGGCAACCCTACAACCTGAAAGATTATAACTTAATGGTATCTACCAAGAGAAAGGCTTTAAAAAAACAGTTTTAGAACTACAGGTCACAATGTGCAATTGAATTCATGACGAAAAAGGTAAGTCTGCAAAATTCAGTTATATTACTGGTTCCATTTTTCAGTTTCAAAGCACAGGCTCAATAGAAAAGGCGTTTCACATGGAAATGGATGCCAGATCATAGCAAAACCTGAAAGACCTAGGTAGATGGGGGTGGTATCAAGTTGTCACAGGTATAGAAAAAAAAATTATAATGTGTGGAAAAGATGAAAAACTGGACTGAAGAAAACATGGCGGAAAAAATAGTTGAAATTCCATGAGAACAAGAAAAAAGCAGTGAAGGAAATAACATACAGTTGACTGACAGAGAAAGTAAGTGTATGAAAAACAGATTTTTACTGTGGAGAAAAATTACTCCTATTCACAGAAGCAGAACGCGCTCATGGAAGAACAAGTGACCTCAGCTTCAGTTCATTTCTTTGGCGCAACTGAACTATGATGTAGTGGTTTGTGTCTAAAGAAAGAATGAAGGAAGGAAAGAAAGAACAAACTATACTTTCATCCTCAGAATAAATGATTTTCTCTGTATCCATTTCACAACATCAATATAATCATCAAGACTTAATTCTGGAAGTCATATATCCCACAAAGCTACACACTGGTAAACTGTCAACAGTTCCACTAATCAAAGCAAAAACCTTTAACCAAAGCGTTATCTCTTGATGTATCTTCTGCATTATCAGAAAGGATTAAGTTCTATGATTTTACAGTGTGTTGACACATATAGCTAGCGAGGCATAAACCATGTATTACATAACACAGTAAATGCCATTGCAAGATCACTGTATGTTCCAAATAGTTGTACGGATGCCATGAAATAAAACAATGTCTTTGTACTGGATTAATGAGGATTTTAGTTTGGTTTACCCCTGTTATTTTATATTTGCATTTAATGTAACAGCCTTATCAGGGATTGGTGAATCATGGTCAATGTGGGTAGAAGACTGGACTTTGACAGATAATGTTTTGTTTCATATTCTGCTCCATCAAGAGGTAATCTTGGGCCAATCATTCCTAATCTGATCAATCCCATAGGACTCATATAAACATATAAATAGTAGAAATATTTGCATGTCACTTAGCAGTAGTGCAGGTTCAGTAAAATCATCAGTAGCAATTACCAAGCTGATGTCTAAATTACATCTTAAGCTCCCTAACAGATGACTGCCAGAGAGCTTATGGCATTTTAGGATTGCTACATCCTTCCTGCCTGTTGGCATCTTGCAGAAGGAAATATGGCAAGAAGCATGAAGAACTAAACACATGAATAAAAGGATAGGTGAGAAAGGCAGCACTTGCTGAACAAGAAACACAGAACAAGATTTACCACAGATAACTTCTCTTCCACATGCCTGATTGTGAAACAATATATATGCTAATTCTTTTCTTTTCTTCTGGCCAGTAAGCAGGATTCCACACAAAGCATATTATAGGGCTTGGGAGTCTGCTGTGCCACTGTGTTCATAGATGCAATACAGATTTCCTCCGTTCTCAAGATTGCTTTACTATTAGACATCAAAATGAAATCCAAATAGTTATTATCTGCAACCAAGAGGCACAGCCTACAAAGTATCTGTCCCTTTAGGAACCCAGATATGTTTCAAAATCATGCTCTGCTTCACTGCTTGGGCCACAAATACAAATTCCATTCCATGTTTGCATTTACCTGCTTATTGGCCAGAATCATAACAGGCAAGGTAGAGTTATTCTGGACAAGCTGATGAAGAAGCTTCTTAGCAACTGGCAGGCGTTCATGATCTGCTGAATCCACAACATAGATTAGTAGCAGGACTCTTGGCATGTACATCTTCCAGTAATCACGTAAATTCTCGCTGCCCCCAACTGCAAGCCACAGGAAGACAAAAGATCAGCAATACTGTAAGACCCTTATTTTTATCAATATCATTTCTCTGCATCCATTTTCAAACTGGTTTCCTCTGAACTCTGGGATTATTTGGAAAGATGAGAGTTAAATCAGTTTGCTCATCACTGCACAATATATGCAGCTGCAAGAAGCACTAGGTGTACTAACAGACAGGTAGTCAATTCACATCAGACTTCTATTTAGTGGTCAGCCTAAGAGTCTTATGAGAACCAGCATGGTCTAGTGGTTTGAGAACTGGACTATGACTCTGGAGACTAGGACTTGCATTCCTGCTTGGCCATGAAAACACTCTGAGTGACCGTGGGCAAGCCACACTTTCTTAGCTTCAGAGGAAAGCAAAAGCAAGCTCATTCTGGACAAAGCTTATCAAGAAAACTCTGTGATAGGTTTACCTTAGGATTGCCATAAACAGGAAATAACCTGAAGGGCTATATCAGAACAACAACAACTTAAGAGTCTAATTGCCCAAGAAACATTTAAAACTCAAGGTTTACATCAGGATAACCAACACAGATCCTATGGAAAACACATGCCCCTTATCTAGCCTTATACCACTGAAATATCAGTGCTGCAATTACTGCCAACATTTTGTGGTAGCATGACAGTGAAAAAAACACTCATATCCCCTTAAGAATATAGCATGAAGTGAGCACATGCCTGACCTAGACACTTCCCAAAAGTAGGATTATACTTCAAAACTAGATGCATATTCCCCGTGTGCTTTGGCTCCTCAGAATCATGTGAATTTCCCACCAATGCTTTAAATGGAAAAACTTTTTATTTTTATTTTTAAAAAATTAGGTATCAGTCTGTTCCTGGTATGTTGCATTCCAACAACAAGGGAGGTTGTACCTGTATATTTCCATCATTGGCACTGCATCTGTACTGCAGAAATAATCAGGTTTGACATCACTTTAACTGCCATGACTCAGTGCTATGGAATTCCTTCAGCCATGGCAGTTAAAGTGGTGTCAAACCAGATTATTTCTGCAGTGCAGATGCAGCCAATATCTGCAGTGTGCTGACTATTTTCTACATCAGGGAAGGACCATCTGCATTGCCCCCCCCCCCCCACAAGCCCCTGAGGATACATCTCCTGCAATAGCAGACAAAATCTATGTGTGCAGAGATGATGCCTTGTTTATAAGAGCAGCACTGTAGGAGGATGCCTGGTCATATTAATCTATTTGTAAACATGACATGTGCTCTACATGAACCGTTGCTTGCTTCCTCCCACCCTTGCTGCTCCAGCCAAAGTTCAGTGGGGTAGAAGCCATAAAAACAAGGTTAAGGCTTATGGGACTGTATACTGTCCATCCCTTGTTTGAAAGAGAAAAATAAGAGCCATACAGATCATGCTGTCTAACTGCTGCTATTTTGATTTTGCTCTAACCGCACATAACTGATGAGGGGTGTGTGCTGATAATTCTTAACAATAATGTCTCTTCAAGTTCATTTTAAAATGGAGGATTTTTTTTAAAAAAGCACGTTTCTCATTAGATACCTATGCTTACTTTCTAGGAATTCCATTTTGGTTTCCTCTGTGTTGATACACACAGCATTGATGCCTTCTGTGGGAGCTGTGCTCCGCTTTACATGGTTAGTTGCTAGTGAGTGGAGAACACTTGTTTTTCCAGCTCCGTTCAGGCCCAGAACCAAGATTTGCTTGCTGGATGGTTTATCCTACAAGGTAGAAAGCAGAACAACTATCAGTTAAGACAGGAGGTTAGTCATCTCAGATACACAAGACTGTATGAAGCAGTTTTTTTGTCTAATGGAAACAAAATTTTAACCATGTTAGCACCTTATAAGTCAAGGCACTGTTTCTGGGGAAATCTGATAGTGGATTTGTTCCCTCACCATTTCTTTGGTGGCCCTATACATAAAGATATTGGAGGGGGATGGGGGGGAAATTCAGCAGATTCAACTTTGGCCATTACACAGAACTGCATATTTTTAAGATGTTGGCAAAATCAATGAAGTGCCCACTTTTGTGAATGCTGCAAATCACATGCCAAAAGTTCGTCAATAATAATAGCATATGTAATTAGTTAATGAAGATATATCTTTCTGGATTTGTATCATGTTGCTATTGGTTTGCTTTACTTCTGCATTTTAAAAACCTTTTAAACCCCCAACAAATACATTTATCATTTTGGTTACTTCTGACTTATATCAATACTGGTAATTAAATCTTGACAATAAAACAAATCTGAAAGTAGAGCTATGTTTTCAGTCCAAGTTATTTAAAAGAGCCAAATGCACTCCTATAGCCATACAGAACTCAGTGTCGTTTGCATCTTAGTAAACATGCACAGCTGTGGGCTGCAATTACAACTGAGCATAATCAGTTCAACTATATTCTAGGGAACTCTTGTATAACTAGAAACTTATCAGGGCTCCTCAATAGTGGCAGTCAAGCTTCCCTGAAAGACAGCTTGCTCACTATTACCAATTCCCCCCCCCCCCACCAAGAATCTACAAATTAAGCAGTGGTTCCCAACCTTGTCTATGCTCCACACCCCTAGGAAATGTTTGATCAATATTTGTACACTCTACAAAAGAAATACCACACTTGAAGATGAGGAAGTCTGATGTCTAATTTTTGAACTACAAACAATGTTGCAGGTGAACAAACTGAACTTTAGAAATGCAAATCTAAATTGAGCAATTACTGTAAAACTTAGGGGCACGTAACAAAGGATCAAAGGACGAAAGAAAGGAAAACAATGCCAAAGAACTCACAAATTCCAGCAGGTATGTTTGTGCTCATACTAAAGGCTGGATGGATGGGAGTAGAGGTCAGATAGGGTTGCCACAAGTCA
>NC_056523.1:221212625-221262339 GCF_019175285.1 Sceloporus undulatus
ATGTGGAAAAGAGGGGTATAACCTTTTTAAGAGAAATAGGGCCAAACAAGGACAGGCGGAGGAATAGGAATAGCACTATATGTCAGAGATATTTACACCCGTGAAGAGATCCAGGACATCAATCATGGAATCCAGGTGGAGAGCATCTGGATAAAGAATCCCAAAGGGGGAGGGGAAACAACACGGTGTTACGGTTGGAGTTCTACACAGGACCCCCCAAGTCAGACGGAGGATTGGATGTGATATTTTCGAACCGATTAGAGGTAGTGTGATGCGTGTAGTATTGATGGGCGGACTTCAAACCACTATCCTGATATTTGCTGGAAGTCAAACTCAGCAAAATCCTCAAGGCCCTAGCAAATTCCTCACCTTGCCTGGAAGCAATTTTCATGGTCCAACAGGTGGAAGCCCGGCAAACAAGGGGTTCAGCTATTTTAGATCTGATCCTAACCAAAAGGATGACTTGTAATGGGGTTGCAAGTGGTGGCTCCTTAGGTGGAAGTGCCCATGTTCTCCTGGAGTTTGTAATACAGTGGAAAGGATGAAGCCAGGCAGAGTCAGACACGGCACATCCTAGACTTTAGCGCGGGAGATGGGATTTCAGTAAACTAGCGAAGTATAAGTATTGAGGGCAATTCCCATGTCAGAAATACTAAAAGATAAAGGAGTTCGGACGGAGGGGACTTTCTCAAAAGGGAGATATGACTGCACAATTTCAAACCAGTTTCCAGTGAGAAAGGAAAAACGGAAGGTGTCTCAGGAACCAGGATGGAGACTAGGAACTTTCAACCGAGCTAAGTTTGAACGGAACATGTATAAGAAATGGAAAAAGGGGGAAATCACAAAAAAGGAATTCAAAAGAATAGCAGGCATTGTGTAGGGGTAAAGTCAGAAAAGCTACAGCACAGATGAACTCAGGCTTGCTAGAGAGGTTAAGAACAATTAAAAGGGCTTTTTTGGATATGGCCGTCATGCAAGAGGAGAAGAGGAAAAAGTCGGGCCCACTGTGGAGAGATGGCCAACAATGCTAACAGAAGACAGAGAAAGGCAGAATTACTCAAACACCTCTTTGACTCAGTCTTTCTCAGAAAAGGCAAAGGGGCTCAACTGAGGATAAATGAGCAGGCGCCAGAATAGGGGGAATTTCAGCACAGAATAGGTAAAGAGATAGTAGAGCGAATTAACCTTGTTAATCTAAATGAATTTAAGTTCCGTGGGACCAGATGAACTCCATTTCCAAGGGTTATTATTAAAAAAGAACTGGCAAATGTAATATCGGAGGCCATTGGCAATAATCTTTGAAAACTCCTGGAAAAACATGCGAGATCCCAGCAGACTGGCGGAGGGGCAACGTTTGTCCCCATCTTCAAAAAGGGGAAAAAAGAGGATCCCAACAATTTATCGTCCAGTTAGTTGACATTCAATACCAGGAAAGTTCTGGATGCAGATCATTAAACAGGAGTCTGTGAATACTCTAGAAAGCAACTCCATAATCACAAAGAATCAACACGGCTTTCAGGAACCAAAGTCATGCCAGACCAATCTCATCTTTTCTTTGAATTACAATTACCAGTGGTCGATGAAAGGAATGCTGTGGATATAGTAATCTGCTTTCAGTACGGCCTTTGACAAAAGTTCCCCATGAATTCTTGCAAACAAGCGGTTAAAATTGGGCTAGACCCAAAGTTAGTAAAACTGTTACATGATCTGTATTGGTTGACGGCCGAACCCAAATGGTGCTCAACAATGGCCACCTTTTCATCCTCGAGGAGAGAAGTGACCAGTGGGGTCCACAGGGCTCTTTTCCTGGGCCCAGTGTTATTTCAACATCTTTATCAATTGACCTGGATGGACAGAATTGGAGCCATACCTTATCCAAACTTTGCAGATGACCCAAATTAGGGGGAATAGCTTACTACCCCAGAGGTACAGGATCAAGATTCAAAATTACCTGAATAGACTAGAAAGCTTGGCCAAAGCTAACAAAATGAAATTCCAAAACACAGGAAAAAGTAAGGTTATTGCACTTAGGGCGGAAAAATAAATAAAATGCACAGATATAGGATGGTGACACCTGGCTGATGTGGAAACTACATGGAAAGGGATCTAGGAGGTCCAAGTAGACCACAAAAGTTGAACATGACGTGAACCGTGTGATGCGGCAGCTAAAAAGGCCACTGCTATTTTAGGATGCATCAATAGAAGTTATGTGTCTAGATCACGAGAAGTAAAATAGTGCCACTTTGTATCTGCTCTGGTCAGGCCCCACCTAGACTATTGGTCAGTCTGGGCCACCACAATCAAAAAGGACATTGAGAAAACTGGAGCGCGTTGTCCAAAGGAGGGCGTGACCACAATGATGAAGGGTCTGGAAAACATGCCCTATGAGGAACGATTCAGGGAGCTGCGGGATGTTTAGCCTGGAGAAAGAAGGTTAAGAGGTGATTGATCGCCCTGTTTCATATTTGAAAGGATGTCATATGAGGAGGGAGCAAGCTTGTTTCTGCTGCTCCAGGAAACCAGGACCTGGAACAATGGATTGCAAGCTACAGGAAAAGAGCTTCCACTGAACCTTAGGGAGGGACTTCCTGACAGTTAGGGCTGTTCGACAGTGGAATTCACTTCCCGGAGAGAAGTGATAGAGTCTCCTTCTTGGATGTCTTTAAACAGAGGCTGGATGGCCATCTGTCAGGGATTCTTTTGATTGGATTCCTTGCATGGCAGGGGGTTGGACTGGATGGCCCTTGGTGGTTCTCTTCCAACTCTATGGACTAGGTTCTATGGCTGCTGAGGCTTCGGAGCTGAAGCCAAAATCCCCTTGAGGGGGGATGTGAAGGGGTTAGTTTTAGATTATCTTATATTAAACTTGTATGTTTTAAAATGTTATATTTGTAATTATTATATATATATATATTTATATAATTTTTAATTGTACGTATTTTAATTGGTTTTATATACTGTTGTTAGACACACTTTAGAGAAGAGAAAGGGACAGGATACAGGCTAACAACTAACTAAATAAAATATGAATAAATAATCTAATACAAATTAAAATAAAAACGAAAGTCCACAGTTTGGGGGACCACACTGTCAGCACACAAAACAAAAGGTTCTCCCTAACAATTGTGTTGTGTGATGTTGTTCGTGCTATATTTTTTTTTTTTTTTTATTATATATGTTGTGTTAGCCGTTCTGCGGTCCCACATTTTGTGGAAAAGGGTGGATGGGATAAAGATAAACTAAATAAATAAATAAATATCATTAAATAAAATCTAATATAAATCCTAAAATAAAACGAAAAGTCCACACGTTTGGTGGAGGCAAAGCAGTGTCAGCCACAAGATCTCCTTACTACATTGGCATATACTGTGATAAAGGTATACCCTGAGTGTGGTGGGTTTGGGTGCTATAATATGTAACTAATTACATTGCCAAACATCATGGCTCCTTCTTTCCTGCGAGTGCCTAGAGACGTCCTCTCCAGTAGCCAAACGCTCTCCCCTGGGGCTTTACTGAGGGCCTGGGCGGGCATGAGAAAAAAGAGAGGCTGGGCGGGTGTTGAGGGAAGAGGCCATCTGCATGCCGCGCCTTGGCTGGGGAGGCGGCTCTGGCTTCCTCTATTCTTTCTCCCATTCATGGCGGTGCGGCCTTAGGCAAGTGTCGGCCCTGGTGGGCGCCGCAGCCCTGACTGGCGGAGTGGCTCATCTCCTTGTGGAGCAGGAATGGGAGGCCTCTTCACCAGGGGCCCCAGAGGACCAGGCTCCCCGGCCCACCAGAGGCCCCAGAGGCGGCCAGGCTGGAGCATGTAAGGACTGTGATGGGGACACTGAGCGGTTGGGGTTTTTTTCTGTCTGCTTTTTTTTTTTTTTTTTTTCTGTGGTTTGTTATTGTTTTTGTTGTTGCCAGAATGTTACATATCACACAGAGTTGGGGAGACCTCAAAGGACCATCCAGTCCAACCCAGTTGTTGTTGCTGTTGTTGTTGTTGTTTGTTGTGGCCTTGGCGACCCTATCATGCGGTGTTCTTGGCCAAGGCTGGTTCAGAGGGGCTGGCTATGGGGAAAGCCTTGAGGGAGGAGGCTGGAGAGTGTGGCATCAGCCCAAGTGTGTGGGTTTGAACCCTGGCTTCCAGGAAAAATTGCGCCACTTGAGGCCAGATTCAAAATCCATGTAAACCCCAGCTTGGCAAAGTCACACTCTCTCAGCCTCTGAATAAATCTTATCAAGAAAAACCATATCTTGGCGTCACTATAAAGGCAAAGGGGACTTACAGGGACATAGCAGCAAATTCTCTTTGCAACCACAAAGCACATGTAACTCTAAAACCAACACTTTTCTTCCTGTGTGGTTTTTTAAAACCATCTTTGCCTGATGAGAGAAGCCAGTACACTTCAAAAAACCACCTTGCTGGATGCATCATTGAGTTGGAGAAAAGGTTTGTCATACCAGTATACATCTGTTCTTTCATTTTGTTTTGTATTCATCTTGTCTAGACATGGAGAACACTTTGAGGTCAGGGACAGATTAGACTCAAAACAGTAAAGTGGAATCCTTTAATGCCCAGAGTGGAAAGAGATTAACGAATAGCAAACTCCTGAGGGTTTGCTCTCACTTTGTTTTCTCTTGGATTCAAGACTCAGGTTCTTGAAGACCTAACTTAGCGGTTGAGTCATTTTCAACTGTCGCCTCTTTGCCACTTGCTTTTTTGTCATCCTCTATTTGACTAAACTGATGTTCTTAAACAACCGGCTTAAAGAGCTGCCACAAAGAAATGAAATTAATTCCACAAGATTCAATTTAGTTTAGTAGTGAGTCACTGAGAGTTATTAGTCAAGGTGTGGGAGACTATTGATCCAAAACACACTGCAGAAACCATCCAGTTTGAGGCCACTTTATCTGCCCTGGCTCAATGCTAGGGAATTCTGGGATGTGTCTCACCCAGAATACTGTGTCCAGTAAGCTTATAAATACTACAAACAATAATGTTGAGAAGCTGGAGTGTATCCAAAGGGGTGTGACCAAAATGGTGGGAATCTGGAAAACATGCCCTGTGAGTAGAGACTTAGGAGCTGGGTATGTTTAGCCTGGAGAAGAGAAGGTTAAGAGGTGCTATGACAGCCCTTGTTTAAATATTTTAAGGGATGGAGCAAGGCTGCCCAAGAGTGTAGAACAGGGGTAGGCAATCTTTTTGAGCCGGGGGCCAGGTTGCTGTCCTCAGACAACTGGGGGGGCCGAGCCAAAAAATAAATAGAAATATTTTTTTAAAAATTAAAATAAATAAATAAACCAGACCAAATGTCGACACAATTTTCAAATGGTGGACACCTTTTTAAAAAAAATGGAGGATACGCAAAAAAAAATTGCTTGATTTTTGTAAAAAAAATTTAATATAATGCATGTTTCTGAGGCGTCTATACGACAATTGCCCCCCTTTGCCCCTGCGTGCGAGAGTCCAAAGGCCCCGGTGGAGTCGGCGGCAGGACCAGGCTGGGGCCGGTCCAAGGCTCGCGGGCCGCATCCGGCCCGCGGGCCGCAGGTTGCCTACCCCTGTGTTAGAACCTGGAAACGGATTCAAACTACAGTGGTGCCTCGGGTCTACGAATGATCGGGTTACGAAATTTCCGGGATACGAAAAATGTTGGCTTGGCAAAATTGTTTTTTCGGGTTACGAAATTATTTTTCTAGTAGTTACTGAATTCATTCGGCTGCGAAATTCAAATGCTGCAAAGTGCGCTATAGGCTTCCAGTGCTAACGGAAAAGTGTTTCGGGTTACGAAATTTTCGGGTTACTACGGAATGGCGGAACGAATTAATTTGTTAACCCGAGGCACCACGTACAGGAAAAGGGATTCCAGCTAAAATTATGAAGAACTTTCTGCCTGCCAGTTGAAGGAGCCCTCCCCCGACCTCCCATCTTGAGGGGAGAGAAGCAGGCAAGAAACAACAGGCCTCCCGCCTGCCAAGTTGAAGAGCCCTCCCCGACCACCATCTTGAGGGGTCGAGAAGCCAGGCACAGAAACAACAGGCCTCTGCCTGCCAAGTTGAAGAGCCTCCCCGACCCTCCATCTTGAGGGGAGACAAGCCAGGCAAGAAAACAACAGGCCTCCGCTGCCAAGTTGAAGAGCCCTCCCCGACCACCATCTTGAGGGGAGAGAAGCAGGCAAGAACCACAACCGGCCTCTGCCTGCCAAGTTGAAGAGCCCCCCCCGACCTCCATTCTTGGAGGGGAGAGAAGCAGGCAAGAAACCAAACAGGCCTCCGCCTGCCAAGTTGAAGAGGCCTCCCCCGCCACATCTTGAGGGGAGGAGCGAGAAGCAGGCACGAGAAACAACAGGCCTCTGCCTGCCAAGTTGAAGAGCGCCTCCCCCGACCTCCATCTTGAGGGGAGAGTGAGAAAGCAGGGCAAGAAAACAACAGGCCTCTGCTGCCAACGTTGAAGAGCCCTCCCCCGACCTCATCTTGAGGGGAGAGGACAGCCAGAGTTTTGTTTTGTTTTTGTTACTTGCTTTTGTTGTTGTATTATGCCTATGTATGCTGTAAACCGCTTTGATCGTAGCGAAAGCGTGTATACCAAATAAATCATATTATTATTCTTATAGTAGAACTTTCTGTTAGTCCTCTCCTTTGAATGTTTTTAAACAGGCTGGATGGTTCATCTGTTGAGGGCTGCTTGGATTGTGTTATTCTTGCATGGCAGAAGGGGCTCGACTGGATGGCCCTTCAGATCTCTTCCAACCTGTGATTTTATGTGAAAAAACAAAGAATAATGCTTCCAAGTTAAACTTTTTTTTTTTGGTCACTTAGAGGAACCTGGTTGGCTGCCATATCCAAGCAGCAAAGAGGAAGTTATCACTAAGCTGGAAGGGCACCATCTTGGTTAAATTGTGTTGTCCTGAAACTATTATGAATGACATATATTCCATCCATAATGTGCTGTGTGTACATTCACCACACACACAAGCAAATCGCTGGCAGCAAACAACCCAGCTGCAGCAACAACAAGCTGGAGCTAATAAAATTAGTGGGTTCTGAGGCAGCACGTATTGGGCCAAATGTTATAACCCGTGCCGGCACAGAGGTTCTGTATATTTACAGCAAATCTGAATTCTTCCCTGCTTAAGAAGGTGTTGTATTTTAGTAGCTATTTATGTGCCAGTTTAGAAGGAGGACTTTCTATGGTCAAAGTTATGGAGGAGAGGACGTAATTTGCAAAGGCACCACCCCTCAGCTTTTTTCCCCATTTGTTTGGGTGGACAGAGTGACTCAAAAGGACATGTCGTCTGCCTCCACAAGGACTCTTTTCTTGTCTTCTACAGTCAGCAGATATTAGCTGCTGTACTGAAATTTCACAAGGAAGGAGAATTTGCTTCAGGGTTACCCAAGGTAGCAAACCCTCATCGAAAATCTTGTGGTGATACAAGTTGTACGAGTACAAGGAACCCTGGTTACGTGACAGATGCTAGCGTGTGGTACCACCGGCATCCTCATTTCCAGGGACACATCCTTCTGTCCGGAGGAGTTCCAAAATGAACTCCATGTTGAGCTGACTAAGACACATTAATTTACATTTATATGACTTGTTTTTAGCTTTTATTTATATTTATTTTTATAATTTAATTTGTGTGCAGCCTTCTCCCAGGAGGGACTCAATGGGCCTTTATTTTGTAATGTCCTATATTTTTCTGCAGCGTCCAAAATTTTGTGGTGCCTTCTCCTTCATTGCATGACAGGCTTTCCTGGCCGGCATTCATCGTTTTTTGTGGGTTTTTCGGGCTATGGGCCATGTTCTAGACGAGTTTCTTCCTGATGTTTGCCAGCATCTGTGGCTGGCCAAGAAATCATAACTCAAGGGTTAGATATTTAGGATGCAGGATGCTTTCCACAGCCTGGCGGGAATCCCTGAAGAATCATTAGAAGACGTAAAGTTTCTGGAAATTTTAAAACCACAACAATTTTTACTCCCAATTTTGGAGAGGGTGGGGGAATGGTAATTTTTGGAAAAAATCGAAGAATATTAAGCATCCTTTCCAGGCTGAAAATCACTTTTGATCCAAAACACACTGCAGCTTGAGAGTTCTTTGACTGCCCTGGCTTAATGCTAGGGAATTCTGGGAACTGTAGTTTTGATGACATTTAGCCTTCTCTGTCAGAGGTCTCTGGCACCCACAACTAAACACATGACCAGGTTCCCTAGCACTGAGCCAGAGCAGTTTAAGCGGTTTCAAACTGGATATTTCTGCAGTGTGCTTTGGACCTGTTCTACTTTGGGAAAGTAAAATGCATTATATGTAACTTGATTTGTCAGAATTATCCTGTTTATTAAACATAACTCAATTAGAATATGCTGTAATTACCAAACTGAGCTTCCAAAAACCCACACCTTTCTATTTTTGTTACCTATGGAGCTACACAGATCTTGAACTGTTAAGAAATACCCTGAACTAGAAGGAAGGAACCTCTTCAGTCATGCTAATTTGTGAACAGAAAGAAGTCCCTGAAAAAACAGAAGAAACTATCAATATTAGTCAATTAAAAAAATTATTTTGTCCCAGATAGTTCTTAGGATCAGCCCTGGTTAGTACTTGGATGGAAATACTAGATGCTGCAGGCCATATTTCATAGGAAGGAACTGACAAAGTCCTATGGGTCAATGTGAAGTCGAAGGCTTTCATGGCCGGCATCCATAGTTTTTTGTGGGTTTTTCGGGCTATGTGGCCATGTTCCAGAAGACTTTCTTCCTGATGTTTCACCAGCACTAATCAAGCAGACCCTAATCCTCTTTTGCAGACCCTCCCACCCTGAGGCCTGCCAAATTTTTCTGATTTTTTTTACCTCCTAGGGCCTTCACATCTGTCACCCTTATCCATTTGAAGGCTGCAGTTTGTCTTTGTGCTTAATGCATCTCGGGCTTTAATTTTGTTAGGGGCAAGAGTGAAGAAATTGTGCCTCTCCTATATTTTGGGGTTGTAATTCCAACCATCCCTCATCTTTAGCATTGCTGCCTGATGAGAGCTGCTGTTACATAATAAATTGTGAGCATGTAAAGCCTAAGGCTGTATCATGTTACATAAGTGTTGCTGATTAGTTTTTTTAAAAGTTCCAATCCATGTGAGACAGCAGTCAGAGAACATTGTCGAAGGCTTTCATGGCTGGCATCCATAGTTTTTTGTGGGTTTTTGCACGAAACACATGCAAATCACTCCTGCCTTCCCAGGCTCACACAGTATATATACACCCAACTTTTCCAAGGCAAAGCATTCTCTGAAGATGCCAGCCACAGATGCTGGTGAAACGTCAGGAAGAAACTTTTCTGGAACATGGCCACATAGCCCGAAAAACCCACAAAAAACAGTCAGAGAACAGTTGGTCAATACCATTTTGTGAAAGAAATTAGTCTGGCCAGCAGTTCCTGATAGATGTTAGTCAGAATCCATTTTGGGTCAAGAGGGGGAAAGTGTTTGATGTCATTAAAGTGTTCATAAACCAGAAGAAAGTTTATGTCGCTTGCAGCCAAAATAAAAGTCTTGAGGGCCACTAAAGATTACTGGATTAATCTTTTAGCGTTTCAGCTTTGTTGTTGTTAACTGCCCTGGAGTTGATCTCTACCAATGGTGACACCTTGGATGAGACATCTCCAAGACTCCCTGTCCTCCACTGCTCTACTTAGTTCTTGTAAATTCATATCCTTAACCTCCTTAATAGAGTCCATCCATCTAGCATGCGGCCTTCCTCTCTTTCTACTTCCCTCCACCTTTGCTAGCATTATTGTATTTTCCAATGCATCGTGCTTTCTCATGATGTGTCCGAAGTACAAAAGCCTCACTTTAGTCATCTTCCAAGGAGATTTCCATCTTGATCTGTTCAAGGGCCCATTCATTTGTCTTTTTGGTCATCCATGGAATTCTTAGCACTCTTCTCCAGCACCACATCTCAAGTGAACTGATTTTAGTTTTTGTGGGGGGTTCGGGCTATGTGGCCATGTTCTGAAAGAGTTTATTCCTGACGTTTTGCCAGCATCTGTGGCTGGCACCTTCAGAAAATGCTGGCATGGAAATGAGTGGGGTATATATACTGTGTGACCCTTGGTTGAGAGGAAGTGATCTACATGTTAATTTCTGTGTTGGTCTGTTGTTGAATGGCAAGGCCTCAGGGTTTCTGTTTAATTAGTGATCCATAGTCTGCTGGGAAACCCCTCTGACCCTGGGTGATTCTGCTTTCTACCTTGTAGGATAAACTGCATGGCGTCCCTCCAGAGTAAAAAGAACCCCCCCAAAAATGGGTTCTTTTTACTGTGCTGGGCGGATGTCACTAGTGTGCCAATGGCACACTCGTGACGTAAGTGACGTGCAGCAATGTGTATATGCTTATGTCAAGATGGCGGCGTCCATATGGACAGGATGCCACCATCAGGATGTCGCTATGCTATGCTAGGGTTAGGGACCATGCACCAACCTAAAATCAGCACCAGCACGGCGCGTTTGGTCTGTTTGTTCTGGGCCTATGTTTCAGATTGTCAGCTCATTGCAGCAGGGTTCCCTTTATTTTATTCCTAAACTGTATATATGTCCAGTGTTCACGTATATTGTTGGTGGTGTATACATAATAAAATAGTTTTGTATAACTGAAATATGACATTAATAATGTAGCACAGAACATCTTGCCAGTCCAAATACTGCTTGACTGCTCAGTTGGATCTTTACTTTTTAGTGGCACCCTTGTAGTAGTTTGCTAACATCCTGTTTTCAGGTAAATGTTTCCACCTTGGCATGTCTGCTAAGCCATCTTCATCTTCCATGGATCCCTTACATGCTGTAGAGAATTATGGACCATGCTCAAAAGTGCACAGCCTACCTATGGGGACACTGATAACACATTCTGGGTATCTCTGTCATCCTGCATCAATTTCATGTGGGCCTGTCCCTCATTTGGTGCCCCTTCAATGTTTTTGACATTTGGGACAGCCATCACCAGCATTTGGATCCTGCTCGTGGGAGCTGTAATCTGAAACATATGGAGTACATACATACACACTGAGCAAGACTGTTCTAGAATATTTTTTTAAGACTTCCCTTTATTTCAAGGGTTCCCAACCTAATATGCTCACACCCCCAGGGGGTTCAAGATGGAATTTAAGCAGGTGTGACAAAGAGTAGCTTGTGTCTTTGAGTGATGAGTCATGAGTTATTATTCAGGGTTTTTAAAATTAATTATAATATACTGTATATACTCATATATAAGTCTACAAATTTTAGTGAAAAAATTGACCCCAAAAACCTGAGTTGACTTATCCATGGGTCAATGTGAGTACTGTCTTTAACTCTTATTTAAAAAAGGAAGTGTCCCTTGGAGTGCACTCTATCTAGGGTTGCCATATCCCGCCTGGGGGCGGGACTTTCCTGGTTTGGGGCGTGGCCACACGGTCCCACCCCCCGGTTTGGCCCCGCCCCTGGGACCCCCCCTCCCCCGACGGATGCCAAGCAGGGAAAGGAGCCTCGCCTCAGCGAGGCCCGTTCCCTGCTTGGCCTCCTCCGCCAGCCAGGGAGGCGGCCAGGCAGGGCCAGGGGAAAGGGTCTCGCCTCGGCGAGCACCTTTTCCCCTGCCTTGCCGCCTCCTCCGCCGGCCAGGGAGGCTGCAAGGCAGGGGAAAGAGCCTTTCCTCTTCTTTCTCCTCCTCCTCTTCTTCTGTCTCCTCTTCTTCCTCCTCCTCTTCTTCTTACTCTGCTCCTCCTCCTCTTCTTCCTCCTCCTCTTCTTCTTCCTCCTCTCCTCCTCCTCCTCTTCCTCCCCTTCTTCTTTCTCCACCTCATCCTTCCCCTCTTCTTCCCCTTTTTCTTCCTCTCTACTTCCTCTTCTTCTTCCTCCTCCTTTTCCCTTCTTCCTCCTCCTCTTCTTCCTCCTTTTCATCTTCTCCTCTTCCTCCTCCTCTGCTTCTTCCACTCTTCCTCCTCTTCTGGTTTTTGGCCAGAAAGGGAAGCACATTTCTGCCATCTGTCTAGAAATAATGCCAAATGTCCTCCATTTTGATCATGCCTAAGAAACATGCATTTATATGATTTTTTTTAAAAAAAATCATCAATTTTTTGCGTGTCCTCCATTTTTTTTTAAAAATGTGCCCTCCATTTGAAAATTTTGTCTTACATTTGTCCTGGTCTATTTTATTTATTTCATTTTTAAAAAAAGTATTTCTGATTTATTTTTTGGCTCGGCCCCCCCAGTTGTCTGAGGGACAGCAACCTGGCCCCCGGCTCAAAAAGATTGCCTACCCTGTTCTACACTCTTGGGCAGCCTTGCTCCATCCCTTCAAAAATTTAAACAAGGGCTGTCATAGCACCTCTTCCTTAACCTTCTCTTCTCCAGGCTAAACATACCCAGCGCCCTAAGTCTCTACTCACAGGGCATGGTTTCCAGATCCCTTACCATTTTGGTCACCTCCTTTGGATACACTCCAGCTTCTCAACATTATTGTTTGTATTATTTATAAGCTTTACTGGACACAGATTCTGGGTGAGACACATCCAGAATTCCCTAGCTTGAGACCAGGGCAGATAAAGTGGCTCAAACTGGATTGGTTTCTGCAGTGTGTTTGGATCAATAGTCTCCCACACCTTGACTAGTACTCTCAGTGACTCACTACTAAACTAAATTGAATCTTGTGGAATGTTTCATTTCTTTGTGGCAGCTCTTTAAGCCGGTTGTTTAAGAACTCAGTTGTCAAATAGAGGATGAGCAAAAACAGCAAGTGGCAAAGAGGCGACAGTTGAAAATGGACTCACCGACGTAAGTTAGGTCTTCAAAGAACCTGAGTCTGAATCCAAGATAAAACAAAGTAGAAGAGCCACCCTCAGGAGTTTTGCTATTCTAATCTCTTTCCACTCTGGCATTATAGGATTCCACTTTACTGTTTTGAGTCTATCTGTCCCCTGACCTCAAGTGTTTCTCCATGTCTACGACAAGATGATACAAAACAAAATGAAAGAACAGATGTATACTGGTATGACAATACCTTTTCTCCAACTCAATGATGCAAAATCCAGCAAGGTGTTTTTTGAAGTGTACTGGCTTCTTCATTCAGGCAAAGATGGTTTTAAAAAACCACACAGGAAGAAAAGTGTTGGTTTTAGAGTTACATGTGCTTTGTGTGTTGCAAAGAGAATTTGCTGCTAGTCCCTGTAAGTCCCCTTTGACTTTATAGTGACGCCCAAGATATGGTTTTTCTTGATAAGATTTATTCAGAGGCTGAGAGAGTGTGACTTGCCCAAGCTGGGGTTTACATGGATTTTGAATCTGGCCTCCAAAGTGGCTCAATTTCCTGGAAGCCAGGGTTCAAAACCCACACACTTGGGCTGATGCCACACTCTCTCAGCCTCCTCCTCTCAAGGCTTTCCCCATAGCCAGCCTCCTCTGAACCAGCCTTGCCAAGAAACACCGCATGATAGGGTCGCCAAGGCACACAACAACAACAACAACAACAGCAAACAACTGGGTTGGACTGGATGGCTTTGAGGTCTCTCCCACTCTGTGTGATATGTAACATTCTGCAACAACAAAAACAATAACAAACCACAAGAACAGACCCCCAACCCTCAGTGTCTCCTCCCCAGTCCTTCCTGCTCCAGCCTGGCCGGCCTGGGGCCTCGGGCCGGGGAGGCCTGGTCCTCTGGGGCCCTGGGGTGAAGAGGCCTCCCTTCCTGCTCCACAGGAGATAGGCCACTCCGCCAGTCAGGGCTGCGGCGCCCACCAGAGGGCCGACACTTGCCTAAGGCCGCCCGCCATGAATGGGAGAAGAATGAGGAAGCCAGAGCCGCCTCCCCAGCCAAGGCGCGGCATGCAGATGGCCTCTTCCCTCAACACCCGCCCAGCCTCTCTTTTTTCTCATGCCCGCCCAGGCCCTCAGTAAGCCCCAGGGGAGAGCGTGGCTCTGGAGGGACGCTCTAGGCACTCGCAGGAAGAAGGAGCCATGATGTTTGGCAATGTATTAGTTACATATTATAGCACCCAAACCCACCACACTCAGGGATACCTTTATCACAGTATTGCCATGTAGAAGGAGATCTTGTGGCTGACACTGCTTTGCCTCCCCAAACGTGTGGACTTTCGTTTATTTAATTTTATATTAGATTTTTTATTGATATTTATTTATTTATTTATTTATCTTTATTCCCGCCTTTCTCCCAAATGTGGGAACCAGTACGGCCTAACACAGCACTTACATATATATACACACCCCACAACACAACCATTGTAGGGAGACCTTGTGGCTGACAGTGGTCCCCAAACTGTGGACTTTCGTTTTTATTTAATTTTGTATTAGATTATTTATTCATATTTTATTTATTTTTTATTTATCTGTATCCTTCCTTTCTCCTAAAGTGGTGGCTCACAACATATATAAAACACATTAAAATCGTACAATTAAATATATAATATATATATATATAATTTATATATATATATATATATATATATAACAAATATAAAAATTTAAAACATACAAAGTTTTTATAATAATATAATAATCTAAAACTAACCCCTTCATCCCCCCTCAAGGGATTTTGGACTTAGCTCCCGAAAAGCCTCAGCCATAGAACCAGAGTCATAGAGTTGGGAAGAGACCACACGGGCCATCCAGTCCAACCCCTGCCTGCAGATCAGGAAATCCAAATCAAAGATCTCCTGACAGATGGCCATCCAGCCTCTGTTTAAAGACCTCCAAGGAGGAGACTCTATCACTCTCCGAGGGAGTGCATTCCATGTCGAACAGCCCTAACTGTCAGGAAGTTCCTACTCATGTTCAGGTGGAATCTCTTTTCCTGTAGCTTGCATCCATTGTTCCCGGTCCTGTTCTCTGGAGCAGCAGAAAACAAGCTTGCTCCCTCCTCATATGACATCCTTCTATTTAAAACAGGGCGCATCATATCACCTCTTAACCTTCTTTTCTCCAGGCTAACATCCCCAGCTCCTAGTCGTTCCTCATAGGGCATGGTTTCCAGCCCTTCACATTTTTGTCGCCCTCCTTTGGACACGCTCCAGTTTCTCAATGTCCTTGAATTGTGGCGGGCCAGAACTGGACAATTTCTAGGTGGGGCCTGACCAGAGCAGCATACAGTCGCAATTACTTCTCTTGATCTAGACACTATACTTCTATTGATGCAGCCTAAAATAGCATTGGCCTTTTTAGCTGCCGCATCACACTGTTCACTCATGTTCAACTTGTGGTTCTACTTGGACTCCTAGATCCCTTTCACATGTAGTTTCATTCCAGCCAGGTGTCACCCATCCTATATCTGTGCATTTTATTTTTCCGCCCTAAGTGCAATACCTTACTTTCTCCGCTGTGGAATTTCATTTTGTTAGCTTTGGCCCAGCTTTCTAGTCTTCAGGTCATTTTGAATCTGATCCTGTCTCTCTCTGGGGTATTAGCTATTCCCCCTAATTTGTTTGTGTCATCTGCAAATTTGATAAGTATGCTCCCCAATTCGGTCATCCAGGTCATTGATAAAGATGTGAATAACACTGGGCCCAGGACAGAGCCCTGTGGACCCCACTGGTCACTTCTCTCCAGGATGAAAAGGTGCCATTGTGTGAGCACCCTTTGGGTCGGCCGGTCAACCAATTACAGATCCATGTTAACAGTTCACTTTGTCTAGCCCATTTTACACGCTTGTTTGCAAGAATGTCATGGGGAACTTTGTCAAAGGCCTTACTGAACAAGATTACTATATCCACCATTCCTTCATCTACCAAGCTGGTAATTTATCAAAGAAAGAGATTAGATTTGTCTGGCATGACTTGTTTCTCTGAATCCGTGTTGATCTTTTGTGATTATGGATTGCTTTCTAGTATTCACAGACTCTCTGTTTAATGTCTGCTCCAGAATCTTTCCTGTATGATGTCAGACTAACTGGACGATAATTGTTGGGATCCTTTTTTTCCCCTTTTTGAAGATGGGGACAACGTTGCCCTCCGCCAGTCTGCTGGGATCTCTCCTGTTTTCCAGGAGTTTTCAAAGATTATTGCCAATGGCTCCGATATTACATTTGCCAGTTCTTTTAATACCTTGGATGGAGTTCATCTGGTCCCGGAGACTTAAATTCATTTAGATTAAAGGTGTTCCTCTACTATCTCTGTTACTTATTCTGTGCTGAATTCCCCTATTCTGTCCTCGCTCCATTATCCTCAGGTTGAGCTCCCTTTGCCTTTTCTGAGAAGACTGAGGCAAAGAGGTGTTGAGTAATTCTGCCTTTTCTCTGTCTTCGTTAGCATTTGCCATCTTCTCCACGCAGTGGGCCCTACTGTTTCCTTCTTCTTCCTCTTGCTGCGGCATATCCAAAAAAGCCCTTTTAATTGTTCTTAACCCCTCTAGCAAGCCGGTAGTTCATTCTGTGCTTTAGCTTTTCTGACTTTACCCTACATGCCTGCTATTCTTTGAATTCCTTTTTTGTGATTTCCCCCTTTTTCCATTTCTTATACATGTTCCGTTTCAAACTTAGCTCGTGTGAAGTTCCTTAGTCATCCATCCTGGTTTCTTGAGACACCTCCCGTTTTTCTTCTCACTGGAACTGTTTGAAATTGTGCCTTCAGTATCTCCCTTTTGAGAAAGTCCCATCCGTCCTGAACTCCTTTATTTTTAGTATTTCTGACCATGGAATTGCCCTCAATACTTCTCTAAGTTTACTGAAATCCGCTCTCCTAAAGTCTAGATGCGTGTCTGACTCTGCCTGGCTTCTCCTTTCCACTGTATTACAAACTCCAGGAGAACATGGTCACTTCCACCTAATGATCCCACCACTTGCACCCCATTAACCAAGTCATCCTTGTTGGTTAGATCAGATCTAAAATAGCTGACCCCCTTGTTGCCTCTTCCACCTTTTGGACCATGAAATTGTCTTCCAGGCAAGTGAGGAATTTGCTAGGCCTTGAGGATTTTGCTGAGTTTGACTTCCAGCAAATATCAGGATAGTTGAGTCGCCCATCTACTACATCTCCATCACTACTACATCTGTTCTAGAAAATATCATCCAATTCCTCCGTCTGACTTGGGGGTCTGTAGTAGACTCCCACCGTAACATCCTTGTTGTTTCCCTCCCCTTTGATTCTTTCCAGATGCTCCCACCTGCTTCCATGATTGATGTCCTGGATCTCTTCACTGGTGTAAATATCTCTGACTATAGTGCTATTCCTCCTCCTCTCTGTTTGGCCTCATTTCTCTTAAAAAGGTTATACCCTATTTCCAAATTCCAATCATGAGACTCATCCCACCAGGTTTCAGTGATGCCTATTATATCATATTGCTTTGTTGTACTAGGAGTTCGAGTTCATCTTGCTTATTCCCATGCTCTGTGCATTAGTGTAGAGACATCGCCGACTATGGCGGGGTACAGACCGCCAGCTTTGCGGCGGTCGGCCGCCCGCCGCCAGTAGGTCCGCGGGGGAGCCGGAGCCTTCAGACGGCCTGACTCCCGCGCGACCGAAAAAAGCTCCAAAATGGAGCTTCTTTTTCCGTCACTTTGTGACGTAGCAAGCGCCAGGGGCGCGCTCGCTACGTCACAAGCGGCGCGACCCGTACGGCGCCCAGCGTCCGATACGCAAGATGGCGCCGGCCATGTAGAAGGCCGGCCGCCATCTTGTACGGACGGAGTCTGTACTAGGCACAGGGGCGTCTATAAGAGACGCCCCCTTTTTAAATGGGACGTCCTCGGACGTCCCAAATGCCGGTGCAGAAAGCACCCATGGTTCCCTTTTACTTGCTGCCTGTGCAAGTTTTTTTGCCTCCCACTGTTGGGTCCTTGCACTGTTGCCTTGTCTCCTCTATGTCGTTTGACTATTTTCGCCATCCCTTTCGCCTTCTTATATTGTCTCCCTTTCCTCGGAACTCAGTTTAAAGCTCTCCTGATCAAGTTCTTGAGACTGTTGGCAAAACATTTCTTCCAACTGGCGTGAGATGCAGCCCGTTGTTGCAGAGTCCCTCCTCATGGAACGCAGCCATGATCGAAGAATCCAAATCCTTCTCGGCGGCACATCTGCGAAGCCAGTTGTTCACATCCGCGATTTTCCTCTCCCTTCCTGCCATGCCCTTCAACTGGCAGAAGACGAGATGACAACCTGTACATCCATTCCTTTCAGCTTCCTACCACAGCGCCTCGTAATCCCTTTTGATGTTCTGAATGCTGTGTCTTGCAGTTCATTAGTTCCCACGTGGACCAAAAGGAAGGGGTATTGGTCAGTAGGCTTGACCAGTCTTGTCAGCCTCTCTGTCACATCACGGATCTTTGCACCTCAAGACATCTTGTCAGGCCTACAAATCACTGCTGCTCTGTACCCCTGAGCAAGGAGTCCCCACTACGACCACACGCCTCCTCCGAGGCTTAGCGCGACTGTTCCCTCGGGTGGGACTCTCAGGCTCCCCTGCTCTGTCCCTGGAAGTCTGTCCATGCTGCTCTTCTTCATCCTCCTTGATAAGGGAGGCTTCAATCGATTCTCTAGCTGCAAACTCCCCGAACATTCCTTCTTGGCTTACTCTCTCTTTGTGACATTCCTCCAGCTGTCTGCCTCCTGTGTTTGGCAAGTGACCTCTTCCACCCTAGCATCTTCCTCTCGTCGGTGGTACTCATCCAAGATGGTTAGTTCTACTGTGTCCAGAAAATCCTTTGTTCCCTATAAATGCTGAATGTTGCTACTCCCTAATATGCTGAAGTGTAGCTACCATGTTGGCCAATAAGTCTGGGATTCTGGGAGCTGAAGTCCAAAATCCTTTAAAGGGACAGTTTGGGTGGGAACACTGTAGGATCTTTGAGACTAACTTTCAGCGCCTCAAAGGTGCTATACAGCATCTCTCTACATACTCATTCTACAGACTAACAAGGTTTCTCTTTGATATACACTGATCCCTCCATATTTGTGGCTTTGATATTTGCGGCTTTGATTACTCAACAGATTTTATTAATATGTTCTCTCTAGGATATCTAGGTCCTCCAGGGCAACTCTATGGTCAACTCTTAAAGGTTGCACTGAAGACCTCCAGATTCCTAGAGACCCCTGATGGGCGAGTAGTTAAATGCCTGCACTGCAGCACTCACTCGAGACCATAAGGTTGCAAGTTCTACATACCAGCGAAAGGTCAGGGGCAACTCAGGCTTGCATCCTTCCAAGGAGTTGCTAAAATGAGTACCCAGATTGTTTGGGGCAATTAGCCTACAGTTATAAACAGCTTAGACAAACTAGTTCGGTATGAGCAGTATATAAATGAAGCTGTTGTTTTGTTTGCTCCAGTGCAGTTCTTGGTCAGTGTCTGTTGGACGTTGACCACAGAGTTGCACTTTAGGACGTACAGAGGTGTCCTCTCAGTAAAAACATGGTGTTTCTGTTATTTGCAGTTTCTTCCACAATCATGGGGGTCTTGTGACCCTAACCCTAGCAAATATGGAGGGACAAGGTTACGTGTACATAATCTAAAGTTGGAAGTGACCTCAAAGACCTTCAGTCCAAAACCCTTCACATGCAGGACTCACAACACAAGCACACAGATGGCCACCCAACCTCTTTTAAAGACCTTCAAGGAAGGAGCCTCCACTACACTCCGAGGAAGGACTGTGTTCCACTGCCAACAGCCCTTACTGTCAGGAAGTTCCTCCTAATGTTGAGGTGAAATCTCTTTTCCTCAACTTGGATCCATTGTTCTGGTCCTGTTCTCTGGAGCAGCAGAAACAAAGCTTGCTCCCTCCTCAATATGACATCCCTTCAAATACTTAACAAAGAAAAAAAAAAATCCACAGAATGTAGTATTTTATTGGCCAACCACAATACAGCAAAGCTCCCTGGCTTCTTTTAGAGTCCCAGGCTGCATAAGCAGAAACTGCGACTCTTTCCTAAACTATCCCTCAAAAGCAAAGCCATTCATTCTATAACAAGGTACTCAGACACAGCTGTCCTCAAACACTAGCGGCAAATGAAGAGAACACAGGAATCCCAGTTCTTTGGCTCCCCTGAATTGTAGTTTTATTTTGAAAAAGCCCATTCCCAGACTCCTGCAACTTCCACCTCTTTCCATCATCCATGCCCTGACAGAAACTGAGCAAGAGGCTGAAAATTCACAGAAGAAAAGCCTGTGGAATTTGGTGACAAACAGAAGGTATGTCTTAACAAATCACAAGAAACAATAGCAAAAAGAATATCAAGTTAATAGGAAAGGACTCAATTTTCCTGATTTCAAGAAAACACTCATCTTTGCTTTTTTTTTTCCTGCACTCTCCTGTCAAGTTTATTTCCACTTCCTCCTCATTTCTACCAAGAATTGTAATCAAAAATCCTAGTAATTTGCTCTTTTCGTTCCTTATAATTGACCTACTCTTCTGTTCCCCAAATAAAACTTCAAACAGTTAATTTTTTTAGAGGAGCCTGAAGCACCATAAAAATTAACATCCTTTATTCTTTTGACATGTAATTGTTTTTAATATTGTAATAATGTAATTCTGTTTTAATGTACCATTTCTGTATACTTTTAATTGTACCGTTTTTATCTTGTAAGCTGCTCTGGTCCCAGTTTTGGGGAAAGAGAAGGTACAAATAAATATACTACTACTAGTACTACTACCAACACCACCACTACATGGAAGAGAAAGTATAAAATTACAATGCTGAATCTCCTTTTTTTAAAAAGCCTTTTAAAAGGGGGTTCAGCATTTGTTATTTTATATTTTCTCTTCCATGTATTATTAACCCCCCTTAAAAAAGCCTTGACTTCTAGTGGTGGCAATGGTAGCCTTCAAAATAAATTGAGCAATTTTGAAGGTGGCATCTCCTAGTCTTCCATTGCCCCCCTTACCCCACAACAGCCACAGTGTTTTAGGGTGGTGCACCCCATATCCTCCTGCCAACCCCCCCTCCAAAAAAAAAAACAACACTGCAGGGAAATCAAAGGCAAGAAGTCTTTAGGAAGCACCACTTCAAGGCAGCCTGACAAAACATATGTAAAGTATAAATGAGACACACCAATGGCATTACAATAAACAAAACAACCCCTCACAGAGTTGTTGAAAGCAAAACTACTTACCAGTTTATGATTTTAAATGTGGGTTTCCATGCCTAGTGGCATTAAGGGCTTGTTGTTTAAAGACAAACTCCTATTCTATCAGTCCCACAAATTATTGGTTGTGTGCCTTCAAGCAATTTCTGACTTACGGCAACCCTAAAGAAAACCTAGCACAGGGTTTTTTCAGCAAGATTTGTTCAGAGTAGGTTTGCCATTGCTTTCCCCTGAGGCCGAGGGAGCGTGAGTAGCCCAAGGTCACCCAGCGGGTTTTCATGGCCGAGTGGGGATGTTAACCCTTGTCTCCAGAGTCATAGTTCAACACTCAAATGCTGCCTCAAATTTCACAGGAAAGAATTCTCAAATGTTGGCTGCTGTTGGCCTGCTGGCTGTTCAACAAAATATGCTCCAAGCTCACCATTTTCTTGTCCAGCATAACTGGTTTCTTAGGAACCATCTCTCCCACCTTGGTGATATCTGATGTGGGGAAGCAGGGAGCAATTTTATGACTTATGGATTTGCAGCACCTTTACTGGTTTATTACCTGCTGCAGGCTATGCTACCAAAGAAAAGAATGACACTTTGGCAAAGCACTCTTCTCCTTTACCAATTCAGAAGGTATAGGAGACTGGAGATGGATCCGAATAGAAAAAGCTAATGGCCTGTATGTTTGTGGCCTCTACAATTAAAATTCGTTTTATGCTGCTAGATTTTGATTTGGTTGGTAAGAGAGGTATAAGCAAGCCACTGCCCCATCTGCTCTACTTCACAGCCCATCTATTTTTGTCTTTATAATGGCTCTTTTATATTTGGAGCATCTGTTTCCCCTGCTAATCATGTATAAAATTATACAGTCTTAAATGTGGACAGAAAGGCAGCCCTCTGCCCCAGCCTTCAAAATCCTTTGTCATGGTTTCAGCATAGAGATTGAATAGATGAGAAGCTGTACTCTTTCTTGGCATGAACAAATGAAACCACTTCAGTGCCATCCCTTCCACTTCTCTCTGGAATTTGCCAGGAACAGCACTAAATATAACAGATTTATAGAAAGAAACATGACACTGCAGTTTATCGATGTTCAAAAGGTTACAATAGACACTGACTAGTGAAAATTATCTGAAAGCAAAGGTGCCGACAAGGTCAAGATCCGAGCTGCAATAAATTATTTCACTCAAGTTCTTCTCTAAATGTTGGTGTCAAATGTTTGTATCTGAAATCAACCTCCAAGAACATTTTATTTCCACCTGCATTTAATCTTGCAACGTGTGAAGGGTGGAATGTGATGGTATTTAGTATGCAAAAACTGATGGTTTAGAGACTGAAATCTGACACACTCAATTTTTTTATTTAAAAAAATCTAAGTTATGGCACCAGCATTCACATGAGGAAAGTTGAATGTCCATGTCAAAATTTAATTGAGATTACGTGTGGCATAATTTGAAATGGGGTATGTAAAATTTCAATTCATCTTTAACAATGACATGTCCAATATTTATCAGTAGTTGTTAGAGATGCTTATACAGTTCAAGGAAAAGTTTACTAAAATGTCCATATGATTAAAGTTATTGTGTCCTACTATATGCTAACTAGAGGACAGTGGGGCGGGGGAGGGGGGGTTCTGTTGACAAAATTGCATTAAAGGAAAATCACTTCTGCATTCTATGTAGGTGGCCCTAAGCATATTAGGACAGCAAAAAAAAACCTGTTCTCTGTGTGTAGAAAATGGAAGGAACAACCATCAGTTTCCATGGGAAAAATAGATCTCCTGCTCACTTCCCCAGGCATAAATTATATGTTGCCCAAATAACTTGAGAGTAGAAATTGCTGTCAATATGTTGTGAACTGGGTTCAAATCATTTCTCTTTAGGCAGAAATCAGAGCTTACAGAGCAATGACATTTGGCATTTCTTGTCTCTTCATGCAACAGCATTGTTATTTGTAAATTCACATACTTCACTCTTCAAAAGCATCTATATTGAGGTTTTGGTATAATATGGAATTTTATATGTCATTTTGATCAGTTACACTGAAAAACTGTAAACGACACAACATTTTCAACTGCTGCCACCCAGCAGGAAAGTCTAAAAGGGGCAATTTCACAGTATTAGTCCACTTTACATTGCCCTGTGATGAACTAACACAGCATGAAACAGAGCTAACCAGAGTGTCCAGTAGTGACTGTTAACCAAGAAATTAGAGAACTGGTCAACAGCCAACACTAAGTGCAAGTGGTAGCACAATGACTGCAATGCAGAACATTCCTTTGAGATGTGGGCCCTTGCAGATGAAAATGCGGCGCCACCACCCATAAACACTGGTACAGAAGGCAGAAAAAACATCCCTGTTATCACTAGTGTGCAGACACATTTTTGAACAAGTCACATTCACCTTGTTTTTCTTCAACTTTTATTAGGCCCTTAGCATTCACAACTGGCAGAAAAAGAAAAGATAACTGCAAACTGAACAGCCTGCTTGTTGTGATTACCAGCCTCCTTTCCCACTTTTCTTTTTTTTCTGCTGCTGTTTCTTCTTGGTTGCTGCGGCACCAACAGGTTTTTGATGCCTTGGTGGTATCATGTTGGTTGTTGAAGCAGATGGGACTGCTGTAACAGTGCCAGGTCTTGGGGAAGTAGGTGGGCTGCTTGCCGTTTTGCTGGCATCCCTGCAGACAGGGTGACATAAGCAAGACTACAATCACAAAGATCCAAATGAACAGTATATTATTAGTTCTCCATTCACCCAGCCTCTGGCCCAGCACTGAAGACCTGTTCCTCTGTATGATGCACAAATATCACATATGAATTCTAGTCTTGCTAGCAAAATATACATAAGCAGTGAACTTAGTTAATGAATGGGCTACAGTTAATAGATCTTCTGCAAGTACTCAAGTCAAGATACCTATTTATTTATCAAAATATTTTTAAATAAAAAGGCAATGACCTCATGTATATGCCTTTCATAACTGACATCTACAAACCATTCATAAATAAAATAGCTGACAAGTTGTTGTTTTTGAGAATCTGTCCCTGAAATCAAAGACCTATCAAGTAGTTGCTCAATAAACCTGAGTTCAGAATGTTTACACCTGTCAGAAACACCTCCAGATATCAGGATAAAATGAAAGAACATCCACCAAACAGTGGGAAGGTACAAGGAACAGTTGTGATGGCTTATTGCTCCTTCTTCTATGTCACAATTGATCCTTTGCTCTGGAGCTATAGCTAGATTCCCTTCAACATTTTCCTTCCTGTGACCTCATTCAGTTTTCTAGTTTCTCTGCCTTTTCTCACAGATTGTGCCCAATAATCATTTCCCCCTACTGGAACATCACTACCTTTTGATTCCCTTTTCATTGCCCTGGGATACTGGAAGGACTGGAAATAAAGCTTGCAAGGTTGGACACAATTACTCACAATTCAGAGGATGCTGCTGTCATTGCACCCTGGGTTCCTTTCCCAATCTGGTCCTTCTTCTTGCCCTTCTTCCTACCACGGTAGTAGGAGCGTTCCCTCATTGGAAGCCAGCGCTCAGGGTCAGGGGTCACATTAGGGTCATAGTTCTTTGGCAGTTTTCCTAAAGTAGTATTTGGCAGGGGATAGTCATTTGCGTAGCCTGATTCAAGAACAGCTACATGGTAGATAAACTCCTACTTGCCGAAAGTTGCTATCAGGTGCAATCAGCTCTCTCACTGGGTACATGCTATATCATATACTGTTTTTATCTGTATGTTCTTAAACGTTCCTTTCAGCAATAAATATTTTGTTGTTGTAATTGACATATAGTTGGTCTTCCATATCCACAGATTCAACCATCCAAGGAGTGGAGATATTAAAAATGTATATAAATTCCAAAAAGCAAGCTTTGATTTTATCCCCTTTTATAAGGGACACCATTCTACCATGCCATTGTATTTAATGGGACTCAAGCATCCATGGATTTTGGTATCTATGGGGGATCCTGGAACCAAACCCATGGATACCAAGCACCCATTGTACTGTACAGTGGACCCTTGTTATACGCTGGGGTTTGGTTCCAAGATCCCCCGTGTATAACAAAATCCGTGTATGCTCAAGTCCCATTAAATATAATGACATAGCAAAATGGTGTCCCTAATAAAAAATGGAAAATCAAGGTAAATTTATATTTTTTGGGAACATTTTCAAACCGTGTATGCTTGAATCCGTGTATAAAAAATCCGTGTATAAGAAGGGCCGACTGTACTAGGATGAAACATTGGCTTATGGAGAACTGATTTTACAGCCGCCTCTCCATTTTCCTGGGGGATCCGTTCCAGATCCCCCCACCCTGCAAAAACAGAAATCCGCCCTATTGGCTTGAATGGCAGCATGCACTCGCACACACTCCATTTTAAGTCCTTTTGTTTGCCCCTCACGAGTAAGGGAGAGACGCTGATTCAAAGTCCTCACAAACGGAGGGACAACTGTACTTATAAGACCAGAGTCCTCTTAAAAGTCTATGAAAAACAAGAAAGTTATGAGTTACCTCCCCAGAGATCCTTGGACCAACAAGATCCTTATGGACATTCACAAATAGGACCTAAGGCAACATCCTTCTCTTGCTAATTCCCCCAGCAAATGGCAGTCAGAAGCAAAGTACTAGAGCTATTCCAAATAAGCTATCATGTAAGTCACTCTATTGCCAAGAATTTCTAGCATGCTAAAAAAATCAGCTCAGCTTCAACCTGAGTCCCTTTTAAAAATCCTCTCCTATACTGGCAGTCTTTAGATTCTCTTCGCTAATTTCCCCAAGAGTACCTTTTGACTGCAAACTAAGAACAACTAATGGCAACATAACACTCACCCTTCTTTTTCTTCTTTTTCTTCTTGACATCCCCTTGGCTAAAAAGAAATAAAGTGAAATAATCACGTATGAAAATTTACTTCAGACAAAATCCAACAGAATAAACAGAACTACCAGGTGCCAGGGAAGAAATCTGGGAACTATGTTTTAGTGTCAGGGAGAAAATGCTGCAGCAATTTGTAATTATAGAGCAGGTTTATTTTTGATTACTGAGCTGGACTTCTTCACATCATTATTTCGTGGGATGAGCAAGCATTAAAAATAACTCTACCCTTGTTCTTTTTGCTGGTTCTCAGTCACAGGTTTCACTCCTTTCTTCCGAATGTATGTAGCCCCATGAGAGTTTTCAAGTGCATCGACATCTACTTTCAAAGACATTGCATCTGAGGGGGGCAGGTGTTTGCTAAGACTATTGCAAGTGAGGAGTTTAGGAACAACAATACACATGCATTAAGTAAATTAGAACAAAAGGAGGATTTTTCTGAAGGATATAACATGAACAGACAAAAACAAAGAGTTTGAAGGCAGGAGACCTGAAGAATTCTGTGGTGCATGAGACGGTATGTAGGATGGAGTGATGTTTACATCTATCTTCAGGGATAGGACAGGGCACAAGCCTGAGCTTCTAAAAAGAAAGTGAGGTACTTGGTGTAAACATCTTGGAACCAAAATTATTTGTATCTGCATTCAGTTGAAAACAAGATCACTTAACCACCTCTACTGACCTTCCCCTGCAGTGCCCAGCTGGAGTTGTGTATGATATGAATTGAACATGTGTCCTGTGAGACAATGATGAGGTTCAAAAGGCGTGTTCTGCATCCAACATGAAATATAAGTCCTAAGACATGCCCCCAAATTCTCTGAAATGCATGAGAATACTGACAGGCACTTGGAGTTTCTTCATTATTCAATATAGCACTGTACTCTACAGAAACAGAAATCAACTCTGAAAAACCTAAAATATTGCATATATATGCATATTTTAGGGAGCAGTCAAAGAATGCCTCCTAGTTCCATCTCCTTTAATCACATAATGGATTAATTAGCCACGTAATGAAGGATACACTTTAGCTTTCTCAGCATCAACCAGGGAGTAGGCAGAAATGAGCTGGGCCAAGGTATGGACATCATCTGGATTTTGCCTATAAAAATAAAAAGGTAGAATAGTTACATAACCCCTTTGAGAGAAAGCAGATAACTCAGGGCCCAAACCGACAAGCCAAAATAAAGCTGCTTCAGGTCACTTTGGAGGTATGCTGTTTAAATGGCACATGTATCTTAAGAGTCCAGAAGCTTCACCAAAGCTGCACCCCAGTCTTTAGGAATGCCCTCCCTGTGTTTCGGGGAGGGCATTCACCATTTGTACAGTGGAATAAAGATATTAATAGGTTTATTTGGGGGGGGGGAGGAAGAAACCGCGGGTCCGATTTAAAACTATGCAGGATGATGTGAGGCATGGGGGTATGGGACTTCCGAATTTAAAAATATACTACTACGCCTGCTGTTTCAAGTGGTTGGTAGATTGGTTCAAATTGGAGGATAGACATGCCTTAAATTTGGAACTGGCCGGGACATTATTTGGGACACATGCTTATCTTTTTTATGGTAAGGTTAAAGCTAACAATGTTTTTTACATCATTTTGTCAGGAAAGCCCTCATGAAAGTTTGTCTTAAGTTCAAACCGTTAATATATTCGAAGCTACCAATGTGGGTTTCGATAAATGAGGCTTTCCATAGAAATGATGAAATATGCCCAGGCCGATGGATTATCTATAGAGATATTTTAGTGGTTGATAAGAGGACTAATGTGCTGTCTATAAAGTCACAGGAGGATTTAGAAAAAGAAGGTTTGTGCATGAATTGGTTTCTGTACCGTCAAATTAAAGAAAGATTTATTTTGGATCTTAAAACTACTAACATAGAACCGATAACACTTGAATTTGACAACATAATCTTTGCGAAAAATGTCAGGAAAATTTCTAAATTTTATAACTTTTTGTTGAGATTAGAAATGCACGAGGAATCGGTGAAACTGTCAATGGTAAAATGGGCACAATATTTAGGTGAATCTTTGCCTTTAGCCCAATGGGAGAAAACCTGGTGTAGCCGACTAAAATACATAGTGTGTATAGCAGTTAAGGAAAATTATTACAAAATGCAAAACAGGTGGCATCTTACTCCCCTGAAACTTTCCAAAATTTATAAAAATCAGAACCCAAATTGTTGGAAATGTGGGAAAGAACGGGGCTCCTTTATACATATGTGGTGGCATTGTGAATGTGCCAAGAAATATTGGATACAGATACATACTAAAATGCAGTTGATAACGAATTGTAAATTTAAGTTTGAACCAAAAATGTTTTTATTGAATATGATTTTGGATTGTAAACTAGTAAATATGCATGGGAAACTGTTATATTATATGATTTCAGCTGCCAGAATGGTCTACGCTTCTCACTGGAAAGGGGCCACTCAGCCCACATGGAAGGATTGGATTGTGAAACTCTTAAGACTTTATGGAAATGGACAAACTTACTTGTCATGTTAAAAACCTCGACTGGGAGAAGTCTAAAAATGTATGGAACCCTTTAGTGTCATTTATTAAAACTGAAGATATAACCTCCAACTGTTTTTGGTAACTTCGTAGTTTTTTGAAGTTTAATTATAATTTAAAATATGTTGTTGCGAGGTTAAGAACTATGCACGAAATATATACATAAGGAAAAAGCGAGTTAATTTGACGATTTGATTCTCCTTTCCTATTCTTTATTTAAAGAAAGGAGGAGAACTTAACCGGCAAGGTGAGAAAGTAATTTCTTGGTTATATGAAAGTATTAATGACAATATCGTGGCTCAAAAAGGTCTTAATGATTCTCTAGGAAGTTTTCTTTTTTGTTTGTTTGCTCTCGTGTGGATGATGTTATTGTTATGATATGTGTAGTGTATATGTTAATATGGATGTAATGTGTATATTTTCTTTATTGTATATGACCACACACTCAGAAAGGAGAGATGTAGTAGTGATGGGCGACTGATCCTGAATTTGCTGGAAGGCAAACTTCGCCAAATCCTCAAGGTCTAGCAAATTCCTCATTGCCTGGAAGACAATTTCATGGTCCAAAGGGTGAAGAGGCAACAATGATGCAGCTATTTTGGATCTGTCCTAACCAACAGGGATGACCTAGTTAATGGAGTGCAAGTGGTGTGGGATCCTTAGGTGGGAGTGATCATTTACTCCTGGAGCTTGTAGAAAGGAGAAGCCAGGCATAGTCAGACATGCATTCTAGACTTTAGGAAATCGGATTTTAATAAACTTAGAAAAATACGGGTGATGATCCCATGGTATCCCAAGATTGCTGGAAGCCCAGATGAAAACAGGGTGAATTGTTATTAAAATAATATATCTCACAGAACATTCTAAAACATCTTTATCAAAACAGAAACTCCAAAAGTAAAAAATAACTATAATCCCAACAGTACACAACTTACTGCCAATCTGTAAGTAATTATCCCCTAAACCAAACTTACAAATGAAGCTTCTTAATGCACTGCCATTTTTCACAAGGAGATAATTTCCACCTAAGGACTGTAATGAGTAACACCAATGCAAATGATTGTGTACCACAGGTCCATATGCATCAAGTAAGCACACATATTATCTGTGGCACAGAACAAAACTAAAAAAACCCTTCACAATGTTATGTTGCATTGGCTCTGAGCAACTGACCTCAGATCAAGCTGAGTAGGACGGATCCACCAAAATGGGGCATCTGGACTTAATAAAGTGGAATAGGACAGCTACTAATTTAAAAAAAAATCCAGCCTGAGCAGTAACAACACAAAGGCCACAGGAGGCAAAAAGGATGCTTGTTTGTATTTAAATCCAGTAGATTTTAAACTGAAATATAGGACCAAGGCATGAAGGGAAACAGTCAAATGGTAAGCATGTATAAAGGCAGGGCACGAAGGAGGATAAACACGACTGATGGGAATAAAGAATGAAATCTTTTTTTGGAGATGAGACAATGTGAGGCTCTGTAACCGACTGACAGCAGAAGCTAAGGGAAATAGAGAATTACAATGACCAGTCATATATGAAGAATTTCGTATATGCCTGAAAATATCTGTTGCAATCAAGATATAAAGGAATCCTGCAGCACCTCCTAGATGGAAAAAAGACCTTTCTTATCTAGCATGAACTATTTCATCAAATGTGTCAATGGAATCAATGAAAACTTATGCTAGTAATTTCTTTTTAGTCAGTTAGGTCCAAAACACATGCAGAAATAATTTGGTTTGAGACCACTTTAAACTGCCCTGGTTCAATGCTAGAGAATTGTGGAAACTGTAGTTTTGTAAGACATTAGCCTTCACTGTCAGAGCATTCTGGTGCCCACAACAAACTACAATTCCCAGGATTCCCTAGCACTGAGCCAGGGCAGTTTAAAGCAATCTCAAACTGGATTATTTCTGCAGTGTGGTTGGACCTTAGTCTCAAAAGTGCTAGCAGATTCCTTTGTATCTTTTTCTGCTGGAACAGATTAACATGGCTGCATCTTAAAATTTCTTTAAGAAAGTGAGAGAGCCCACTCAAGCTTGTTCACATTTTAGCTTCCAGGAAAGCGTTACTTCCCAAGCTCCTCCAGGTCACTGAGGCTTTCCTTCTTTCGGCCATGCTTAAGCTTGAAATTGTGCAGCTTCCCTGATAAGTGACAAATGGAACGGGAGACTTGTGGCTGAAATTTTAAAGAGGGGACAAAGTGTTCTGTCAAGCACCATACAAATCAGAAAATCTGGGTATTTATAAGGTTTCTACACACCGAAGTTCCCCGTATTTTCTCTCTTGTTTTTAAAGCAATTAAATATGCAGATCATCTCCTCTGCAGATTAACTGGTAGAATTAATCACCCTTAGTGTAGGATGATTGGAAAGGAGACAAGGCCTAAACAGTAAATTGTGCAGAGATACAACTGATAGCCTCGCTGGATACTGGCTCACATGAAAAATTTAATACGTTTATGTCAGTGCAGTAACAATTCTGTCACGATTCTCAATAGGAAATTACTGTTACTAGATAACTAAACATAGAATAGGCCAGCAAATTAAAATGATCATACATTTCAACATTACATATATAAAGGATTATGTACCGAAAACCATGACTGATATGTCCTCCCTTGTAGTTAGTGTTATGCTGCATGCGCACGTGTGTGTAATACAAATTTAAAACAAAACCTAAACCCACACACTGTACATACTGTCCCACGTCATTGCAGCAACACACTATACTTGCTGAACTGTTGATACCCATTCAATAGCTTGTGCCAAGACTCTCTATGGCACTATCAATATCTTCTTCATGGCTATACATTGTTACCAGTTGCTGACACCTGTAAACCATTAAAATCAGAAATATATGACTATTCGAAAG
Organism: Sceloporus undulatus; assembly: GCF_019175285.1. NCBI lineage: Eukaryota > Metazoa > Chordata > Lepidosauria > Squamata > Phrynosomatidae > Sceloporus > Sceloporus undulatus. The sequence continues at coordinate 221,243,901 of NC_056523.1, forward strand.
ATACATTTATTGAATAACAATACAGTAAGCAATAAAAACTGGGCAAACATTTTCTTTTTGGTTTAATAGTAACTTTTCTACTTCAACTTGAATCTTAGATCAAATTTAAAGACAACTAATTAAGCATTAAAAAACCCACAACATACAAAGAATCTATATATTATTGTTATTGTTAATTATTATTTTTATTTTGTAATCCCACTCTTTTGCAAGAACCTGGACCCAGAGTGCTCACAATATTAAAAGAACAGCACAATTAAAACAAGGAAGTGGTACATTAAATAGAATTACATTGTTACAATATTAAAAATAGATTACTTAGTAAAAATTAATAATATATTCTACAACAAACTCTATTTAATCCATTCCACAAACACTCAGCAATGAAATCAAGGGATAGTATTCTGAAATAAAGTAATCTTGAGTATTACCAGAAAAAGCGTACAGCCTAAATTCTGGTTTTGGTCCTAAAGAGAAATAAAGTCAAGGATCACTTAGTAATAAATAACTTACTGGTAACATTGAATCCTTTGATTCAGTTATTTACTCATACTCTAGTTGGGACCACAGTAACACAGGAGTAGTAATAACACACAACCAACTCTATATTAAAGACTAATTATTCTCACCAGGAAAATGTATATTTCCCCCTATGTGCTCAAGTGATTCTAATTAACAAGTCAAACGGGTTCATGGCAGCATCTATAGTTTTTTGTGGGATTTTTTAGGCTAGTGAACAATATCTAGAAGAGCTATCCTGATATTTCGCCAGCAGCTGTGGCGGGCTCTCGAGAATGTTGGCATGAAAGACGGTGGGGTATTAGACTGTTTGGTTGAGAGAGCAATTTACATGTTTGATCTGTGTAGTTTCTGTTCTTGAATGGTAGAACCTCAGGGTGTAATTTAATTAATGACTACTCTTTGCTGGGAATCCCCTCACCCTAATGGTTTTCAGTTGCTGTCGTTGCAAATGAAAAACCAACGCAGGTGTGAGTGGATTCCCATGCAGACCAGCAGAAAGCGTTCCTCTTTTTTGAGACTGGCAAAAGACTGGCTCTTCTGTCGCCAAAGCGGTGGCTTTGTGGCACTCCTGCAGTGTGTGGTGAACAAATACTGTGGCTGCTGGAGTGCAGCAAAACTGTCCGCCCGTGTAGGGCAGCTTCACCTGGCTTCCTGCCAGCTGTGGGGCATGCTTCATCAAAACAACAAACGCCCCAAGCCAGCATGAAGCCACCTCAAGGATGGACCGTCTGTTTTGTGCCCCTACATGACTCATGGACCCGTTAAAAACAACAGGTGCTGAATCTTAGTATTTTAATAATTTCATAATTTAATAGCCCAGTTGGCAATGTATTGACCGAACTAAATAATGCCTATTCATTTCCTAAAATAGGACGTTTAAAAAAAACTTTTTTCTATGGTGATTAAAAGCAAATGAAAATGAAATGAAAAGTAGTTTTAAATCATTTTTTTTATTAGTATACATCTGATGTTCTGTCCTTGTAAAATTGTAGGGCAGATGCTCATATTCGTGTTCTAAGCCAGATCATTGTCGTAGGGAACTAGACTCTGTGTGTCATGGAGGCCAGCAAGACTGACTGAATGCAGTTACCATTCCATTGAGAATGGTAACCTATCTATCTACTTGCAGTGGCAATGTTTTCAAACTGCTAGGTTGGCAGAAGCTGGTGACTAGTGACGAGGTGCTCACCCCAAGCATGCAGCACTACTAGGCCCTCGAACTTCCAGCTTTCCAATCTTTTGATCATCAGAACTCTGGCGTCTTAAACCACTAGTTTATTCCACCACAGTTCCATTATATATACTTGTTCATGAATATGTGTTAACAATGAATAGCTCACAGGGGTCGGCAAACCTACGGCGCGCAGGCCGGATGCAGCCCAAACAGAGGCTTTCCATCAGCTGGCCCCTGGCTGCTCCTGCCGCAACGCCGACAGTTGCGGCTTTTTCGCCGCTCTGTGGAACCAGCCATTTTGGGTGAAAAAATGGCGGCAAAAATCGTCGCGCGACATCCCAGAGATCGCACGTAGAATTTCACAGACAACCTTTGTGGCAAAAAATAAGATGAAAGCACAAAGTCTCACACTACTTCCTTTTGTTTGCCCGCCATTTTTTTCGCACAAAATGGCCGGCGATCGCCAGGCTCAGGGTTTTCCGACAGCGGCATGCAGGCCCCTGGGAGGCCGTGTGCCGTCACGGTGGCCCTCCAGGAAGGGCTCCTGCGATTGGCAATGGGCCTCTGGAGGCCTGTTTGCCTTCAACTGGGGTCCTCCAGGAGGGCTCCTCAGACTGCAATGGGCCGTCTGGGAGGCCCGTTGCCGATTCACTGGGGCCCTCCAGGAGGGCTCCGAACGGTGGGCAAGCGGGCCCCCTGTGAAGGTCCGTTTGCCGTTCGCTTGTGGGCCCACTCCAGGAGGGCTCTCGATCGCTGGCAGTCGGGCCCCTGGGAGGCCTGTTTGCCTGTCCAGGGTGCACTCCAGGAGGGTCGTCCGTACGGTGGCACAGGCCTCTGGTGAGGCCCAGTGCCTTCACTGGGGGTCCTCCAGTAGGGGCTCCGGATGTTGCGCAGTGGGCCTCTGGGAGGCCCGCTGCCTTATTTGCCTCTGAGCCCTCGCATGGAGGTGCTCCATGTCAGCAGCAGCGGGCCGTCCCGAAGGCGCCATTGCCTTTCACTGGTGTTCCTCCAAGAGTGGCTTTCGGTCAGCGGCAAGCGGGCACTGGCGTTCAGGGGCCGTTCGAAGAGCGTGCGTGGTGTGGGAGGGCCTCCATCACGGTGGTCCCGCCGGTCTGGTTCCCTTGGCCTCTGAGAGGGCCTGGGGGCCCCGTCAGAGGGCCAGCAAAGAGAGGAGTGGCCTGCCCGGGGTGGGTGGGTGTGTGTGTGTGGAAGCTCCACCCACAGAGGGGTGGAGGCGCTCACCCGACCGGCATGGCGGGCCCCACCACCCGGGGGGTGGAAGCTCCACCCCCTGCTTCCGGCCCACCCAGATTGTCCCTGAGGGGCAGCCACACCCGGCCCCCCCCGGCTCAAAAAAGGTTGCCCGTACCCCTGAACATAGCCAATCCTTTTTTATTCTTAAAGTTGAATCATAATGGAAATACAGTTTGGCCCTCCTGGTTTTTATGGGGGATTCATTCTCCCCAAATGAAAATGGAGACTCATACGCTTATGTTCAAGCTCCACGGGCTTGAATGGAGGCATGCCCCCATGTCGTCGTGTGCGATTGCAAACAAACAACGGAGGGTTCGCCCCGTCCGCAATAATTTCAAGTCCATTAGGATGGGTGACTGGTATTCCACTTCAATTAATGATGTATTTTATGTTGGAAAAATAGGTGTGTGTAATGGAAGAAGAAAGGAAGAGCAGAAGAAAGGAAGCCGTGGAGTATTTATAACACAATCATAAAAGTCATTAAAAACAATGATAATTAAAACAAGTTATAGATAAGATCAGAATATTTGGGCTTTCTTTGGTGGAAAGAATTTGGCTATATCAGTACCATTGCGTTTAGACCAATATCGAACATTCACTTAAAAGATTCATGAGAAGCAGAATTCTTCGTGTTGTCAACTTAATACACCTTTAAAACTTAAATTAGACTTATAGATTTAGATCAGCATTACAAATGCCAATATGAGAGAGCTCAGATATTTGATCCATAAGGTTGTTGCATGAGGCAATCACACAACCTGAATAAACATCTCCAAAGATGAGCATTTCTTTACAAGCCAACCTAAACAAAGATACAAATGTTAACTAAACTAGTTTCGTAATTTAGTCATAGGAGTCATAATGTGTAGACAAAGGGGTTGGCAACTATGGCCTGCAGGCCGCATACCGGCTGGGCGAGGCTTGGGACCAGCCCCTAGCCCGGTCTGTGCAGCATGATTGCCGCCCCTGCCGCAGCTTCCTCCACGCCCGCGCTCTGGGTTGCAATTTTGAGTTCGGCCCCCCAGTTGTCTGAAGGACAGCAACCCAGCCCTACCATCTCAAAAAGGTTGCCTAACCCCTCGATGTAGAATAAAAGCTTATGAGACAACAGGCTGCATACTACACTGCAAGAAATAAGTTCAGTCTGACACCACTTCAATCAATCAATAGGTTAATGTGATTAGCCCGTATGGTCATCGCAAGTATTTGACACAACTTGAACTGCCACAAGCTCAATGCTATGGGAATGTGTGGGAATTGTAGTTTTTGTAAAAACAGTTTTCTGTGAGAAGAGAATTGTAAACCCACACAACAAACTACATTCTTAGAATTTCAATAGCACTGAGGCCATGTAGGTAAAGCGGTATCAAGGTGGATGATATTCTGCAGTGCAGATGCAGCCACAGAAGGTTTAAGAAAAACTCAAGAGGTGGTCATAGATGTTTAGATTTAAGTTACACTCACCATGTTCCTGGGCTTAGTGCCGTAGCTCGTTCGTATAGTCCGTCAAGAGTCATGCATGCTTTGTGGTGACGCTTGCCTTTGTGAAAGAGAACAAAATGGGTATTATCAGATGATTTTTCACTAGTTTTTGTAACAAGTATATCAGTTCTCTAATCTAGGAACTTCTTTGTTTCTCTTAGACAGGGAGAGAGACACAAGATCAAATAAAACCTTCAAAAAGTTTTGCATGTGTGCCGTCAATTCCTAACAGCAACGAATTATTCACAAGAAATATCAGCATTTATTTACAAGAAAGAAAGAAAGAAAAGAGAGAGAGAGATAGAGAGAGAGAGGAGAAAGAAAGAAAGAAAGAAAGAAGAAAGACATTCCTTACACTTATGGCTGCAAAAATGTGCTTGGACGAATGTGAGCAGTTCTGCAGAAGCCCAAGATGGCTGAATAAGAATTCCAGTCATCCTATATTAAAACTTTAAAGCCCATATAGTGCCTTTACCCTCCAGATGAAGGCCAAGTCACAGGCATGCTCTTACCTAATCCTTTCTCTGAAGAAAAAAGCAAAAGCAAAAAACAAACTAAGAATGTGTTTGGCAGAAATGTCAAAACAGTATAAGGACCTGCGCTGACTGTACACAAGGTTTCCTTTCACATACAACTGGGCTACAGTACCTTTAGCAACTTTCAGCTGTGCCATGGTCAGTTTAATCTCGGCTGCCTTCTCAGGGTGCTGACAGCGAACTCCTGGAGGACAAAAAAGGAACACAAATAAACATTTTAATTGGTTCACTTACTGCAGCTTAAGGAAAGATTCAAACAAAAGATTTAGCCACAGAGACTGGAAAAATGATTTTTGTAGAACTGTGTAAGGATAATGAACACTTAATTTCAAAGGTTTATACAATCCCCTTTGAAACTATAGAGATGGAAGATGAATCTGCACAAGAGTATAAGATCAGCTGAGCAACAAATTTAGAATGTAATGTGTCAAATTGGTATATGGGAAAAATATGGTCCAAAGACGTAAATGTATTAGTAGCATTGAAAAGAAAAATATATATGGATGTATAAATATCTAACCCCAAATAATTGTGACAATGTCTAGGAAATTTCAAATAGATCTGTGGTTGTCAAGACGTTATATATACATATACATACATCATACATACATACATATATATAGATATATAGTGTTTTTTCTGGATTGAAGGGTCAGAGCCTTTTTGCTTTAGTGAATGTTGTGCTTAGTTTTTTAGTTAGTGTTAAAAGGTTTTTAGTAGGAGGTATTATTGTGGGGGTGTGTGTGTGTGTGTATATATATCTTCATTCGTTTCTTTTTTACCTCTTCTGTTTCTTTTTATATTTTTCTTTCTTAAGGTTTATGATACTGGTTATGAACTAGACGGTGTTAAAATTAATAAACATATAATAAAAACAAAAACCAAGGTACACAAATCAAGAACCTTTCAATCAGGATCAGATACACAATTTATATTGCTATTGCTCTGTATTATTTTATATCATCTGAACTCTCTGTACCAGGTGAATATACTCTAACCATATGCATTTTCAAGGGTTGGCAGACACTTCTAGCAAGCAATTAGAATAAATTAAAGGTCTCTTGACAATATTCCTGTGTAAGACAACATTTAACTGTGGTAAAACATCACTCCTCTCCCACCCACATTACAGAAGCTAATTAAACTGTAAATGCTGCTCTGGCATTATTGTCAACTATGGCTGATTCAGTCTCCAAGCACGTCATCATAAAGTAAAGCTGATAATGATTTTTAAAACCTACTGCAGAAATAGTGCTGCAGCATACCTAGTTCTGAAAATGAACACAAAAGTGGAATGCAAGCATGAGACAAGGAGTGAAAAAAAAGGGAGTATAAGGTGTGTGGGAGAAATCCAGCAACATTATGTCTGCCCTGGAATACCTGGATTTAAACCAGGATTAAGGCAACACATCATCATTAGAAATATGGTAATTATGATTAATCATCACACTTATTAATAAGGCCAAAAGATAACAGAAAATGGAAAAGTATCTGATGTCAGAGAGGAAAATGAGTGGAAAATCATTGAGATAATCTACATGGATGCAATTATTCAAAGAAGGTTCACAGTGATAACTAAAAGTTGTGAAATTTTCTTTGAGAAAATCTCAAGCAAGCAACTGCAGCCTACCTGTAACAACTCTATTGCTTTGGTATGCTGTTTCTCTCGACACAACTGAGCTGCCTGGATTAGCACAGGGAGGAGGTGTTCAGGGCTTTGTGACTGTAAACTTGATGACAGTTTGCGGCACTGATCTGCCTGAAGAACAAGAGGAACAAGGAGGAGGAAAGTTAAAATACACATTCTGTAGAAAGAAGGCAGACTGTAGAAATGGCAGGCTAAAAACAACTGTGTTGAGCATTAAAGCCTGTTGCTGCTCCCCCCGCCAAAGAAAAGACACTCCCTTTTTTTATACAAATACTGTACTAAACAATTTGATTAATTTTATGGGGACTTCCTATTGTAATGTTCAGAAACAGCTTACTAAAAATTTGATCCTCAGATGGCCTCTGCTGTAATCAATTATCTTCAAACTATGTACTGATAACCCACCAAATGACTTTCAAATTCGGAAATCTTGGGAAGTTTTTTTGGAAACTTATCAACGAGATAGTAAATTCACCCAGAATGCCATCATATTTCTGCTCCAAATTTCTGGGTGAATTTCAGAAAGGCCTAATATCTCCTGAAAACAAAGTCAGAATGGCAACCCCCATTTTCCCAATAAGATCACTACCTAATGTTTGTGGGACCATGCAAGACTGTGGGAACAAGGGATCAAGGTGATCCTGGTGAAACAGATTTATAGTCTTCAAGTAAGAGATTATCTATATTTATAACCTTTATTTATGAAGCGCTGTAAATTTACACAGCGCTGTACATGCAATCTTTTTAGTTAGACGGTTCCCTGCGCTCGGGCTTACAATCTAAAAAGACATGACACAGAAGGAGAAGGGAGTGGTGGAGGGAAAGGGTAAGAGGTCCTAGCAACATGTCACCTGCCACATCATTCTCCAGCCCCCAAATGTACTCCTGAATGAGTCAAGGCAGAAACTGAAACTCTTTTAAATGAGAACAAGAAACACAGTCTGTAACAGAACAAGAAACACAGCCCTCCCTCCAGACCATCTACCTTGGTCCAGGCCTTGGAGGTAGAGAGGAACTGCTGGACCTCTTACCCTTTCCCTCCACCACTCCCTTCTCCTTCTGTGTCATGTCTTTTTAGATTGTAAGCCCGAGCGCAGGGAACCGTCTAACTAAAAAGATTGCATGTACAGCGCTGTGTAAATTTACAGCGCTTCATAAATAAAGGTTAATAATAATAATAACAACAACAACAACAACAACAACAGCAACAACAACAACTGTCGGCGATGCTTTGATCTGGATTTCCTGCATGGCAGGGGGTTGGACTGGATGGCCCTTGCGGTCTCTTCCAACTCTATGATTCTATGATTCTAGAAGTGCTATTGTTCCTTGAAACAAATCATGCAGGCCCACCTGGTTATGTATTTATTGCCACTGTGTCAAATTCAGCAGCAATAGGATGTGGCTCCTGGTAGATTTTAGGAAGGCAAATTGGCCCTGTGATCTCAGAAGCTCCCCATTCTATACATTAAGAGAATCCTAAGCTACCACCTTCCAAACACTTCAAAAATGGGAGGTGGCAAGGAGTAACCACCTTGTGATCTCGCTCTTGCCTTTTTAAACAGAAGTACAGGGCTCCCCCGGGTTACGAAATTAATTCGTTCCGCGGCGCCATTCATAACCCGAAAAGCATTCGCAAGCCGAAGCCCCATAGGCGCTAATAGCGAAAGCCGCGATTTGGTGCGAAAAAGCGCCGAAAAGCACCAAAAATTTTTTCGTAACCTGAAATAATCTTCGTAACCCGGAACAGTTATTTCCTATGGGATTTTTTCGTATCCCGGAAATTTCGTAACACGGCGCATTCATATCCCGGGGTACCAGTGTACTAGTCTGGCAGATAACTGAAGTTTGTTTTTACTGGGGAGGGGACATGTGTACGTGATGTGCATCTTCAAGTCATTTCCAATTTATAGCAAACCTATCATGGGGTTTTCTTGGGATAATTTGTTCAGAGAAGGTTTGCCATTGCCTTCCCCTGAGGCTGAGAGCATGGGACTTACCCAAGGTCACCCAGTGGGTTTCATGGCTGAGCTGGGAATTGAACCCTGGTCTTTGGAATCATAGCCCAATGTTTAAACCACTATGCCACATGGCTCTTTATTTCTGAAATCGCATATCTTTAGCAGGTATGTTCATTGTGAAAAGAGCAGTTTGATTCTAAGCTCAGGTAAGTCATGGATCATATGAAACTAGCATAACATTACCTGGTTAGTGTACATAGCCAGCAAAGCTTTATTAAATTCTATTGCTTGGAGCTGTTTCTTGGACAGTTTATGCTCAACACCTTCTGCATTGGTCAGCTTCACCTTTTTCTTTGAATCAAAAACATTTTGGTCCTGTGGAAGGTAAAACAGTGTATCAGCACAAGGCTACACTGACATGATCTTTGTTACAGTCCTTACAAGATTTTTGCTATGGTACATTCTTTACATGTACAGTCAGCCTTCCTGATCCAAGGATTCAAGCATCCATGACTTGAAAATATTCAAGAAATATATAAATTCCAAAAAGCAAACCTTCATTTTGCCATTTTATATAAGGGACACCATTTTACTATGCCATTGTATTTAGTGGGACTTGAGTATCCACAAATTTTGGTATCCATGGGAGTTTCCGGAACCAAAGGCCCACTGTACGCCTTTTGCAACTGAGGTTAAAATGCTTATACAGTTTGAGGTAATATTAGTTTACAAACACAGTGGAGGAATTACTAGGATAAATGTGTACCTTATTAATAGTAATGATGTTATTGGCAATGACAGCAAGCAAGCCCACGTCTGTTGGCCTGTAGAGAACAGGATACATGTACATTTGTAAATTATTGTTGATTTGAAAAGAGGTTTACAACCATTATCAATTCAGAGAAGCACTTACTTCAGTTTGATTATCTGATTGTATAACTGCAGAGCTTCCTCTGTGTGACCTTGAAGCTGAAAAATGTAAGCCATCTGGCCATGAATAATGGCCAGTTCTGCGTCAATGTCTTCTTCAGTCACATCCTAAGAGAAAACAAAGAAATATTAACATTCTGTCCTGGACAATGTGTTTCATGTTTGAGTAACTGGCTTCTAACAAAATTGAAAACAATAATTCTGATTAAACCCACAGAGAACTATTCTGCTGGTTCCACTTATCTCAATGGGAGTGTTATGTAAGTATTTATATTAAAATCAATGAGTTTAAAAAGTGCTTCACCTTGCTGTATCCTGACCAATACAAATTTATTTAATTACTTACTTACTAACTAACTATTCTTTGTCCTGACATGGGACCCAAGGCAGCTTACAACAAGATTAAAGCCAGATGGAGCTTTAAAACTTACTATTCAAAAGTTAAAATACAATTGAACAAGCTACCATATTAAAATCCCATTAATTAAAAAAATAAAATATCATTTAAAATACAATAAAGACAAAAATACAGACCCATCCCCCCCAAAAGACCCATAAATACAAACAATTAGATGTTTTAACAATTAGATGGCTTTAAGCCATGAATAAAAGTTGTAGATTTTCTTCCTGTTAGTATGAGCAGTGCACTTGCTACCATGTCTACCTAGCCTAAGTCTTCACTGTCACATCTGTGGTGAAGGCATTTTTGTGAACAAGACAAAGTGCTAATTAAGAAGTCCTGAATTTGAGCACCTTGTGGAAAAGCAAGCAGCTATAATATAACCTGAGTGTACCCAAACAGTTAGCACAGACAATGCAAATGTTCAAGTTAACTTAACACAGGAAATCTATTTCTCATTGTATCCATAACAGCTTACCGAGTCTTCTGCGAGAGACTGACGACATAAATCTGCAGGGAAATGTGATATATTAACTTTAGTAGAGATAGGAATCACCAACAGTGAGACTACTAACAGATGCAGTAGTGCTTGCATTTCAAACAGTTATTAAAAATAGAAAATATATTCAATTTAGAAAATACATCCCAAGAGATAGAAACAAAAAATATCCAGCTAAAAAACTGTACAAAACATTGACCCACACAATAACTTTTAGATAATGGCTTATTGCCATGTGCAGATATTGCCAAGGCTAATATAATAAGACAGCACCATATAATTTTGTAGTCTCAAATCATCATTCTCCATGTCTAAGACCTAATTTATCCTCATTATCTTTTATTAGGTTATTGACCAGTAAAAATATACTTGAACAGATTCATCAAGATGCCTAGAACACAGACATAAGAAGCCTCTCCTCTTTTGAACTTCCCTGCTGAATTTTTCTAAAACAACCAGACACCACTGATTCCTTCCATAAAGCAGTGGGCAAACGTACACAGTTCACTCTTACAATTCAATCTTCTGTCCATTACCTTCTGCTTTCTGAAGGCTTTTCATTGCTTCATTGAGTTTGCCTTGTCCTATCAAAGCACAAGCAGCATTGTAACACAGCTCATAAGTGGCTTCCTGAAGTCCTAGATCTTCCTGGACAAAGCAAAAATTCCTGTGTTTATTATGACAAACCTGGTGTATAACTACATGAACCATATCACCAAAAAAATTTCCTTTTAAAACAAAAATTAAGATGGCTAGACACACAGTAAACTATTTTTCCAAAAGACGCTGTCACATGAGGATGCAATGAATGTTAAAACCTCATAATCCACGAGTGGGGAAACATGTCAACATTAAGGACACATACCAACACTAGTCTACAAGTCTTCTTTCTATTTGCAAGAAAGAGCACTATGAAAGCAAATCACATTATTCTAAAATTTCAAATTTCTTTCTTATATTGGCTATGATGATATGTTAAGCCCTCAGCAGACATCAGTAACATCAACATGTTCTCCTGTCAGATAAGTTTCTTCACATATTTTAATACATAATTTAAAGTATATTGTTTTAAGAATTTCTCATGATTCTATAAAAATAAATACAAGGCACTAAACAGAATAGCGATATTTAAAAATTATGAAAATTTGCAATTAAACTACAAGCAAAATGAAATTCACAACCAATGTAACCCAATCAATAACCATTATCAGAATTTAACAAACCATACCTTTAAAAATTACTGAAAGAGGCAATCTTTACCTATATGCCAAGAAGTTAGCAAACATAGGATAAACCAAATTTCTGTAGTTCCACAACAGAAAAAGACCTGCTCATTGTGCCAGCCTGTTGTACCATTCATGTTGTGTACATAGCAGAGTGGAAGAGTGAAGCAGCATATGAGGAGATGAATTTAAGTATTGGACTACTTCATATAGATGGAGGGAATTCATAAAAGAAAATAATCCCAAACTGATAAGGCTTTAAAAGTCAAACTATCATTCTCACTCCTGAGCTCAGAAACAAATTTGCATCCATTTAGATACTATAATATTTGGGCTCTATAGTTGGATTTTCCAGCTGCATTTAACATTCTGGATCCATCCAGTCAAGTTTCCAAACTGCTTCAAAGTGCTTTCAACCCCACAAAGACCACATACTGTATATACTCAGGTGTAAGTCTAGAAATCCGAGTTAAAAAATTGATCCCAAAAACCTGGGTCAAACCTATTCACGGGTCAATGCAAGTGCTGTACCTTAACTCAAAATAGGAACCATCTCCCTGAGTGGCAAAAGGTAAGTGCTAAATCCATCACAGGAGAACCTAAAAGAACCACCAACCTCTACTCTCTCCACTGTTGTGCCACTTCTGGCCTTTTTGAATGCTTGGACAGGAAAACAGCAGCATTCTTTGGCATCATTTTCATTTCCTTCATTTGTTACATCCATTGTTGCATGCCCCTAATTTTTACCCTCAACCTATATATGGATCCTATCAAAAGGTATAATTTTGGCCCCAAAACTTGTCCTCGACTTATAAATGAGGTCTACTATATAAATGGGTCAAGTATATACGGTAATAGTAATCAAACCTGGAGGTGACTATGCTTGTGTATAATTCCATTTAATTCATAATCTTGAGCAGAACTGTTAAAAGCATCTTATAAGCCCTAAATGGTCTGAGACCCCAATACCTGGAGGAACTTATATACTGTATCTACCCAAACATGGAGATCTGGTAGAAGGACCCTGCTCTGTGTCCCACGGGATGCAATGCAGAAACTCTGCTGTGGTATCCATATCGTGGAATGCCCTCCCCTTGGAGGTTTGATTGGCGATGATGTTGACTTCATTTCAGCACCAAGCTAAAATTTGTCTCTGTATCAAAACCTTTGGAGTCTAAGGAGCTTGGCTTGAATCCTTTAAACTACTTAATATATTTTAGGCTGTTTAAAATTGCTTTTCTCTGTATGTTACCCTTGGGATAAAGGGCACATAAGTATTTAAATAAAGAAAGACTAGAGAACCTCAAGCTAAAATAGTCAGAAAATACTCATTTCTAACTGTATTTAATGACTATGGTCTGTTACAGACTGCCAAAATAAAGCCGCTTCGGGTCTCTTTGGAGGTATGCTATTTAAATGATGCATGCATCCTAAGAATCCGGAAGCTGCACCAAAGCTGCACTCCAGTGCTTAGGAATGGAGAGTGGCTTTGGTGCGACCTCCGGACTCTTAGGACCCATGCATCATTTAAATAGCATACCTACAAAGAGACCCGAAGCAGCTTTATTTTGGCAGTCTGTAACAGGCCTATGAATTTGCTTTTTAAGCCATAAAATAGAGCAGATTAGCAAAACAGATTAGCAAACCTATCATTATATTTTGTTATAGTACCCAACCAATTCATATGTTACAGTGTCACAGCAAGGAGGGGAGAAGATAGGACATACACATACAAGTATATATACCACCACCACAAACTTACTTACTGGCACCACTTTTTCCCAGGTGCTCTGTGCAGCAACAACTGCAGAAAGATTTGTCTTCCGTTCTTCTTCATAGTCATCCTGGGAGTTGCGGATAAGATCCCGGTATACAGCTAGGCAGTCATCATAACGCTCTAATCTATACAGCTAAAAGAGAACAACTACGTAGCAGTTCAAGAAATAAGAGTACAGTATTCAAAACTAGCACCGCAAAATACAATGCTAATGATGCTTTCACAGTAATCTTTATTCTAAATTTGTATAGCAATGGATTATACAGTGCTCCCGCGTTATACGCGGATGTGCTATACACAGTTTGAGCTTATGCACAAAGCTGTGTAGAGCCGCATGGGGTGCAAGTCCCATTCGAATGAATGGGGTGCGAGCCCATGGCACGCGCCGCCGCATGCATGAGCCCCATTCACTTGAATGGGCTCGAGCATACGCGCAATTTGGCTTACGTGGGGGGCGCCCCAGAACAGATCCCCGGGTAAGCCAAGGGTGCACTGTAGATTTAAAGAAATGAAGCAGCTTGCTTGAGTCCTCAGTGAGTTCATGGCACAGCTATTTAAAACCAACGACTTCCAGCTCATGCAGATAGCCATTATGTTACATCAGCTTTCTATAAGTACTATTCTTGGAAAATACAGTTCATGTCTAGTATGGGTTTTTTTTTAATTAATACAGCTACCTGCTTTAGATGAATAAATATTTTAATATCAATTTTAAAAGAATTACAAAATTGCAAACCAATAGCCAGTAAGGAAAACCACAGAATAAGCTAGACATCAAGATGTAGTGTTCATAGGTCAAAATGTCAAGTATTATTTACAGTCATCCCTCCTGATTTACGGACTTGGAGTCCACGGTCTCGATTATTCATGGACGGCAAATGGGGAGGGACAAAATGGCTTTTGCGTGCAGGGGCGCACCATCATTCAAATCAATGGGACTTGGTTATGGGCAATTTTCCAGATTCATGGGGGAGGGGGTCTGGAATGGATCCCCACAAATCAGGAGGGACGAATGTATTATGAAACATATGTAAACCTAATCCCCAGATAGCATGGCCACTCCCATGCTAGAAGTTATAAACCCCCCCCCCAAAAAAAAAGTCAACAGCAACCTACAACTTTAGATCCTTTATCGATGAACCATCAAGGTTATACTGAATACAGGAAACAAAACATAAACTTTAAATGTGTAAACTGCATAGGCTTGTTCATTTCCTTTTCTTAGCAGCAGCTCTGAAATGAAAAACATTTAAGGACTGACGACTTGCTCTGAGATAGTAACTATGATTAATAAAGATATGTTATAGGCTAATTTGTAGTCTTGTATTGAATCAGGCTAGAAAGTGGGAAATGCACTTCATGTATCAGAAAGAGCCTTTTTCAACCCTGTTAACTACAGTTTTCTACCTGGAGGTATAGAATTTGGGACCTTTTGTTTAAAGTGGAGACATTCTGCCACAGAGCTATGGTCTCTCTCCTTTTTGTGACAGCTGAAGGAAACTGAAGCATCGCATCAAGTTTCTAAAAACCAAGACATAATGAATTACATACAGAAGAGTTTTCAAGTTAGTAATTACCACTTGTCCATAGAGCTCTTTTAGTTTATTTGTTTGCTGGCTGACTCCTTCAATTGTCTTCAGGGCATTTTCAATTCTGTTCAACCTGTATTCACAATAAGCCTTCTCAAAGGCTATCAAATCACTGCAACACATAAAGCAGAAGTGGGATATAATTTCTCAGTATCCATTCCAAAAAATATTAGTACTTGCAAGTCTTGTTCCTTGTTATTGAACAGTTTGGAGCATGGCATTACACTCATAAGACTAAACAGAGGAGATGCACAGAAGGAAGAAGGAAACATTTTAACCTTTGGATTTTCCAGTATACTTGGTAGGCTTACAGAGATGCAATGCCTTACTCAGTTGATATTATTTTTCACTGCATTGCTATTACATGAAGAATATTACATAGCCTATTTTCTAATAAAATTAGAAAACTATTTTGATAAATACACATGTACATGACATATATAAGTAAATCTTAAGAGCATGCTAGGGTACTCTCATATGTCCCGAACTGTTAGCATGCTTCAAGATATATATTAAGGCAGGGGGAAATTAAAGTTAGTTGTAATCCAATAAAAAAAGAAATCTGGAGTAAAAATTCTGAACTCCACGCTTTTCACTAGGTATTTTTCATATTGTTTTGTCCGGTTGCTGTCTGACCCAACCAAGTTGTTCTATAATCATCAAAGCTTACCTGGTTAGTACTTTGGTGTGGGTGTGAATCACGCTGAGGGCTTCCTTAAAATTTCCATTCTGAATAAGACACACCACTTTGCAGTGGAGAGCAGTCACATCATCCTTGCTGATTTGTAATACTACAAAAAACAAATTCAGTGCAATAATCTATTATAAAAGCTTATTACCAATGTCTTACAAAACTTCAGCCTTCCCCAATTTGGTGCCCTCCAGATGTTTGAGACCTCAACTTCTATCGTCACTGGTAATGCTGACAGCAGCTGCTGGTGGAAGGCACTAGGTTCAGGCAAATGCAGTCCTGGAAATGCAGGAGTGACTTGGATTCTTATTAAGGGTTCCTTAAAGAGAAATTGAATTTTTTCTAACATTATATCATATTAGAAAGACAGGCCAGTCACATTTCCTTAACATTCCTTTGCAATGCATAGCTATGGAAAAATGATGAATGCAATCCAGGACATAGTTAAAGACTACATTGTTTAGAGAAGCATTCCCAGAGGCGAGCCCCTCTCTGACCCAGGAAGCCTCCTTTCAACCATCTAAGTCTCTCTTTCTCAACTTCAGAGGAAGGCAAAGGCAAAAGCAAAACCCCCTCCAAATGAGAAAGCCCTATGACAGGGCCACCGTAGGGTCACCATGAGCCACTGCCAAGCTCTGAGGCTGAAAGAGTGTGACTTGCCACTTGACAATGGGTTTCCATGGCTGAGTTTTTAACCCTGGTGTCCAGGGTCCCCATTCCAAGGTTCAAGCCATAACGCCTGGCTGGCTGTCCACAAACGCATCAAAAGAGGTGCGGGAATCCCACCGCCCTCCAGACGTTGCAGCTGTTAGTAGCGGGGGGGGGGGGGGCATTTCATGTTTTTGTATGTTTACTTATGGTGCAACCCCGCCTCAATCCGTGGGGAGAGGTGCGTGTGGAAGAAGGGTTAAAGTCCAGAACTTTACTTACGCTCAGGAGCTGAAGTGCTGAAACGTACTGAGAGCAAAGGTCGATATCCTAGGTCATGTCAAGTTCTCTGTTTAGGAATGTGAACCATTTCAAAATGTGGGATTTTTTGGCTCTGTGGCCATGTTCCAGAAGAGCTTATTCCTGACGTTTTGCCAGCATCTGTGTCTGGCATCCTCAGAGAATGGCATCTTCGCCTTCACAGATGCTGGAAAAACCTCTTCCAGAACATGGCCACAGAGCCCCAAAGACCCACAAAAAGCTATGGATGCCGGCCATGAAAGCCTCCAGCTTCACAATTTCCTAATTTAGGATTCTAACCCAAATGAAAGGAACAGTTTGGGGACAGTGAAACAACCCATACGGATAAAAGAGTGACTGATGGCTGACCCACTATTACTGTGATGATGATGAGGCTTTATTTATTTATACAGCACTGTGGATTTACACGGCGCTGTACATACAAGCCATGAAAAAGATACAACGGAGGACGTGGCCCAAGGAAAAAGGCGAGCCACTCATAAAAGCGTAAGCGCCATGTTTCTGGGTCAGGCTCGAGATGGAGGACGTTCGGGGTTCTTCCTGGATAGAAGGCCGACGTGGAGGGCGCGTCCGGGAAATGGAGGACGCGTCCGGGGAAAAGGGGGCACCCTCTGAGGCTCACTCACTCTTATTGACGGACTTGAGGGCGCGGCCGAAGTCCCCGTTCTGCCCGCTGCGACTGACTTCGCTCCACAGAGAAGCCACCGAAGCCGACCCTGCCGCCACAGACCCACTTCCGCTCCCCGAGCCGGCCGCCATCTTGGCAGGAGCAATAGAGAGAGGCTGACGGTGACCTCCCGACCCGGAAGTGGATCTGCGGAGTCGGCCAATCAGCGGCCCATCGTCGTGTACAAGAAGAGCCTCGGCTCTATGGCGCGAGCCGAACGGAGTGCCTCCGGCAATCGGTGCGCATGCGCAACCAAAGAGTCCAGCCCAGAGCGTCGCCACAAAAGGGGGCTGGAAGCGCCTCTATGAGCTCGGCAACCTTTGCGCATGCGCAACCAGAGAGTCGGTCCCAGAGCGTCGCCACGAAAGAGTGGTGGGAGCGCCTCCATTGTCGTGGCAATCCCTGCGCATGCGCAATCTGAGAGTCGTGTTTGGCGCGAGGAGAGTTTTCTTGAGGCTGCATCTGGACTGCAGAAATAATCCACTTTGACTCCGCTTTAACTGCCCTGGCTCAATGCTAGGGAATCCTGGGAATTGTAGGTTGTTATGGCTCCAGAGTTCTTTCTGACAGAGAAGGCTAAATGTCTCACAAAACCACAGTTCCCAGAATCCCCTGGCATTGAGCAAGAGCAGTGAAAACGGTTTCAAACTTGATTATTTGTGCAGTACAGATGTAGCCTCGGTCGTCGTCGTCGTCCGCGGAGCCTGGTCCAAAGCACACTGCAGAGATAATCCAGTTTGAGGCTGCTTTAACTGCTCTGGTTCAATGCTAGGGAATTCTGGGAACTGTGGTTTTATGAGACATTTAGCCACCTCTGTCAGAAAATGTTTGTGGGGAGCCCACCCCAAGCATGGACTCTTTTGCCCCCAAAATACCATTGAACCATTATTGTGTGCCTGGAAGTCATTGCCAACTTATGTCGACCCAAAAGCAAACCTATAACTGTCATCTTTCGGCCGTTGGGGGAGAGAGCAGGCCGGCCCAGCGTCATCAGGGGCTGGCCTGAATACAAAGCGCCCTCCCTCCATAACTGTCATCTTTCGGCCGTTGGGGGAGAGAGCAGGCCGGCCCAGCGTCATCAGGGGCTGGCCTGAAGACTGAGTGCCCTCCCTCCATA
>NC_056523.1:221262439-221268045 GCF_019175285.1 Sceloporus undulatus
GTCATCTTTCGGCCGTTGGGGGAGAGAGCAGGCCGGCCCAGCGTCATCAGGGGCTGGCCTGAAGATACCCACTTCTTTTTTTGCTGCTGCGGTTTCGTCTGGGTTGCTGCTGCCCAACAGGTTTGGGATGCTTGGGGGTACATTTGGTGTGGGGCAAGGGGGCGGCGTACAGTGCCAGGGTCTTTGGGGGAAGTAGGGGGATTGTCTGTGCCGTGTATGCGTGGCATCCCTGGCAGGACAGGGTGACATAGCACAGACACATCACAAAGATCCAATGAACAGTATAGTATTATTTTCTCATTCACCCCAGCCTCTGCCCAGCACTGAAGAACCTTTTCCTCTGTATGATGCACAAATATCTCAATTATGATTCTGAGTCTTGCTAGCAAAATATACATAAGCAGTGAACTTAGTTAATGAATGGGCTACAGTTAATAATCTTCTGCAAGTACCTCAAGTCAAGATACCTATTTTATTATCAATATTTTTAAATAAAACAGGCATGACATCATGTCTATGCCTTTCATAACTGGACATCTACAAACCATTCATAAATAAATAGCTGACAAGTTGTTGTTTTGAGAATTTCCCTGAAATCAAAGGACCACAAGTACGGCTCAATAAACCTGAGTTCAGATGTTTACAACCTGTCAGAAACACACTCCAGAATCAGGATAAAATGAAAGACACCACCAAACAGTGGGAAGGTAAAGACATTGTGATGGCTAGTGCTCTTCTCTGTCATAATGATCCTTGCCTGGAGCTATAGCAGATTCCCTCACATTTTCCTTCGTGACCTCATTAGTTTTCTAGTTTGCCTTTTCTCACAGATTGTCCAATAATCATTTCCCCTACTGGAACATCACACCTTTGATTCCCTTTCATTGCTGGGATACTGGAAGACTGGAAATAAAGCTTGCAAGGTTGGACAAATTACTACAATTCAGAGGATGCTAGCTGTCATTGCCACCCCTGGGTTCCTTTCCCAATCTGTCCCTTCTCTTCTGCCCTTTTCCTACCACGGTAGTAGGAGCGTTCCCTCATTGGAAGCCATGCGCTCAGGGTCAGGGTCACATTAGGGTCATAGTTCTTTGGCGAGTTTTCCTAAAGTAGTATTTGGCAGTGGATAGTTCATTTGCGTAGCTTATTCAAGAACAGCTACATGGTAGATAAACTCCTACTTGCCGAAATTGCTATCAGGTGCAATCAGCTCTCTCACTGGGTACATGTCTATATCATATACGTTTTTATCTGTATGTTTCTTAAACGTTCCTTTCAGCAATAATATTTTGTTGTTTGTAATTGACATATAGCGTGCTTTCTGCACCGCCATTTGGGACGTCCTCCGGACGTCCCATTTTAAAAAAGGGGCGTCCTTATAACGCCCCTGGGCCTAGTACGGACTCCGTCCGTACAAGATGCGCCAGCCCTTCTACATGGCCGGCTCCATCTTTGCGTATCGGACGCGGAGCGTCCGTACGCTCGTCGCCGCTTGTGACATAGCGAGCGCGCCCTGGCCTGCGCTACGTCGCAAACCGACGGAAAAAGAAGCTCCATTTTGGAGCTTCTTTTTCGGTCCGCACGGGAGTCGGGCCGTGTGGAAGGCTCCGGCTCCCCGCACTACTGGCGGCGGCGCAGACCGCCGCAAAGCGGTGGTCTGTACCCCGCCATATTTGTCTTCCATATCACAGCATTCAACATCCAATGTGGATATTAAAAATGTATATAAATTCCAAAAAGCAAGCTTTGATTTTATCCCCTTTTATAAGGACACCATTCTCACCATGCCATTGTATTTAAGGGACTCAAGCATCCATGGATTTTGTATCTATGGGTATCCTGGAACCAAACCCATGATACCAAGCCCCATTGTTACTGTACAGTGGACCCTTGTATACGCTGGGGTTTGGTTTCCAAGATCCCCCGTGTATAAAAAATCCGTGTATGCTCAAGGTCCCATTAATATATGACATAGCAAAATGGTTGTCCCTAAATAAAAAATGAAAATCAAGGTAAATATTATTTTTTGGGAAAATTTTCAAACCGTGTATGCTTGAATCCGTGTATAAAAATCCGTGTATAAGAAGGGCCGACTGTACTAGGATGAAAATTGGCTTATGGAAGACTGATTTTACAGCCCCTCTCGCCATTTCCGGGGGATCCGTTCCAGATCCCCCCACCCTGCAAAACAGAAATCCGCCCTATTGGCTTGAATGGCAGCAGTGCACTCGCACACACTCCATTTAAGTCCTTTTGTTGCCCCTCACGAGTAAGGAGAACGCTGATTCAAAGTCCTCACAAACGAGGGACACTGTGTATTATAAGACCAAGTCCTCTAAAAGTCTATGAAAACAAGAAAGTTTGAGTTACCTCCCCAGAGATCCTTGGACCAACAAGATCCTTATGACATCACAATAGGACCTAAGCCAAATACATCCTTCTCTTGCTATTCCGCCCAGCAATGGCATCAGAAGCAAAAGTACTAGAGCTATTCCAAATAAGCATCAGTAAGTCACTCTATTGCCAGAATTTCTAGCATGCTAAAAAATCGCTCACTTCAAACCTGAGTCCCTTTAAAAATCCTTCTCCTATACTGGAGTCCTTTAGATTCTCTCGCTAATACCCCAAGAGTACTTTTGACTGCAAACTAAGAACAACGAATGGCAAACATAACACTCACCCTTCTTTTTCTTCTTTTTCTCTGACATCCCCTTGGCTAAAAAAGAAAAATAAAGTAATCACGTATGAAAATTTACTTCACAAAATCCAACAAGAATAAACAGAACTACCAGGTGCCAGGGAAGAAATCGGGAACTATGTTTTAGTGTCAGGGAGAAAATGCTGCAGCAATGGTTAAGTATAGAGCAGGTTTATTTGATTACTGAGCTGGACTTCTCACATCATTATAGTTCGTGGGTATGACCAAGCATTAAAAATAACTCTATACCTTGTTCTTTTTGTGTGTTTCTCAGTCACAGGTTTCACTCCTTTTTCGAATGTATGTAGCACCATGAGAGTTTTCAAGTGCATCTGACATCTACTTTCAAAGCATTCATCGAGGGGGGCAGGTGTTTGCTAAGACGTTTGCAAGTGAGGAGTTTAGGAACAACAATTGACACATGCATTAAGAAATTAGAACAAAAGGAGGATTTTTCTGAAGGCTATAACATGAACAGACAAAAACAAAGAGTTTGATTGAAGGCAGGAGACCTGAAGATATCTGTGGGCATGAGACGGTGATGTGATGGAGTGATGTGTTTACATCTATCTTCAGGATAGACAGGGCACAAGCTGAGCTTTAAAAAGAAAGTGAGGTACTTGTGTTAAACATCTTGGAACCAAATTATTTGTATCTGCATCAGTTAAAACAAGATCACTTAACCACCTCACTGACCTTCCCTCCCCTGCAGTGCCCAGCTGGAGTTGTGTATGATATGAATTGAACATGGTCCTGTGAGACATGATGAGGTGTCAAAAGGCGTGTTCTGCTCCAACATGAATATAATCCTAAGACATGCCCCCAAATTCTCTGAATGCATGAGAATACTGACAGGCACTTGGAGTTCTTCTTCATTATCACATATGCACTGTACTCTACAGAAACAGAAATCAACTCTGAAAAAACCTAAAATATTGCATATATATGCATATTTTAGGGAGTCAAAGAATGCCTCCTAGTTCCATCCTCCTTAATCACAATAAGGATTAATTAGCCACGTTAATGAAGGAACACTTTAGCTTTCTCAGCATCAACAGGGAGTAAGCAGAATGAGCTGGGCCAAGGTATGGACATCATCGATTTTGCCTATAAATAAAAAGGTAGAAGTTTACATAACCCCTTTGAGAGAAAGCAGATAACTCAGGGCCCAAACCGACAAGCCAAAATAAGCTGCTTCAGGCATTTTGGAGGTATGCTGTTTAAATGGCACATGTATCTTAAAGAGTCCAGAGCTTCACCAAAGCTGCACCCAGTCTTAGGAATGCCCTCCCTGTGTTTGGGGAGGGATTCACCATTAGTACAGTGGAATAAAGATATTAATAGGTTTATTGGGGGGGGGGAAGAAACCGCGGTCCTGATTTAAAACTATGCATGATGTGAGGCATGGGGGTATGGGACTTCCGAATTTAAAAATATACTACTACGCCTGCTGTCAAGGTTGTAGATTGGTTCAATTGGGAGGATAGACATGCCTTAAATTTGGAACTGGCCGGGACA
The DNA here is from genome assembly GCF_019175285.1 of Sceloporus undulatus. NCBI lineage: Eukaryota > Metazoa > Chordata > Lepidosauria > Squamata > Phrynosomatidae > Sceloporus > Sceloporus undulatus. Next base: position 221,266,656 of record NC_056523.1, read on the forward strand.
TTATTTGGGACCATGCTTATCTTTTTTATGGTAAGGTTAAAGCTAACACTGTTTTTTACATCTTTTGTCAGGAATGCCCTCATGAAGTTTGTCTTTAAGTCAAACCGTTAAATATTCGGAACTACCCATGGGGTTTCGATAATGAGGCTTTCCATAGAAATAGGAAATATGCCCAGGCCGCATGGATTTATCTATAGAGATATTTTAGTGGTTGATAAGAGGACTAAGGGCTGTCTATAAGTCCACAGGAGATTTAGAAAAAGAAGGTTGGTGCTGATGGTTTCTGTACCGTCAAATTAAGAAAGTTTATTTGGATCTTTAAACTACTAACTAGACCGATAGCACTTGAATTTGACACACAAATCTTTGCGGAAAAATGTCAGGAAAAATTTCTAAATTTATAACTTTTGTTGAGATTAGAATGACACGAGGAATCGGTGAAACTGTCAATGGTAAAATGGGCACAATATTTAGGTGAATCTTTGCCTTTCAGCCCAATGGGAGAAAACCTGGTGTAGCGACTAAATACCAGTGTTATGCAGTTAAGGAAATTATTACAAAATGCAAAACAGGTTGCATCTTACTCCCTGAAACTTTCCAAAATTTATAAAAATCCAGAACCCAAATTGTTGGAAATGTGGAAAGAAACGTGGCTCCTTTTATACATATGTGGTGGCATTGTGAATGTGCCAAGAAATATGGATACAGATACATACTAAATGCAGTTGATAACGAATTGTAAATTTAAGTTTGAACCAAAAATGTTTTTTTATTGAATAGATTTGGATTGTAAACTAGTAACTAGCATGGGAAACTGTTATATATATGATTTGTTTCAGCTCCAGCAATGGTCACGCTTTCATACTGGAAAGGGGCCACTCAGCCCACATGGAAGGATTGATTGGGAAACTCTTAAGACTTTATGGAAATGGACAAACTTACTGTCAGTTAAAAACCTCGACTGGGAGAAGTCTAAAAATGTATGGAACCCTTTAGTGTCATTTATTAAACTGAAGATATAACCTCCAACTGTTTTGGTAATTCGTTAGTTTTTTGAAGTTTATTATAATTTAAAAATAGTTTGGTGCGAGGTTTAAGAACTAAGCACGAAATATATACATAAGGAAAAAGCGAGTTAATTTGACGATTTGATTTCTCCTTTCCTATTCGTTTATAAAGAAAGGAGGAGAACTTAACCGGCAAGGTGAGAAAGTAATTTCTGGTTATATGAAAGTATTAATGACAATATCGGCTCAAAAAGGTCTTAATGATCTATTAGGAAGTTTTCTTTTTGTTTTGTTTGATCTCGTGTGGATATGTTATGTTTGAGAAGTGTTAATGTATTGTTAATATGGTTAATGTGTATAGTTTTCTTGATGGATATGACCAA
>NC_056523.1:221268070-221271697 GCF_019175285.1 Sceloporus undulatus
ATGACCACACACTCAGAAAGGAGAGATGTAGTAGTGATGGGCGACTTCAACTATCCTGATATTTGCTGGAAGGCAAACTCAGCCAAATCCTCAAGGTCTAGCAAATTCCTCACTTGCCTGGAAGACAATTTCATGGTCCAAAAGGTGGAAGAGGCAACAATGAGATCAGCTATTTTGGATCTGATCCTAACCAACAGGGATGACCTAGTTAATGGAGTGCAAGTGGTGGGATCCTTAGGTGGGAGTGATCATGTACTCCTGGAGCTTGTAGAAAGGAGAAGCCAGGCATAGTCAGACATGCATTCTAGACTTTAGGAAATCTGATTTTAATAAACTTAGAAAAATACTGGTGATGATCCCATGGTATCCCAAGATTGCTGGAAGCCCAGATGAAAACAGGGTGAATTGATTTATTAAAATAATATATCTCACAGAATCATTCTAAAACATCTTTATCAAAAACAGAAACTCCAAAAGTATAAAAATGTACTATAATCCCAACAGTACACAACTTACTGCCAATCTGTAAGTAATTATCCCCTAAACCAGACTTACAATGAGAGCTTCTTAATGCACTGCCATTTTTCTACAAGGAGATAATTTCCACCTAAGGACTGTAATGAGTAACACGCAATGCAAATGATTTGTACCACAGGTCCATGCATCAAGTAAGCACTACATATTATCTGTGGCACAGAAAGCAAACTAAAAAAAACCCTCACAATGTATGTTGCATTGGCTCTGAGCAACTGACTCCAGATCAATAGCTGAGTAGGACGGATCCACCTAAAATGGGGCATCTGGACTTAATAAAGTGGAATAGGACAGCTACTAAATTAAAAAAAAAAATCCAGCCTGATCAGTAACAACACAAAGGCCCACAGGAGGCAAAAAGGATGCTGTTTGTATTTTAAATCCAGTAGATTTTAAACTGAAATATAGGGACCAAGGCATGAAGGAAACAGTCAAATGGTAGCATGTATAAAGGCAGGGCACGAAGGAGGACTAAACACGACTGATGGGAATAAAAGAATGAAATATTTTTTTGGAGATGAGACAATTGTGAGGCTCTGTAATCCGACTGACAGCAGAAGCTAAGGGAAATAGAGAATTGACAATGACCAGTCATATCTATGAAGATATTTCTGTATATGCCTGAAAATATCTGTTAGCAATCAAGATATAAAGGAATCCTGCAGCACCTCCTAGATGGAGAAAAAGACCTTTCTAGCATGAACTTATTTCATCAAATGTGTCTAATGGGAATCAATGAAAACTTATGCTAGTAATTTCTTTTAGTCAGTTAGGTCCAAAACACACTGCAGAAATAATTTGGTTTGAGACCACTTTAACTGCCCTGGTTCAATGCTAGAGAATTCTGGAAACTGTAGTTTTGTAAGACATTTAGCCTTCACTGTCAGAGCATTCTGGTGCCACAACAAACTACAATTCCCAGGATTCCCTAGCACTGAGCCAGGGCAGTTAAAGCAATCTCAAACTGGATTATTTCTGCAGTGTGTTTTGGACCTTAGTCTCAAAAGTGCTAGCAGATTCCTTTGTATCTTTTTCTGCTGGAACAGATTAACATGGCTGCATCTTTAAAATTTCTTTAAGAAGTGAGAGAGCCCACTCAAGCTGGTTCACATTTTAGCTTCCAGGAAAGGCTTACTTCCACAGCTCCTCCAGGTCACTGATGGCTTCCTTCTTTCGGCCATGCTTTAGCTTGAAATTTGCAGCTTCCCTGATAAGTGACAAATGAACTGGAGACTTTGGCTGAAATTTTAAAGAGGGGACAAAGTGTTCTGTCAAAGCACCATACAAATATCAGAAAATCGGGTATTTATATAGGTTTCTACACACCAGAAGTTCCCCGTATTTTCTCTCTTGTTTTAAAGCAAGTTAAATATGCAGATCATCTCCTCTGCAGATTAACTGGTAGAATTAATCACCCTTAGTGTAGGATGATTGGAAGGAGACAAGGCCTAAACAGTAAATTGTGCAGAGATACAACTGATAGCCTCTCTGGATACTGGCTCACATGAAAAATTTTAATACGTTTATTTCAGTGAAGGTTGTTGGATCTCACATTCTGTCACGATTCTCAATTAGGAAATTACTGTTACTAGATAACTTAAACATAGAATAGGCCAGCAAATTAAAATGATCATACATATTTCAACATTACATATATAAAGGATTATGTACCGAAAACATGACTGATATGTCCTCCCTTGTATTAGTGTTATTCTGTGCATGCGCACGTGTGTGTAATACAAATTTAAAACAAAACCTAAACCCACACACTGTACATACTGTCCACTTTCATTGCAGCAACACACTAGTACTTGCCTGAAACTGTTGATACCATTCAATAGCTTGTGCCAAGACCTCTATGGCACTATCAATATCTTCTTCATGGCTATACATTGTTACCAGTGCTGACACCTGTAACCATTAAAATCAGAAATATATGACTATTCGAAGATACATTTATTGAATAACAATACAGTAAGCATAAAAACTGGGCAAACATTTTCTTTTTGGTTTTAATAGTAACTTTTCTACTTCAACTTGAATCTTAGATCAAATTTAAAGACACTAATTAAGCATTAAAAAACCCACAACATTACAAAGAATCTATTATTATTGTTATTGTTATTATTATATTTATTTGTATCCCACTCTTTTGCAAGAACCTGGACCCAGAGTGGCTCACAATATTAAAAGAACAGCACAATTAAAACATAGGAAAGTGGTACATTAAAATAGAATTACATTGTTACAATATTAAAATAGATTACTTATTAAAAATAATAATATAATTCTACAAACACTATCTATTTAATCCATTCCACAAACACTCAAGACAAATGAAATCAAGGGATAGTATTCTTGAAATAAAGTAATCTTGAGTATTACCAGAAAAAGCGTACAGCCTAAATTCTGGTTTTGGTCCTAAAGAGAATAAAGTCACTGAATCACTTAGTACTAATAACTTACTGGTACATTGAATCCTTTGATTCAGTTATTCTACTCTAGTTGGGACCACAGTACATCAGGAGTAGTAAATAACACAAACCAACCTTATATTAAAGTACTATATTCTCACCATGGAAAATGTATATTTCCCCCCTAGTGCTCAAGTATTCTAATTACAAGTCCAACGTGTTCATGGTCAGCATCTATAGTTTTTTGTGGGATTTTTAGGCTATGAAGCCATATTCTAGAAGAGCTTATTCCTGATATTTCGCCAGCAGCTGTGGCTGGCATCTTCAGAGAATGTTGGCATGAAAGACGGTGGGGTATATATACTGTTGGTTGAGAGGAAGCAATTTACATGTTGATCTGTGTATTGTTCTGTTCTTGAATGGTAAGACCTCAGGGTGTATATTTAATTAATGATCTACTCTTTGCTGGGAATCCCCCTCACCCTAATGGTTTTCATTTGCTGTCTTGCAAATGAAAACCACGCAGGGTGAGTGGGATTCCCAGCAGACAGCAGAAAGCGTTCCTTTTAGAGCTGGCAAAAGACTGGCTCTTCTGTCGCCACGGTGGCTTTGTGGCACTCCTGCAGTGTGTGGTGAACAAATACTGTGCTGCTGGAGTGCAGCAAAACTGTCCGCCGTG
>NC_056523.1:221271797-221272272 GCF_019175285.1 Sceloporus undulatus
ATGAAAATGAAATGAAAAGTATTTAATCATTTTTTTTATTATATACATCTGATGTTCTGCCTTGTAGAGGGCAGTGCTCATCTTCGTTTCTAAGCCAAAGAGCCAGCATTGTCTGAGGACTACTCTGGTGGTCATGGGGCCAGCAAGACTGCACTGAATGCAGTTACCTTCCCATTGAGAAGTGGTACCTATCTATCTACTTGCATTGGCATGTTTTCAAACTGCTAGGTTGGCAGAAGCTGGGACTAGTGACAGGGGCTCACCCCATCATGCAGCACTCAGGCCTCGAACTTCCAGCTTTCCAATCTTTTGATCATCAGAACTGGCGTCTTAACCACTATGCCACCACATTCCATTATATATACTTGTCATGAATGTGTACAAGGACATAGCCCAGGGGTCGGCAACCTCCGGCCCGCAGGCCGGATGCAGCCCACAGAGGCCTTTCAGCTGGCCCCTGGCTGCTCCTGCCGCC
>NC_056523.1:221272372-221274754 GCF_019175285.1 Sceloporus undulatus
AAGAGGAGCCTGGAGTATTTATACACATCATAAAAGTCATTAAAACAATGATAATTAAAACAATTTATATAAGATCAGAATATTTGGGCTTTCTTGGTGAAGAATTTTGCTTATTCATACCATTGCTTTAGACCATATTCACATTCACTAAAAGATTATGAGAAGCAGATTCTTCCTGTTGTCAACTTATACACCTTAAAACTTAGACTTATAGATTTATTCAGCATTAGCAAATGCCAATATGAGAGAGCTCAGATATTTGATCCATAAGGTGTTGCATGAGCAATCACACAACTGACTAAACATCCAAAGAAGCATTTCTTTACAAGCCACCTAAACAAATACAAATGTTAACTAAACTATTTCTAATTTAGTCATAGGGTCATAATGGTGTAGAACAGGGGTTGGCAACCTATGGCCTGCAGGCCGCATCCGGCCTGGCGAGGCCTTGGGACCAGCCCCAGCCCGGTCCTGCCGCTGATTGCCGCCCCTGCCGCAGCTTCCGCGCCGCTCTGGGTGCCATTTTGAGTTCGGCCCCCCAGTTGTCTGAAGGACAGCAACCCGGCCCCCAGCTCAAAAAGGTTGCCTACCCCTCGTGTAGAATAAGCTTAAGACACAGGCTGCATCTACACTGCAGAAATAATTCAGTCTGACACCACTTCAATCAATCAATATTAATTGATTAGCCCGTAGGTCATCGCAAGTAGTTTGACACCACTTGAACTGCCACAGCTCAATGCTATGGAATTTTGGGAATTGTAGTTTTGTAAGACATTTTCTGTGAGAGAGAATTGGTACCACAACAAACTACAGTTCTTAGAATTTCATAGCACTGAGCCATGGCAGGTAAAGCGGTATCAAGGTGGATTATTTCTGCAGTGCAGATGCAGCCACAGAAGGTTTAAGACTCAAGAGGTGTCATAGATTTAGATTTAGTGACACTCACCATGCCTGGCTTATGCCTTAGCTCTTCTATAGTCCTCAAGATCATGCATGCTTTGGTGACGCTGCCTTTGAAAGAGAACAAAATGGGTATTTATCAGTATTTTTCACTAGTTTTGTACAAGTATATCAGTTCTCTCATCTAGGAACTTCTTTTTTCTCTTAGACAGGGAGAGAGACACAAGATCAAATAAACCTTCAAAAAAGTTTTGCATGTGTGCCTCAATTCTACAGCAACGAATTTCACAAGAATATCAGCATTTATTTACAAGAAAGAAAGAAAGAGAGAGAGAGAGAGAGAGAGAAAGAAAGAAAGAAAGAAAGAAAGAAAGAAAGAAAGACATTCCTTACACTTATGGCTGCAAAAATGTGCTTGGACGAATGTGAGCAGTTCTGCAGAAGCCCAAGATGGCTGAATAAGAATTCCAGTCATCCTATATTAAAACTTTAAAGCCCCATATAGTTCCTTTACCCTCCAGATGATAGGCCAAGTCACAGTCATGCTCTTACCTAATCCTTTCTCTTGCAGGAAAAAAGCAAAAGCAAAAAACAAACTAAGAATGTGTTTGGCAGAAATATGCAAAACAGTATAAGACTGCAGCTGACTGTACACAAGGTTTCCTTCCACATACAACTGGGCTACAGTACCTTGAGCAACTTTCAGCTGTGCCATGGTCAGTTTAATCTCTGCTGCCTTCTCAGGGTGCTGATCAGCGAACTCCTGGAGGACAAAAAAGGAACACAAATAAACATTTTAATTGGTTCACTTATCTGCAGCTTAAGGAAAGATTCAAACAAAAGATTTAGCCACAGAGACTGGAGAAAATGATTTTTATGTAGAACTGTGTAAGGATAATGAACACTTAATTTCAAAGGTTTATACATCCCCTTTGAAACTATAGAGATGGAAGATGAATCTGCACAAGAGTATAAGATCAGCTGAGCACAAAATTTAGAATGTAATGTGCAAATCGGTATATGGGAAAAAATATGGTCCAAAGACATAAAATGTATTAAGTAGCAATTTAAAAGAAAATATATATGTGATGTATAAATATCTAACCCCAAATAAGTTGTTGAAAATGTCTAGGAATATTAATAATAATAATAATTTGTTTTATTTATATACCGCTATTCCAAAGATCATAGCGGTGAACAGCAAGTAAGCTAATTAGCAAGTAAGCTAATTTCAAATAGATTCTGTGGTTGTCAAGAACGGTTATATATACATATACATACATACATACATACATACATATATATATATATATAGTGTTTCTTCTGGATTGAAGGGTCAGAGCCTTTTTGCTTTAGTGAATTGCTGCTTAGTTTTTTAGTTAGTGTTAAAGGTTTTAGTATTATATATTAGTTGTGTGTGTGTGTATATATAAGTGTGTGTGTGTGTGTGTGTGTGTGTGTGTGTATATATATCTTCATTCG
>NC_056523.1:221274854-221283042 GCF_019175285.1 Sceloporus undulatus
TTTTGGGCAAGCCATCTTCCTGTTTTGTTTGCTTGTTCGAAGTATTTTTGTTTAATCCATTTTAATTTTTTTGCCAATTCCTCTATATCTCGTTCCTGTATTCTATGTTTGAGTAGTTCATATTCTTTTTTCAGTTTATTATCCGTTAAGTTTTTATTAATTTTGTCCTCTAGATTTTTCAGCTCCTGTAAACCTTCTCTTTCCTTTATTTTTTTCTCTTTCTTCTTTTCCACTGCCTTTTTTATCAGAATGCCTCTTAAGACTGTTTTGCATGTGTCCCATATGGTTTTGTTCTGTACCTCTGGTGTGGTGTTTTCTTTTAAGAATAATTTAATTTCATTTTTTAAAATTTCCACATAATTTTTATCCGTCAGTAACTCTTCATTCAGTCTCCATTTCCATTCTGTCTGTTTATTATCTATATCTATCTCAATTTCTATTGCGTTATGGTCTGAGATTATTCTGGGGGCTACTTCCATTTTTCTACTCAATGGCAATAATTTATTTGTTGTTAAGAACATATCTAATCTAGAGGCTGATTGGTGCGTATCTGAGAAATATGTATACCCTGCCTTATCTCTATTCAAATGTGGTCCATATATCTGTTAAATTATGTTCTTCTATCATTCCAAAAAAGCTATTTGGGAGTTTCCCTTGATTGTCTTTGATCTTTTTTCTAGATTTCCTATCCCTCTTTGGTTTGATTACCCCGTTGAAATCTCCCACCATAATAACTCTATCTCCATTTGTTTTTTCTAATTCATTATTTATTTTTTCAAAAAAATGTCTTTTTTTCCGAGCGGAGCATATATACATTTCACATCTATTTTTTGATTTTGCATTGTCAACTGTATTATAACATATCTTCCTTCTCCATCTTTACATATTTCTTTGACTTCATATTTATTATTTACATAGATCGCCACCCCTCTTCTCCTCTTATTTTTATCTAATGAGTAAAATAATTGCCCAAGTTTAGGATTTTTTAAGAGTTGTGCTTCATTGTCTCGGATCTTGGTCTCCTGTATGCACCATATGTCACTTCTATTTTTTTCTAAGTATTGAGCTACTAATCTTTTTTTATGTATTCTATTTAAGCCTCTTACATTCAGAGATCCTATTTTAAAGCCCATGTTGATACTTCTTCTTCCCCTTCTGTGTTGTCCTTAGAGCCTTCTTCCCCACCCCCCTTAAGCTTTTTGTCTTCCTTTCTCTTTTTCTTGGGGTCCTCTTCCGGTAGTCTTAGATTCTTTTTCTTTGATTGTCCTTCTTGTGGGTCTTTTCTCTTGTCTAAGATTTTCCTATAAAATTCTCTGGCTTTGTCCAGATTGCAGATCCTCTGTCTTTTTTGTTTGTACATAAATGTTACCCCCCTCAATCTTTTCCCATCTAAATCGTATTTGTTTTTTTTGTTAGGGCCTCTGTGAGGAATTTGTAATCCTGTCTTATCCTGCGAATTTGATCTGGTAAATCCTTATAGATGTCAACTTCTTTATCATCTAATATCAATTTCTCTATGGAGCACAGATAACAAAGCTTGTTTCTAATCCTTACATTTGTGAAATATACTACTATGTCTCTTTCTAATTTATTTTCCTTTGCATATGTTGAGTTAATACGGAATGCTTTATCTATTTGTTGATCCAGAACCTCTTCTGCTATATTCAAACGAGCAGCTAACCCTGGTATTATGTGTTCAGGTAATTGTTCCCCCTCTACTTCTGGGACACCTCGTATTTTGATACATTTTTCCCTGTATCTTAATTCCTGTATTAACATGAATTGTCTCGCTCTATTTTGTTCTTTTTCTATGTTCTTTGTCTTTACCTCTATGTCATTTGTTTTGTTTGTCAATTGATCTACTTCTGTCCTTAAGTCTGTGAATTCTTCTGTTATTTTGTCAATTTTATTGGCCACACCCTCTATTTCCCTCCGCATATCTATTCTTATACTGTATCCTCTCTTGTGTCCTGTAATTCTTCCCTTATCTCTTTCTTAAATGCCTTTTTGAATTCTCGTAATTCCTGCAATATTGTTATATTGATATCCTCCTGTATATTTGGATGTTCTGAGGAATTACGCCCTGTATTATATGTACTTTGTGATTGTTCCTGTGGCTGGGTCTGAGCTCTTGTTCTAATTCCTGATGCCATTTTTCTTCCCTTCTTAATATTTTGATCTGAATCCCCCCCAAAGAAAAAAAAATATCAGGACAGGGAGAGAAGGAGAAAGAGCTACCTATTCAAAATCAAACCAGAATATAATGGGAATCTTCAATTGTAAAATAATTCAAATTGTCTTGAAGCCCCCCTTCTACTCAATTCAATTTCTGTTCAGGTTCTCCACTTTACATAATCATCATAGTTTCAGGTCACATAAATTGTAAAAGTCTTTTTTTGTTTGTATATCTGTTAATTTGTATCAAAATGACTAATATTCAATATTTACAAGCTGTGCCAAAAGGCTATTGTCCCCAACAGTGGCTGCTCTCTGTGAGCCCTCACTTACTTCTGCACCTCCTTACTTGGGCAGAAGATCCCGTGGCTTCTGAAGCGCCGCTTCCTGGCCCGGGTGTCTGTTGGAGAGAAAATGGTGAATAAGAAGAGTCCCTCTTATTACCACTCGCTTGCTCCTCCGTTCTCCGCATCACAATTGGAGCGATATAAAAGAATTGAATGCTCTGAAGTGTTCCAGGGCTTTATAGATGTTGCTGCCTGGGCTCCTGGGTCCCTGCTGGGCTCCTCGCACTGCCGCCGCCTGCGGAGGACTGGTGGTAAATGCGGGGGCCTAAATGCCTCCCCGCTGCTGCTTCTCCCTCTGGCTGCCGCCCACAGAGGGTTGGTGTTGCTGCCTGGGCTCCTGGGTCCCTGCTGGGCTCCTCTCGCCGCCGCCGCCTGCGGAGGGCTGGTGGTGAGTGCAGGGGCCTAAATGCCTCCCCGCTGCTGCTCCTCCCTCTGGCCGCCGCCCGCGGAGGGCTGGTGTTGCTGCCTGGGCTCCTCCTGCTGTGCTCGCTCTCAACACGCCACCCCCCTCAACATCCATCGCACCGCCCCGCCTGCGGAGGGCGTGTGGTGAGGCAGGGGCCTAAATGCCTCCCCGTGTGCTCCTTCCTCTGGCCGCCGCCGCGGAGGCTGGTGTGCTGCCTGGGCTCCTGGGTCCTGCTGGGCTCCGCTCCGCCGCCGCCCGCTGGAGGGCTGGTGGTGAGTGGCAGGGGCCTAAAGCCTCCCCTGCTGCTCCTCCCTCTGGCCGCCGCCGCGCGGAGGGCTGGTGTTGCTGCCTGTCGCTGGGTCCCTGCTGGGCTCCTCTCGCTGCTGCGCCCATAATTCTTTATGGGTAGAATGGGCGGCAGGTCAAAATGAATATTCTTCCTAAATTTATGTTTCTTTTCCAGAATTTACCCATTGTTAAAACTGAAAAAACCTTTCAAATTGTGGGAAAAAGAGATATTTAAGTTTATTTGGGATAAAAAGAAACCGCGAGTGAAAAAAATTGTAGTGAAAGACTTGAGAGAAAATGAGGGTCTAGGGGTCCCTGATTTAAAGTTATACCATGATGCCTGTGCTTTAGAATGGATCCAAAATTGGATTACTTTTGATAATTATGATGTATTAAAATTAGAAGGCTTTAATTTGTGCTATGGTTGGCACGGTTATCTAGGATATGATAGAAAAGAGAAGCATAAAGCATTTGGGGACCACACAATTAGAGCTTCATTATATAAGATTTGGGATAGAACAAAAAGAAAGTTTTACAATAAATTGCCAAATTGGATATCTCCTCAGGAAGCTTGGTGATTTGGGAAAGAGAATATACAAAAAGTACTAAGATATAAGGACTTGCTTGTTTGGACAAAGGGTACTCCAAAGATGCTCACATTAGAACAATTAAAAGAAAAAGGATTTAAAATGAATTGGTTTACATTTCATCAATTAAAAGAAAGATTTAAGATAGATATGATGCAATTTGGGATAAATGAAAAAGAAACTGAATTAGATAAAATACTTTTATACTCAAAGGATGCCACCATAGCTAAATTGTATAAAACATTATTGAAAAGAGAAACAGAACTGGAAACAGTTAAAGAAACTTGTGTAAAATGGTCCCAAAACTTTGGATATAACATTTCTTTGGAAAGTTGGCATAGATTATGGGGGCAGGATTTAAAATTTTCTAATAATATGGGAGTAAAAGAAAATTTTTACAAAATGTTATATTGTTGGCACTATTTGCCTAATAGAATAGCAAAAATGCAAGGGAAAAGTATAAGCTTCTGTTGGAAATGTCGAAGTACTCAGGCTACTTTTTATCATGTTTGGTGGACCTGTCCCCGTGTAAATAGATTTTGGAAGACAATACATACTACTATGCAGAAAATCTTGCAGATCAATATTAATTTTAAACCAGAGAGTTTTTTGTTAAACATATACATACCATAAACCTTTATTAGGCATCTCAAATAAAAACATCATACAAAGTTAAAATTTTAACTAAAATTATTAACATAGATACTTTAAAATTCCGTCCGTATAACATGTAATTCAATGGACTACAGTTGTTCAATTTATACCAGATTTTTGTTGCCTCCATTAGAAAATTTGCCATCAGTCGTGTAATCTGCTCATTACAATCCTCCAATAAATGCACTAAAGTTATATCCATTACACAGTAGTTCATTTCCATTAGTTTCTTTATCAATTTCTTTCTCGGTTTTTGATATAATGGGCAAAGAAAAACAATATGTTGGAGGGTATCTGGAACTGCCTCACATATACAAAGACGATTGACAAATGGAATTTTCATATATCTCCCCTTAGTAACACATGACGGATGGATGTTCAGCCTTGCAAAAAGGAAGGCTTTCCTCGCAGCCTGAAGGGACAACGATTGAAAATATTTTGGTATCTCACCACAACAGGGGGGAATGCCAAATACAAAAGGGGAGCATACTCTGGGAGAGGTAGAATAAATTTCCTTATGTTCCCAACTCAGAAAACAATCCTTAATTGTCTTGAAGCACTTATGCTCCGTCAAAAGGAGTAAAGAGTCCAGATTTAAACCCTTTAATTTTAGATTGTCTTCAAAGGCTTTTGACCAATTAATATAATAATTATCAGATAAAAGAAACCAAATTAAACTAGATCTATTTGGTCTATAATGGATTTTAAGCCAATATTTATATGCCATCAACCAGGCAGTGGTCTCAAGTATAACCAAACCAAGCTCGTCATATAGCGTTAAATAATGAACACATGGCGGAATAGATAACAATTTTCTGCAAAACCGAGATTGTAAATTTTCAACCTCCTTGTTAAAAGCTGTTACCCATACAGATGTACTATATAATATATGAGGTCTAATTTTGTAGATTTTCAAGGCTGCAAGGACATCTTGATTTCCCTTCTTATAGTAAAAGGATTGTAACGTGGGCAAAGCTCTTTTCCCAGAATGAATAACCTTTTCTCTCTGCTTTACCCAAAGACCATTGTAATGGAATAGAACACCCAAATATGTATACATTTTTACCTGTTCTATAGATTGATTATTCATCTTCCATTTCCTTGGAGTGAATCCTTTTGAAAATACCAAGACCTTTGATTTGTTAACATTAATCTGTAGGTGAAACCTAACACAATATTCACTAAATCTATTCAGGGCTCTCTTTAAGCCCACCTGAGTCCGCGACAATAATACAGTGTCATCAGCATATTGTAACACTAAAAGTGGGCGATTTCCTAACATAGGAGGATGGGTATCAACCGATGACATGAAATTTGGAAGATCTGCTACAAATAAATTAAATAAATGAGGAGCTAGGACACAGCCTTGCCTTACACCTATTCCTGAATAGATTGGGTCAGTTAAATGACCACTTTCAGTAAATTTTACCCTACAGCGATTGTTGGTATGAATTTGGCTCAACAAAAACAAGAGTCTTGAATCTATACTTAAACTATCCAATTTACTCCAAAGTGTAGGTCGATGAATAAGATCAAATGCCGCTTTTAGATCAATAAACATTGTTAAACATTGTTGAAGATAAAACAGAACGCAGATATTTAAAATTTTTGTTATATGCCTATTCAGCGGCGAGGTTATGCTATGCTAAATTGTGGAAAGATAAAAATATTCCTACAACACAAGAGTGGCTCGAAAAAATGGTTAAGTATGGTACAAATGGATAAGCTAACGCTTTTGAGAAATGATAGTTGGTCTGCAGATTGGGAAGACAATTGGAAAAAACTATACGAGTGTAAAAAATAATGCACAATGAGGAATGAGGATTTATTAAATATGAAAATAAGAAGAAAACTCTATATAATAATGGAACAGATATTGTAGGAAAATAATACTAAAAAGATGAATGGAGGGGGAAAGAAAATTATTTTTGGCATTTGTTAGAACTCAAACTCAATTATGTAAATAATCAAACCTTAGTACAGTGTCTGTTTTCAAAATCAAGAGAACTATTTAATGTTGCTTGACAATAATTTGCCGTCATAGGTGATGAATTATATAGCAGGGAGGGTGGGGATGGGGGTTTGGGGATGGGACGGAATAATGGGGAAAAAATTTTTTTTGGATCAAGAATGTATAAGAGACAAAGATTAGTCATTTTTGTTATTTGTTGATGAGATATGTGTGTAACATTTTGATTTAATAAAATATATTACCAAAAAACAACAACAAACAATTTAGCAATGCAAACTGCTACAGGTAGTAATAGTACAATACGCTAACATACTGAATTACCTAACAGTTACCAATCTTATCAGTTTAGCAATGTAAACTGCTAAATGGATTAACACAGTATAGTTGACTAACCCAGTCAATTAACTTCTCGATTACCAGTCAGATGGAAACCATGATTTTGCAAGTATTTCACAGTGCTTTCCAGCTAATTGAAACGGGGCTTCAATTTGCTTCTGATGCTACTGCTACTTCTTGTGTGCTGTACTATAGTCAATTCATGCTTTTCCAAGTTGATTTATTATTTAAAATCATTCTGTAATGAATTACAATCCCACTGTAATGACAGTAGTGTATTTTATGAAGAATTAATCTTGTTTCTATGTGAATTGTAATTAATACAATAATACATAATGCATTCCAAATACATTAATGTATTCAAATAATAATGACTTAATTGTTAGGTGTTAGGATTTTATTGTCTAATGCTAATTGTTTATTATAATAAAATAAAGTTTATATATTTATAAAATAACAAGCATGCATTTATCTATTTTTACCAGATTTATCTGTGTCTTTTTGTCAGTTTTACCTTTTAGAAATTCCTTACTATACAGCTTTTAGAAATGTTCCTCTGTCCACTTTCCCTTATGCCATGATCCTTTCAGGCAGGAAAATTTCAAGCATTTGACCAATGAGAAAAATAGCCTCCTGCTCCTTGGAAGTTGTAAAGCTTTGATACAGTCGTTGTAGACAACTCATTATGTACCATATGTACACCTTTTATAATTTCAAAAGGGTTAGGTGTTGTTAGGCTGTAAGAGCAAAACCCATTAAAAATCTTATGGCACCTGAAAAACTTATTGTGGCATAAGCTTTTATGGAGTAAACCCCTTTCTTCAGATGCATTGTCTACTTATAGATGATATGATTGCTACCACTAATGTCTGTAAATTACTGCGATGTTAGTGAGAGAGCCAGAAAAACTCCCAGCCAAAGGCATGGAATTCCATGCTTATTTGGGGGAGGCAGGGGGAATTCCCAGACAGTTGTTAATGGTTGCCTCCTTGTGTTTACTTACAGACCACAAAGCACCCCCCAATGGATTGACAACCCCCCAGCAATTCATAGCAATGCTTCTCCCCGGATTTTGCGGCTTGCACAACCAAGATACCTGCATCCATGCTTCACCCTTCCAAGAGAGGTAATGATTGATAATGATTCTAACACACAGGATGCTCCAGCAACAGTTTGGCCAAGTGTTTCTGTGCAGAGCTTCATCACAGATCTTTTTCAGGACTATAAGAGGGGCCTGTTGGTAACTGTTGCTGTGAAAAACTGCCCCAAGCTTCCCCCTACAGCTCAACTGTTTGAAAACAGCATAGTCCAACAAGCAGTAGCATTGTGTCTGCTTGCTCCCATTCCTCTAAGTGTGTAAGATTGGCTTAACTTGGAAAATTAAAAATAACCAACTGCATAAAAATAAATCTGTTGTTTTTGG
>NC_056523.1:221283142-221286496 GCF_019175285.1 Sceloporus undulatus
CCCCCAAAATGGGATCTAAGGCAGCTTACAATAGTTTAAAAAATAATAACAGCTAAAACAATGACTACAAAAGTTGAAAGAGAATTATATAAGAGTATTATTAGAAACATGGTCAAAAACAATGTAAATGAATTAAAACGTATTTATAGTGTTGTTGTTGTGTGCCGTCAAGTTGTTTTGGCTTATGGCAATACTAATGTAAAACCATCATGGGGCTTTCTTGGCAAGATTTCTTCAGAGAAGGTTTACCATTGCTCTCCTCTGAGGCTGAGAGAATGTGACTTGCCCAAGGTCACCCAGTGAGTTTTGTGGCTGAGCTGGGAATCGAACCGTGGTCTCTAGAGCTGTAGTTCAACACTTAAACCACTATGTCATGCTGGCTCTCTCCAAGGCAGCTTACAATAGTTTAAAAAACAACAATAGCTAAAACATTGATTACAAAAGCTGAAAGGGAATTCTATGAGAGTATTATTAGAAACATGGTCCAGTTAGAACATATTTACAACATAATTTCAAAAAAAAATTAAAATAGAGCACACTACATTACACACCCACGGCAACTCCATAATTACAATTGAGAAGGCCTGTCTAAATAAGAATGGCTTTGCCTGCTGATGGAAAGAGAGGAGGGAGAAGGCCAACCTGACCTCCTGTGGAAGGAAGGTCCACACTCTGGGACCAGCCATGGAGAAGGCCTTCTCATGAGTCCTCACCAACTGCACAGCTATTGGGACTGTGAGAAAGCCCTCCCCAGCAGATCTTGATGCAGGCCCTGGCTGTCCAGATATCCTCCTTTTCCAGGACATGTCCCACATTTCCAGGCTCAGATCCGAGTTCAGGCCAAGCTACAAACCTGAGATTTCAGGGGAAGTGTAACCGCTTCAAACGCAGACTGGATCCCTATTTCCCAGATCTGCCTTTCAACTGACCAGGACTGTCTTGTCTGGGTTAAGCTGCAGTTTGTTTGCCTTCATCTAGTGACCAGTGATTCCCAAACTTTAGTCCTCCAGGTGTTTTGGACTTCACCTCCCAGAAGCCCCAGCCAACTTAGCCAAGAGTCAGGAATTCTGAAAACTGAAGTCCCAAACATCTGGAGGACCAAAGTATGGGAACCACTGATTCTATTCAATTACTGACAGCAGACCTTGATCTAGTAAAGAAGCAACTTCCTTGGATTTGAATTGGAAGGAGAGAGAAGAGCTGCATGTCATCAGCATACTAATGAGCAGACAGCACCCCAAAACTCTGGATAACCTCTCCCAGAAGTTTCATGTATGTACGTATTTATGTATTTATTTCATTTCATTTCATTTCATTTCTGTGCATTCCAGATAGAGAAAGGCACACATCTTTATGCTCATGTCTGCC
This sequence comes from Sceloporus undulatus, assembly GCF_019175285.1. Lineage (NCBI taxonomy): Eukaryota > Metazoa > Chordata > Lepidosauria > Squamata > Phrynosomatidae > Sceloporus > Sceloporus undulatus. Next base: position 221,284,511 of record NC_056523.1, read on the forward strand.
TCCTTCATAGATGAGAGTGGGTAGGATGATCTGCTTTCTTTCATGAAAATTAGAGGGAAGCAGGTGAGGGAAGGAGACCTCTCCCCCTCTACCTTGCTGGGATCTGTTGTTTCAAGCCCTTTTCTGCCCAGTAGAGAAGCTGATCTAGGAGGAAAGAAATACAATGCAAGCAATGAAATACAGCAAGGTAAGGAGGGATATTTTTCTTCTCGTGTTTTTCTTTTTTGGAAGGGAAAACTAAGACCCTCCCTATGTAAACATAAACACACACATGACTGCCCTGTTATATCTGGTTTGAATCATAGAATCATAGAATCCTTGAGTTGGAAGATACCTCAAGGGGCCATCCATTCCAACCCCATTCTGCCATGCAGGAACTCACAATCAAAGCATCCCTGACAGATGGCCATCCAGCCTCTGTTTAAAGACCTCAAAAGAAGGAGACGCCACCACACTCCGAGGCAGTGCCTTCCACTGTGAAACCTCTCTTACAATATAAAAGTTCTTCTGGATGTTGAGATGGAATTTCTTTTCCTGTAGCTTGCTTCCATTAGTCTCTGTCATATTCTCTGGAGCTGCAGAAAAAGGATTTCTCCATCCTCAATATGATACTCCTTCAAATATTCAAACAGGGCTATCATATCACCTTTTAACCATCTCTTCTCCAGGCTAAACATACCCAGCTCCCTAAGTCTCTCCTCACAGGGTGTTATGGTTTCCAGACCCTTCACCATTTTGGTCACCTTCCTTGGACACACTCCAACTTCTCATCATCCTTTTTGAATTGTGGTGCCCAGAACTGGACACAGTATTCCAGGTGAGGCCTGACCTCGATCTAGACACTATGCTAGAGATGCAGCCTAGAAATGCATTGGGCTTTTTAGCTTCCGCATCACACTGTTGACTCATGTTCAGTTGTGGTCTACTAGGACTCTTCAATCCCTTTCACATGTACTGTTTTCAAACCAGGTGTCCCCCAATCCTATATTTATGCATTTATTTATTTATTTTCTCCCTAAGTGCAGTAGCTTACATTTCTCTGTGTTGAAATTCATTTTGTTACCTTTGGCCCAGCTTTCTAATCTATTCAGGTCATTTTGAATTTTGATCCTGTCCTCTGGGGTATTAGCTTCTCCTCCTAATTTGGTGTCATCTGCAAATTTGATAAGTATGCCCCCAATTCTGTCATCCAAGTCATTGATAAAGGTGTTGAACAGCACTGGGTCTGGGACAGACCCCTGTAGCACCCCACTTTAGAATCACTTGTAATTTTTCTGCTATTGGCTTCATTTGTTGTTGTTTTTTGTGCCTTTTCCAAATTATAGTGACCCTAAAGCCTATCACAGGATTTTCTGGGATTGAGAGTGTGTGACTCGCCCAAGGTTGCTCAGTGGGTTTCTGTGGCTGAGCAGGGAATTGAACCCTGGTCTCCAAAGTCCTACTCGCAAACCACTACACCACACTGACTCTCATGTATGTCTTTTATTCTTCACTAAGCAAACTGTCTTATTGCTCATAACCCTCATAGGATTAAAAGAATGAATACATGTGTCCAAAGTAGTGTTTGACAATAACACATTACAAATAACTACTTGGCAGTAATTAATTATTTTTCCCACATTCAAAAGTCTGACTATATTACATTCCAGCTGGAATTTAATTAGGTGTACTTTCACTTCTTTTGCAGTGTAAATGTACATTTTAGTTGCTTTTATCGTTACAGGAGTGTTCATTCATTCTTCCGGTTCACACTGAACTTTGAGCTACCGCCTTCTCCATTTTTGTGGTTGTTGAGACAATAAATGAAGTACAGAGGAGGAGAATTGGTTTTGTAGTACAGCCTAGTACTTTGTAGCATTGAGATCTTTGTTTTTAACGGTAAGTAAAATGAAATTAATTGAAATATTTTTGTGGCACAGGGAAGAAAAGTCACAACGATAAAATCAACTCATTGAGTCTGGAAATATAATAGTAACAGATTACTAT
>NC_056523.1:221286596-221331264 GCF_019175285.1 Sceloporus undulatus
GGGGAGAGAGCAGGCCGGCCCAGCGTCATCAGGGGCTGGCCTGAAGATACAGTGTATCTTAAGTGTAGATTTTTCTTATACTGTTATATAATTTTCTTGTACACCGCTATGATCTATTTGGAATAGCGGTTTATAAATAAAACATATTATTATTATTATTATTATAGGGCTGTCTTGGCACAATTCTTCGGAGAGGGTATGCCATTTCCATCCTCTCAGGCTGAGAGAGTGTGACTTGCCCAAGGCCACACAGGATCAATCACCCTTGGATGAAATTCCCTGAGTGCCTTCCCAGAGATCCAACATGGATGCATTCAGATTTCCTGGTTCCAGGAAATCCCCCAGAAATTGTCAACACTTGCCTGGTGCTTTCTCACACAGGGAAACTGGGACTATATCCCAAGGTCAGTGTGTGGTCAGTCATGGGGTTTCACATTCTTTCTCATGAGATCATCACACAAACATTGAATGCAATCCAGAGTCAATCAAGGGTTACACGTTATTTCGCGTGAGCTTATCGTACGACATCGAATGGAATCCAGCGCCGATCCGAACAGAGTAAAGAGTAATCCCAAAAATGGGTAAATTGGGTGAACTAGCCAAGTTACAAATCCTCTTGCAATTCAAATCTGCAGTCAGTTCGCATGTGGCTTGTTGTGAAATGTGTTTTTAGATCACCTCTGGATTCCCATGATCCTCCTCCTCCCTCCTGCTGAAAGTGTGTGACTGTTGTGCGTGCGTGTGACTTTTGTGAAGAAGAGGACCTCTGAGGGGGCGCTGAGGATCAGGAGGGTCCGGATCATCCACCTGGGCTCCTTTTTGCAAGCAGCCCTCCTTCTCCCAACCCCTTTGCAATCTCCCTTCTCTCTCTAGCCCTTTTTGCAAGCACCTGTCCTTTCCTCAGCCTCAGCAGCTCCTGGCCCCTCCGGCCGAGCGGCTACAGACACAAGCCTCTCTCAACCAGAGGGAGGAACAGGCGGAAGCAGAGGAGGGCCCAGGAGCGCACCAGCCAGGCTCTCTGCTGCCATGGACGTGGGGTTCTCTGTCGGAGCCCCAAGACAGCCACCCTTCCATCCCTGGAGCATGTAGGGGGGGCGGGGTAGGCTTGCCATGTTCCGATTTTAGGTGGAACATTCCTGAGTTTGGGCTTCCCATCCTCCAGTTTGCCACCCTTGTCCTCCAGCCCACTGTCCTCCTCCTTCTTTGGTCCTCCTCCCAACCCTAGAAAGCACAGCTGGGCGTCCTGCCCCTTCTCAGCCTCGCAACCAATTAGAAAGGCTTCTGGCTGGAGGAAGAGGCGGGATTCTGGCCACAAAGGCCGCTGGGGCTTGTAGATGCAGCGGGTTCCTACTGCGTGGCCGGGAAGGGGCAGGACGTCCACTCCGTCCCAGTTTGGGGGAGGACGGATATGGCAACCCTAGGGAGGAGCCTTGTAAAAATGACAGCTGACAGCAGGAGCATGCGTAGAGAAGGTATGTTGCCAGCTGGCAATGGGGATTTGCCCTCCTCTATGTGATGCCCAGATGTGCATTGGGCCCACTTTAATGCGGTTTTAAATTCTTGTTGTGATTGTGTATGATAATAATTCACAAATGGACTTGCTTTTCTGGGATGCCAGCACTTTAACCATTTTCGTGATGGGAGCACATAGGTCACTGTGTGAAAAACTCCACAGTGAGTTTCTAGAGTTGAGTTGGGATTCGATCCCTGGTTTCCCAGTGTCCTAATCCAGTGGCTCAAACCATTACACCATGCTGGCCCTTTCATTAAGGTAATTGTCATTAAACTGCCACATTAGTTTCAGTATGTATTGTTTCACAAATAAGAAAAACTGTATTAGAGCCAACATATCTGGGATTGGTACACGGGCGCACCATTTGCGGTTTCTTGTTTACGCGGAAGCTGCGCCACCATTAAATGAATGGTGCACATGCCGCTGCAAGCACAAGTCCTATTATATTAAATGGGGCTCGAGCTTACATGGGATTTGCCTTATGCGGGTGTGTGTGTCTGGAACGGATCCCCTGCATAAGGCAAGGCTCCACTGTACATATATCTGCATATATGTGCATAAAGAGATATGAATTTGAAAGGATGACATATAGAAGAAGGAGCAAGCTTGTTTTCTGCTATTCCAGGAGCTAAGACATGGAGCAATGGATTCAAACTAGAAGTAAAGAAATTCTACCCAAACATTATGTTACCTCATGGACTAGCCCTCTTTCACCCCAGTCAGGCTTTTATATTAGTTTAATATTATAAAAGATATTATTATTATTAACCTTTATTTATGAAGCGCTGTAAATTTACGCAGTGCTGTACATACAATCTTTTTAGTTAGATGGTTCCCTGCCCTCGAGCTTACAATCTAAAAAGACATGACACAGAAGGAGAAGAGGGTGGTGGAGGGAAAGGGTAAGAGGTCCAGCAGTTCCTCTCAACCTCCGAGGCCTGGACCAAGGCAGATGGACTGAAGGGAGGGCTTGGCTTCAAAATGGAAGGTTAATCATTATCCAGGGAAAATACATACTCACAAGTAGGATAATGCATATACAGTACATAGCAATACAGGAAATGGTTTGATAAACAGACAACAAAAGAACACCAAATAGCAAGCGACAATTTTGATCATGTAGCCACAAAAGGCACCCAATGCAAAGAATTACCCTCCCCAAATAAGGAGATCAAGAAGGTCAACTTGGAAGCCCTAGTGCATGTAGGCAAAACTGGAACATTGAGACAGAAATCCGCACAATCCCTTCACACTGGAATGTGATAGTAGGTCATGCTCTGGGTACTTGCCAGAATGTTGTAAATCTTCCTTCTGGAATAGCCACTCAAACCCCTGAGAAACTGCCACAGGATGCATTTTATCCTACAATAATCTTGGGGATTATTTTACAAGAAGAGTAAATCAATCAATTCAATCCAGAGATAAGTTCAGAGGAGTCAAGGTTTTCTGCAGGACAAGTGAGTTGCAGTGCAATAATGGTACTAATTCTGAAAATATTTCAAAATACAAAATATTCTAAAAACTAAAAAAAAATTTCATTGGTGGCTGACATAGTGACATCTTGCTTTCTAATGCTTCAATGTGCTCAAACTTTCTTTCATACACAACATTGTTTTAAAATATTGTATAAAATTTCTTTCAGGCTCTGTGTATAAATGTACATATGAAACATAACTGTTTTTAGCCCTGGATCATATCTCCAAGATCACAGAATCATGGAATTGGAGAGTTAGAAGAGACCACAAGGGTCATCTAATCCAAGCCCCTGAAATGCAAGGAGACGCAAACAAAGCATTCCTGACAGACTGGCATCCAGACTCTGTTGAACATCTCCAAAAATGAGATCCCACCACTTTCACTATTTAACAGCTCTTACCATCAGGAAATTCTTTCTAGCTGTTACCCAAAATGCAAGGGTCCCACGGGGGGGCACCCACATTTGTATTCAAAGGGGGAATAAATTTAGCTCAATAGGAAACTGTGAGAGCTCTCTGGGTAATGTTTAACCAACATGGTTTAGCCTATGTATAACAGTTCCAAAACAAGAAATCCAGGCAGCCAATTTCAAATCAGTTTAGTTTATTAATTTAGACGAACATTCATGCAAGACATGCACACATACAACAACTAAGATGCAAAAGGTAGTAGTGGATAGTGACTTTGGGGTTGCAGAGCGGAGTGCAATACCAGTTCCAGAAGGCTGTGACTTTGGGGGTGGATCAGAACAATAATAATAATAATAATTTGTTTTATTTATATACCGCTATTCCAAAGATCATAATAATAATTTTATTTATTTTATTTATTTATATACCGCTATTCCAAAGATCATAGCGGTGAACAGCAAGTAAGCTAATTAGCAAGTAAGCTAATTTGCCCCCAACAGTCTGGGTACTCATTTTAGCAACCTTGGAAGGGTGCAAGCCTGAGTCGAGCTTGGGCCCTTTTGCTGGTCTTGAACTCGCAACCTTGTGGTTTTGAGTGAATGGCTGCAGTACAGGCATTTAACCACTGCGCCACCAGGGCTCCAGAAATGTGAGGTTGGCCAACAATACTGAGGAGTCATGCTAAACTCTGTCAGAGTGCCTGCCTTATCCTAAACTAGACTGAATCAAAAGTGTCCAGACAGACATATTTATAGGATAAAATGCGTCCTGTGGCAGTTTCTCAGGGGTTTGAGTGGCTATTCCAGAAGGAAGATTTACAACATTCTGGCAAGTAACCAGAGCATGACCTACTATCACATTCTAGTATGAAGGGATTGTGTGGATTTCTGTCTCAATGACTGGAGCATAGGAAAATGGGAGAACACTGTTGTTCTCTGGCAGAGTATTATAGGTCCCCCACTAGAGTAAAGACTCCATGATTATATAGGATGAAGCCTACTGGAGTCCAGTTTTGATGTAAACACAATGTGTCATAGTGCTATGCCTGAATCTGTCCCAAAGCAGAGATCATTGGCATTGGCACATTTGCTTAACTGGGGCAAGGCACCTTGGCCATGGTCTGCTATATTGTCATTCAGGAGGGAAGCAAAGTCCACCTTGTGATGTTTAACTTCAGAGAGAGTGTCCACCTTGTCCCCATTCTGAATAGATTGAAATGCTGTATTGGAGAAGTTACATGCACTACCTTGTATATTCAATTTGTTTGGTTAATCTTTTTTATTGAAGCTTCAGTTTGTTAAATCTCATCCATCTTATTACTGATTAAGGCATCAATATCTTCTCTGCAACCTGATCGATAGACAGAGTTGTGTTCCGCTTGAACAATGATGTTCAGTGTACCTTGTCCATACTATAATTGTATAGTGAGGATACACTCATAAACTGGGGTCCTTTTGGATACACACAGACTGGGACTTCAGCCTATTTCTTTCAAATTGCTTTCATTGACTTCTGTAGCAAAGTTTAATTCTCAGTGTGGACCACATAGACCCAATCCTATTCATTTACTCCAAAACCCTATTTATTTCAGTAGAATCAACTCTTGGGTGAGTAGTCCTATAATTCAATCCTAACTTCTTCAGATATAAATAGTCAGTTGCAATCTGCTTTTAAGCAACCCTAACCCTAACCCTAACACCTAAAACCTGTTCAAAGATATAGCCATGTTAATCTGTTAGTCTCAGAAGATCTGAGGAAGTAAATCGAAGTCTACGAAAGCTCATGCTGCCAATATATTTCTTTCAGTTAGTCTCAAAGGTGCTACAAGACCTAAAATCTCTTGTGATTGAGAGGTCTATTTCACCAACCATTAGATCCAGAACTTAAAATGTAAACCACAAGGCTGACACAATCAAAGGCCTGTTACAGACTGCCAAAATAAAGCTGCTTCGGGCCTTGTTGGAAGTATGCTATTTTAAATTATGCATGGGTCCTAAGAGTCCGGAAATCACGCCAAAGCCACACTACATTCCTAAGCACTGGAGTACAGCTTTGGTTCAGCTTCCGGACTCTTCTGATGCATGCATCATTTAAACAGCATACCTCCAAAGAGACCCGAAGCAGCTTTATTTTGGCAGTCTGTAACAGGCCAAAGTTTCTAAAATGTAAGCCCATATCCCTAGCCATCTGGCAGAGCAAGCCATATTATCACAGACTCCATGCAACAGCAACTAAGAGAAGTGTACTTAATACATCAGTGAAAAAGGCAAAGGAAACGAGAATTAGATTTTTATCAAGAAATTTATTTTTCTTTTATTATCTCTTATTTGTATTTATGCTGGTTTATCTTTATTAGTTTTAATATTTCCATTATTTTTAAGATGGTTTTTGGAAATTGATCTGAATGTGCCAATTGACCTAGCAAGTGACTCCTGCTCAGTGCCCAGGGGAAGGCGAAAAACCTCCAGGATCTCAGGCCAATCTGCCCTGGAGGAAAATTCCTTCCCGACCCCAAAAGTGGCAGTCAGCACTCGCCTGGGCATGCCATGAGCAAGAGCCATGCGCAAGCGCACCACCCATGCTCCCTCCTCCCCCGCCAGTTCTTGTGCTGTGCTCCTTGCTGGCTCCTCTGAGAAAAGCATCAAGACCAGTCACATGGAAATGGGGATGCAAGGCCTTCTTTGTGCAGTCCTGGACTGAACTGAGGCTTTGGCGAACAGCTCTGAACATTGACTCCGGAAAGCTCAGTTTCCTATTAAATCAGCAGAGAAATCACAAACATGCTCTTTAAAAAGGTTAACCAGTATTTTGGGTACATAGGATTTTGAATCAGCCACCCATCAAGAAAAACTGGCTAGGAATCTTTTCCTGTCTTTTCTTCCTAAGGACTCACGTCCATGATGGAAATATTATTTTATGATGCTTTACACTCCATTTTAAGGTAATATGTTTCACACCTTATTTTACTCGAGACTTTTTTAAGGAGCTGATTGCTTTGTCAGCTGTATTCATCCTTTACAGTAGATTTCCTTATGCTTTATAAACTAAGTCCTGCAAGTAAAAATGGTCTTGTCAAAATCTATATTCTTCTGTTTATTGCAGATGAAAATTTACCTTAAAGATCTCTCTCTCTCTTTCTCTTCAGAAAACAGAAGGATTCCACTTCTTAACCTGAAAATTTCCTTTCAGATCCACAAAGACGTTATTTACAAAATGAGGACATAGCCCTTAAACCATAAAATATTTCCTGGTGCTTAGTTGCAAGATGCTGTCAATTGCGGAAAAATAGGAACCTGTTCTCTTCCAAATAAAAGGACCTACCTTTTAGGGACTTACCAAAATGTTGGAGATATTCATTGGAAATGCTTCTCACTTTTCCTTTCTTGAAGGAAGGTGAGTTCTAGACCTTGCGTTGCATAATTTCCTATTAAATGTGCAGAGAAGTCACAAATATGCTTTTAAAAATGGTTAACCAGTATTTTGGGCACATAGGATTTTGAACATGCCGATTGTCAGGGAAAATGAAGCAGACATCTTTTTCCTTCTTCCTCCCTACGGACTCACCTTTATGATAGGCAAATACATTTATGATGCTTAACACTCCTTTTATGAAGAAATATGTTGTGCATCTTATATTTACTCCATACATTGTATTAAAAGCTGGTTACTTTCTGAACCGTGTTTAGGCTTCACAGTGGACTGATTTATCCCTTTTAAACTAAACTAATCCCTGCAAGGAAAAATAGTCTTGTCAATATGTGTATTCTTCTGTTTATTGCAACCGAAAATTTACCTTAAAGATGTATCGCTCTTTCTTCAGAGAATAGAAGGATTCCATTTCTTCTTTGACATTTTTCTTTCGAATCTACAAAGAGCTCATTTGTAAAAAGATGGTGTTATCCTTTAAATGTAATCAATATTTCCCAATTCCTAGCTCTAAGTGGCTGTCAATGAAGGAAAACCAGGAATCTGTTCTCTTCCTAATGAAGGGACCTACCTTTTAGGGACTTACCAAAATGATGGAGACGTTTTTTGGAAATGCCTTTCACTTTTCCATTTTAAAGGAAGATGAGTTCAATACCTTGTGTCACGTATTTTTGGGCGTATCTGTGCCTTTCTTCACATTGGCAGAAACTTGAACTTTCATCCTTTTCCAACTCAAATGTTATTTAGAGAGCCAGGCAAAACAGAACACATAGAACTAGAAATACTACAAAATGCACCACATCTGCTGGATTGTTGGGAAAAATCACAAAATAATCCCCTGTTTCCCAGCAAGCAGCCTACTTTGTGGGGACTTAACCAGAAAGAACATATTACAGAGGATAAACTTTTCCTTTCAGCTGCAAATACAGACTGACAAATAGAAAGTGTGAAATCCATTCCTTTTAATATGGATAGTTCCTTTTCACTAGGTAAAGTACAGAGAAATAAAGAACAGCAAGGTTCTCTGCACTTAATTCAAGAGATAACAACCAGGAAAAATTACCATGTATCTGTTTGGTTTTTTGCATTAGTGACATGTTTAAGAAACTTCTTATATGTTTATGATGATCATCTATGATGTTTTGCACATAGCACCTCCTGAAGGAATGCAACAAATCATGTTTTTACCTTGAAAAAGCTTTCATGTAGAGGATAAACTTCAGTGACATTTGGTTTTCCTTGCTGTAGTCCTGTCCTCGGTTCCTTTGCCCCAAGATGGCCTCCATAATGTGGTTCCTTGTGTCCTTGTGATGCCAATATTTCTAAGGAGACCTTTAAAATTTGTTTCCTAGAAAAGTTGGATGATTTCTCAAGATATCTTTTTTCCCCTAGACAAAAGGGTTGAAGAGTCACCACTGAAAGAGATTGCATCTTTAGAGAATGAACCAACTAAACTTGGAGGCTTCTCTTTTAGTCTGCAAAACTGTACAGAAACGAACATCTCACAGCTAAAATATCATCCATGTTCTCCAACACTTGATTTGTTAAATGCCCAGTCAGCCATAAAAAGCGACCAAATACCTCTTTCCTTTAGCAAGACATTTTAAAGACATTATTTCAAGTTGGTGAGGTTCATCCGTGAAGTTTCACTCTTTCTTCTTTTGGAGGGGGAAACATATATTTTTCCTTAATTCACATGAGACTTGTTCATATTTGCTTTTTGGTTCATTATCCTGGATTTTTTTTTCTAAGTTGGATAATTTCCTATTGAATCGGCAGAGAAATCACAAATACGCTCTTAAAAAAGGTTAACCAGGATTTTGGCTACATAGGATTTTGAACCTACCAATCATCAAGGAAAATGAACCAGGAATCTTTTTCCTTTTTCCTTCCTTCCTAAGGGCTCACCTCCATGATGGGAATATTCATTTAGGATGCTTTACACTCCTTTTTTTTTTTTTTTTAAGAAATATGTTGTGTTTCTTATATTACTCCAGATTATTTATTAGGAGCAGATTGCTTCTTAATCATGTTTATCCTTTGCAGTTGATTTCTTTATCCTTTTTAAATAAGCTAATTCCTGCAAGTAAAAATGATCTGGTCAAATTCTGTGTACTTCTAAGTTTATTGCAGATGACAATTTACCTTAAAGGTATATCTTTCTCTCTCTCTCTTCATAGAACAGAAGGATTCCACTTCTTCTTAACCTGAAAATTTCCTTTCAGATCTACAAAGAGGTCATTTATAAAAAGACGGTGTAACCCTTTTACCTTAATACATATTTCCCAGAGCCAGGCACCAAGTGGCTGTCAAGAAAAAGATAGGGACCTAGCTCTCATAGACTTACCAAAATACTGGAGATGGAAATCCTGTTCACATTTCTCTTTTGGAGGGAAGGTGTGTTTTATTCCTCTTTTCAGATGCTTTGGTGCATATTTGTGCTTTTCTTAACAATGGCAGAAACTTGAACATTCATCTCTGTCCTAGTTAAATGTTATTCAGAGAGCCAGGCAAAACAGAGTACACTGCTACCTCGGGTTACAAATTAATCGTTCCGCAATTCCTTTCGTAACCCAAAATTTCGTACCCGAAACACTTTTCCCATGTGAAAATAACAATGCGTTCTATGACCTCAGACTGAACCTGCAACTCAAAACAAAGGGACAATAGAGGCCTATTAAGCTAAGTACCCTACAATACAAGTTGCCTGAGGCACTAAAGAGCTTAACAATGACTGGCAGGTCCCATTCTAAAGTTTCTAAAGGATAAAGAAAAAAAAGTTTTTTTTCTTATCTTGATGGTTCTGGCATCTCAAGAGTGAGCGGAGGAGGGGGAGCTCTCAAATCATCACACCATGACCAAAGAACCCCAAATCTAAAAAGCAAACCCCATGGTCACACTCTATGGCCCACATCAAATCAAGGCCAGACTTGCAAAACTCACAACCCACATCCCACACTCTCAAATCATCACACCCATGGCCAAAGCAACCAAATTTAAAAAACCAACCCCATGGCACACCTATGGCCCACATCAATCAAGGCCAGACTTGCAAAACTCAACAACCCCACATCCCACACTCTCAATCATCACACACCATGCCAAAGAACCCCAAATCTAAAAAAAGCAACCCCAGGATACACTCTATGGCCCACATCAAATCAAGGCCAGACTTCAAACTCACACCCCACACCCCACACTCTCAAATCATCACACACACCATGACCAAAGAACCCCAAATCTAAAAAAAAGCAACCCCATGGTCAACTCTATGGCCCACATCAAATCAAGGCCAGACTTTCAAAACTCACACAACACCCCACACTCTCAAAAATCATCACAACCCTGACCAAAGAACCCCAAATCTAAAAAAGCAACCCCATGGCACACTCTATGGCCACATCAAATCAAGCCAACTTTCATAAACTCACACCCCACACCCCACACTCTCAAATCATCACACCCATGACCAAAGCAACCCCAAATCTAAAAAAGCAACCCCATGTCACATCATGCCCACATCAAATCAAGGCAACTTTCAAAACTCACACACACCCCACACACCCAAATCATCACAACCATGACCAAAGCAACCCAAAATCTAAAAAAAGCAACCCCATGGTCACACTCTATGGCCCACATCAATCAAGGCCAGACTTCAAAACTCACACCCACACCCCACACTCTCAATCATCACACACCATGACAAAGAACCCCAAATCTAAAAAAGCAACCCAATGGTCACACTCTATGGCCCACATCAAATCAAGGCCAGCTTCAAACTCACACCCCACACCCCACACCCAAAAATCCACACCATGACCAAAGAACCCAAATCTAAAAAGCAACCCCATGGTACACACCTATGGCCCACACAATCAAGGCAGACTTTTCAAAACTCACACCACCACCCCCACACTCTCAAATCATAACACCCATGACAAAGCAAAACCCAAATCTAAAAAAGCAACCCATGGTCACACTCTATGGCCCACATCAAATCAAGGCCAGACTTTCAAACTCACACCCACACCCCACACTCTCAATCATCACACACCCATGACCAAAAGAACCCAAATCTAAAAAAAGCAACCCCATGGTCACACTCTATGGCCCACATCAAATCAAGGCCAGACTTTCAAAACTACACACCCACACCCCACACTCTCAAATCATCACACCATGACCAAAGCAAAACCCCAAATCTAAAAAAGCAACCCACCCATGGTCACACTCTATGGCCCACATCAAATCAAGGCCAGACTCAAAACTCACACCCCACACCCCACACCTCAATCAATCACACCCATGACCAAAAACCCAAATCTAAAAAAGCAACCCCATGGTCACACTCAATGGCCCACATAAATCAGGCCAGACTTTCAAAACATCCAACCCCACACCCACACTCTCAAATCATCACACCCATGACCAAAGCAACCCAAATCTAAAAAAGCAACACCCATGGTCACACTCTATGGCCCACAATAACAAGGCCAGACTTTCAAAACTCACACCCCACACCCACACTCTCAAATCATCACACCAGGACCAAGACCCCAAATCAAAAAACAACCCCAGGGTCACACCTATGGCCCACATCAAATCAAGGCCAACTTTCAAACTCACACCCCACACCCACACCCACCTCCAATCACATCACACCCAGGACCAAAGAACCCCAAATCTAAAAAAGCAACCCATGGTCACACTCTATGGCCCACATCAAATCAAGGCCAGACTTTCAAAACTCACACCCCCCACCACAACTCTCAAATCATCACACCCATGACCAAAGCACCCCATGGTCACACTCGATGGCCCCGCATCAAATCAAGGCCAGACTTGCAAACAACCCACACCCCCACCACCCCCACACTCCAAATCATCACAACCCATGACCAAAGCAACCCCAATTAAAAAAGCACCCCATGGTCACACTCTATGGCCCACAAAAATCAAGGCCAGATCAAAACTCACACCCCACACTCTCAAATCAAGCACAGCCATGAACAAAGAACCCCAAATCTAAAAAACAACCCATGGTCACACTCTATGGCCCACACAAATCAGCCAGACTTTCAAAACTCACACCACACCCCACACTCCAAATCATCACACCCATGAACAAGCAACCCCATGGTACACTCTCTATGGCCCGCATCAAATCAAGGCCAGACTTGCAAAACCACACCCCACACTCTCAAATCATACACCCATGACCATACCACCCACAGACTCAAACCCAAAGGCCAAGAAACCCCAAATCTGAACATGCAACCCCATGGTCAGGCACATTCTAAGGATAAAGAAAAAAAAAAAAAAATGTTTTCTTATCTTTGCTGGTCTGGCATCTGGTCCTGGCATCTCGGAGTGAGGCAGGAGGAGGAGGAGGAGGAGAGGGGCAGCCCAAAAAGCCAATTTTAAACCATTCAAGCATTTAAAAACCACTTCAGCCAATCAAGCAAATTAACCACTTCACAGCCAATCAAGCAATTTAACCACTTCAGCCAATTTATCCAATTCAAGCAATTTAACAATTCAGCCATGTTAGCCATGCCACCAATAACAAGTTAACCATTTTTTTAAAAAAAATTGGTGTTTTTTTTTAAGGGTCACCTTTTTTAAGTCCCTTTTGCCTTCTTGGATGACGGTTCTCCCTCTCTAGTGAAGAACTGGTCCAAGGATGTCTTGCTTTTGCGGCCTTAACAGGTTCTTAAATGCTAAGGCAGACTATCAAAAATGTTCAAGGGCATGGCTGGTGAGCACCTTCTCAGGGTGGTGCTTCTTCCACATAGGAAGACACATTGTGGAATTGCCGCAAAAATGTCTTTAATTTCTGCCGTTGGCAAAAATGCCCCCGCAGCCTCCTCCTGCTGGCCCCTGTCGAAATGGAGCACGCCCTCATCCACGGCCGAGTGTTTGCATCGCGCCAAGGCCTTCAGGTCCTCCGTTGTCAGGTTCCTCGTTGTGCTCCTCGATGAGTTTCCTCCACGTCCTCGTTGTCCACGTCGAGTCCCAGGACCTTGCATGAGAACGATCTCGTGCACTCTTCTTCTCACCTTGTGTCAGCACCCTCGGTCTGTGACCCTTCCAAGGAAGAAGCATCAGGCCACAGCTTCCTCCATGACAGCAATCAGTTGCGCCTGGTGATCTCCTGCAGGCCAAGTCCATCCACATCTTCAAGCACCGACGATATCAAAATGCCTTTCCAGAAACTCTCGAAGTCACTGTTGTGCTCTCCGTCACATCGAAACAACCTTGAACAGGTGCTTGGTGTAGATCTTCTTGAAGTGGGCAATCACCTGCTGGTCAATGGGTTGCAAGAGGGAGGTCGTGTTGGGTGGCAGAACTGGACCTTGATGAAGGAGAACTCCGCGGGATGTCCTTCTCCAGGCCATGCGGTGCGCAGGAGCATTGTCCAAGAGGAGGAGGCACTTCAAGGGCAATCCCTCTTCTCCAGGTACCCGCTCACTGTCGGGGCGAAGACACTGTTGATCACTCCACGAAAAGGAGGAGTGTGACCCATGCGCGCCCATCGAAGCCAACATCACTGGCAACCTGTCCTTCTGTATGTTGTGTGCCTTGAAGGCCCTTGGATTTTCGGAGTGGTACACCAACAGGGGCTTGACCTAACAGTCCCCCTGGCATTGGCACACAACGCAAGTGTGAAGCGTCCTTCATAGGCTTGTGGCCTGGCTTTCCTCCTCTCCTCCCTGGGTGATGTAGTGCGGCGAGGCATCTTCTTCCAGAAGATCCCGTCTCGTCGCAATTGAACACTTGCTGCGGAACGTAGCCTTCCTCCTCCACCATGGCCTTGAACGCGACGACGAATGCCGGCGGCCTGGTGGTCTGCGCTGGACGCCTCGCCTGACGGACGACAGAGTGGATCCCGGTCCTCCTCTGAACTTTTCGAACAGCCACGGGATGCTTTGAAGTCCGGGGTGGCTGGCTCCTCCTGCGAAGAAGTTCCTCGGCTGCCCCTTGCTGGCCAGGTCTTCGAAAATGGGTGGCCTTCCACGATGACCGAGGTGGTCACAGGTCCCCGACTCGCTCCTTTTCCTTAATCCAGAGGAGAAGCAGGCGCTCCATCTCCTCGTGCTTCTGGCCTCCTGCGTCATCGTCGTCACGCCTTTCGCTGGAGCCACAAACAGCTCGATGGCCTCCTTCTGCTTGAGGACATTGCAATTTGTCGAAGGGTTTCGTCATACTACTCCTTGGCAATTCCACCAAGCGCACGCCCTCTCCGTGCTTGGCGATGATTTCCTTCTTGTCCTCCAAGGACAAGGGACCCTCTTCTTTTTCTCACCGCTTGGCTTGGGAGCCATAGCTCAAGCCTAAAAAGGACAAAAGGCACAGCAATGAAAAAGCCACAATTGGAAACCACCCCACCCACCAGGTCACACTCTTCTGTCCCAAACTTGCAAAACTCACACCCCACACTCTCAAATATCACACACCATGGCCAAAGCACCCCAGAACACAAACCCATAGGCCAAAACCCCCAAATCATAAAATGCCACCTATGGGTGAGACTCTGTGTCCCACATGGGAGCAAAGGCACACTTTTAAAAGCCACACACCACACTTTGAAAACAGACAGCCATGAAAAATCAAAGCAGCAAATGAGGCCCAGCATCCACAAATCATAAAAATGCCACCCTATGTGAGAGTCCTTGGCCACATGTGACCATGGCCAGAGTTTTAAAAGCCACACTCCACACTTTGAAAACAGGACAGCAATAAGAAAGCAACCCAGCATCCACAAATCAGAAAGTGCCACCATGGTGAGACTTGTGTCCCAAATGTGACAGGCCAGAGTTTTAAAAAGCCACACTCCACACTTTGAAAACAGGACAGCAATAAAGAAAGCAACCACAGCATCCACAATAGAAAGTGCAAGCCTATGGTGAGACTCTGTTGTCCCACATGTGACCATGGCCAGAGTTTTTAAAAGCCACAACTCCAACTTTGAAAACAGGACAGCAATAAAGAAAGCAACCCAGCATCCACAAATCGAAAGTGCAAGCCTATGTGAATCTGTGTCCCACATGTGACCATGGCCAGAGTTTTAAAAGCCACATCCACACATTTGAAAACAGGACAGCAATAAAGAAAGCAACCCAGCATCCACAAATCAGAAAGTGCAAGCCTATGGTGAGACTCTGTGTCCACATGTGACCATGGCCAGAGTTTTAAAAGCCACAACTCCAAAGATTGAAACGGACAAGCAATAAAGAAGGCAACCCAGCATCCACAAATCAGAAAGTGCAAGCCTATGGTGAGACTCTGTGTCCCACATGGGAGCAAAGGAAAACTTTTAAAAGCCACACTCCACACTTTGAAAACAGGACAGCCAGGAAGAACTCAAGCAGCAATGAGCCCAGCATCCCACAAATCATAAAATGCCACCGCTATGGTGAGAGTCTTTGGCCACATGTGACCATGGCCAGAGTTTTAAAAGTCACACACCACCACCAAACCCACAGCAAACGCACCCCCCATCAAAGCATGCTCACACCCCACAAGAAGAAGGTAAAAATCCATCCACCTACCTGTAGAGAAGTTCCTGATGGCCGGTCGAACCGAAAGATACACCTGACAAAGCCAGACAAATCCAAAGTGCAGAAAAGCCAGGAAAGTCAAGCAACAGTGGATTCACGAGTTCGAGCTCAGAGAGACTCGTTCCTCACACAAACTCCACCAGGCCAACAAAGGGGGCAGATCAAAAACAAACGTTTTGTTTCTGAAGCAAACCACCCCCCCCCAATTTCCATTAGCCAATCCAGGTGATCAGCTTGATTTTCTCAACCAATCACTGCTGCTAACGAAATTCAAATTCGCGGCCAAAGCTAACCCCTAATCCACCTCCTTAGCTTTCCGTTAGCCCTGGAAAGCCTATAACGCACTTTGCATCGTTTGAATTTTGCGCCGAAATGAATTTGTAACCCGAAAAATTTCGTAACCCGAACAGTTTTTTCCCATCCACTTTTTTTTTTTCGTATCCCGAAAATTTCGTAACCGATCATTCGTATCCCGAGGCACCAGGTATATAGAAATACAAAACTATAATGTCTACTATATCTGCTGGATGGTTATGTTGAAATTTCTCCAGGAGTAATATAAAATAACTATTTTTTCTAGAATTATGTCTCTTAAATCTCACCTGACTTCCTTGATAGAGTATTGTGTATTTTAAAGGAGCAGAACTTCTTTCCTCATCCAATTTATTCTTCATATCATTTAGCTTCTGTCCTTCTGCCAATGTTAATATATGATCCACTGGCCTTGCTTTTGCTTCAGTTCTACTAATATCGGAAAATAACATGTGAAATGTAGAGAGCGTACAAGCGTAGCTGAGGTCTTTGTATCTCGTATTAATTTCTTTTAAACCAAATAAATTCTCATGTTTGCCTCCTTCTCATCTACACATTGTTGCAGTTATTGCCATGTACAAATTTAGTTTCAGTTTGATATAGTTTGACTTTTACAGTTGGCAATTACTTACTCCTTTCCTCTCCTGGAAGAGCTGCAAATCTATGCTTTAAATGGGATCTGAAAAGGTTGACAAAAGCTGCATTTATATTGTCTGTTCCACTCAAGACTATAAACTCTCTTCTGCTTAGGTGTTTAGGTGTTTATTAAATGGAGAGGAGCTATGCCAGGTGAGAACTTCTTTAGAGAATGGACATAGAAAATTACCTTTCAGAATACAAGAAGTCACAAAAGCCATCAAAATAATTTCAACAGCCAGCCAGAAGAAGTGACTATGTACTATCTGATTTTCTTAGCAATGGACACATCATAAAGACCTTCCAGGTTTCTGAATGCAAAGGGATATTGCACAAACCTTGAGACTAACTGAAAGGTCGAAGTTGGTACCATGAACTTTTGTAGAGTTTAGAAAAGTTCTTCAAATGGAAGTTTATGCGGTTCATCTGTGGTTATGTTTCTCCTTCTCTTCTTTTTTGGAACAGTCTGCAGAGAACAAGAGGATTCCACTTCCTTTCAGATCTACAAAGAGGTCAATTATAAAAACATGGCATAACCTTTTAACCAGAATAAATATTTCCCGGTGCTTATTTGCAAGATGCTGTCAAGTGAGGAAAAACTGGGATCTCTTCTCTTCCCAATAAAAGGACCTACCTTTTAGGGACTTACCAAAATGTTGGAGACGTTCATTGGAAATGCTTCTCCCTTTTCCATTCCCTTCTGTGCCTCGTGTCATATACTTTGGTGCATGTTTGTTCTTTTGGTAACATTGACAGAAACCTGAACTTCCATCCTTCTCCTGGTGAAAGGTTATTTAAAGAACCAGGCAAAACAAAGCACACAGAATTACAAATACGACAATGTGCACCTGTAAGGATATCTGCTCAAATTTTGGGGAATATTAATTAGCTCAACACACCAATATGGGGCTCCTTACAAGTACCCCTCTCGGATCGAATCCCAGCCTGTTTACAAAGGGACCAGAACTTCCAGGAACTGAGGCAAAGGCAAAGTCTTTGAATTTTAATCTAGTTTATTGATGCACAGGGGGACACACTCACACACATACATTCACTCATGCAATCACTCAAGGCTAATAGAAGAAAGGGAGGAAAAATGGAAAGAGAACACAAGGCCTGCTAATGGAAATACTTGCCTGCAATGGTTTCCCTCGGAATCAAGGTAGCTGCAGCAACACTGAAGGAAAATGGGGAAAGGGGTGCATGGAACCACGCCAGGAGAAGCAGACTGACAGAGTGCCTGCCTGCCACCAACATGGAACTTCGAACAAAGGAAAAACTGGACTTTTTATAGGTTCCTAGTCACGTAGCCAGTGGAGGCTCTTGTCCTACATCAAAGTAAACCAAATTTACACATCACTTGATCCATAAGCATCCCCAGCCATGGGAAAACTATTGTTGCCAGAATGGATTGTGTCTGTGAAACATCTCCCAGTCATAAATCTGTCTCCTAGGTGTGAAGGAATCTTTCCTGTTTGCAACTCCTAAGTAAGGCTGCTGCCTACGTGGTCTCTCCGCTTTCAGGTCATGGCAGCCAGGGGCAGCTCCCATAATGCCTTTCCATTAGGGTCATCAGGAGACATACTTCACCCTATAGATGCAGAGCTTGCTTGGAGGCCTCTATGATCAAGTGATGCCAGGGAAAAGGGGCCACCTGATTACCTCCACAGATGCATTTTGGGATAGGGATTTTGGGGGTATTTTTATAAAATTCCAGACTTCATAACACACCATATCTGCTGGATTGTTGTATTCCAGTCTTTTTGGAGTATGCAACCTTTTGTTCTAGAACTGTGTTTCTTACTTCTCACCTGACCTCCTTACTGTGGTATTGTGTATTTTCAAAGGAGCACTACTTCTTTCCTCATTCAGTTTATTCTTCATATAATTCACCTTCTGTCCTGCAACCAATGTTAATATATGATTACTAGACTTGTTCTTAATATTAGATAAATAACGTGAAATGTAGAGAGCGTCCCAATGTAGCTGAGGTCTTTAAACCTTGTATTTACTTTTTAAACAATACATGTTCTCACACTTGCCTCTTTCAGGAAACTTAGATTTCTAGATTTGCAGAGCAAGGAATTCGCAAGAGGACCTAATAATTGAAAATCCATAAGTTTATTTCCATTTGTCGACAAAGGAAAACATTGAACTCAGTGGAATTCAAGTTCCAAAAGCTGAGAACCCCGAACAAGACAAAATGGCTCTTTTTATATTATTCAAAACAAAGAGGCTTCTTCAATACACCTGATTGGCTAATTACAATTTAAACATATAGAATTCTTACAATCAGAACAGAAATACATGCATACATTAAAACTGCATCATCACTCCTTACCCCCTCCTTTAGCCTTCCTTCTAACCTTGCTTCTGGATGTCCTTATCTCAGTAGTTTATGTTATGTCTTTCTACTGGTGCCAGCTTCCATCTAGGTCAAGATGCACTCACTATTCCTTTGCTCTAGTAACTCCAAGCCTTTATTTCAAAACTATCTCTCTGGCTGACAAAGGTGACTCCATCTTTCTATAGTTTTTATATTTCAAAAAGGAATTTCCACCACATCACCTCCACGTTGTTGTAGTTACTCCAGTGCATAAATTTAGCTTTCATTTCATACAGTTTGACTTTTGCAGTCAATAGTTACTTAACCAATTCCTCTCCTGGATGAGCTGTGCTTTAAAGAGGCCTGAAGAGATTTAGCAAAAGTAGCATTTATTTTGCATGTTATACGCAAGACTGTAAACCCTTTTCTGCTTCGGTGGTTATTAAATGGAGAGCAGCCATGTCAGGAGATACTGGTAACATCTTTAGGGAAGGAAAAGACAGAGAAACTTACCTTTCGGAGGGAGAGGCCACAGAAATTATCCAAATAATGTCAGCAGAAGTGATTTTGGATCTGTTCCTTAGCAATGGACACATCGCAAAGACCTTCTTCCAGGTTTCTGAAGTTCATCTGGGATGCTTCCCCTTCTTCTCCTTTTGTGACAGTGTCTTCTGTTGGTTCCCTGCCTTGCACTGAGCTTTTTGATATTAATACATTTATTAATCTCCTTTTATTAATTTAGGTTCCTGTTAAATTTGCAATGTCACAAAAATTATCTTTAAAATGTTGAACCACTGTAGATATTTTCAGGCCTTGAGATATTGAACAGTTCAGAATGCCTCTTTCTTTCTTTCTCTCTATAGAATCTACTCCTAAATACTCACTTCCACCTCATAGTAATTTAGGATATTTTAAACACTCTTTATAGTTTTTCAAGCCGTGACATTTCCTGCAAAGAAATATTGTCATGCTATCATCATCTCACTCTATATCAACAACGTTTGAAAACATACCTTACTTTGGAAGGTGTTACTGCTCCGTCTTATAAAACAAAGATGTTTGCAGTTATTATTAAATCTGAAAATCTCCTTTTAAACCTGCAGAGAGGTCATTTAGAAAACTGTGAAATAAAATGTTCCACTTACTTTCTATACAATCTACTTCTAAGGTCTCACCTCCACCTCATATTAACCTAAGACCTTTTAAACACTCTTCTTTAAAAAATATGTCTTATACTTCTCACGTTGCACCAGACGTTTTCTTCTGAGATTATTGCTTAAACTGGAAGCTGTGAATCTGAAAAGAACCCTTGCTATGCTGTCACCATCTCTTTCTTTTATTACCATGACATTTGAAAACATACCTTAAGTAACCTGGAAGGTGTTACCAGTCCTCCTTATAAAACAGATCTATTGCAGTTCTTTTTAAATTTGAAAATTTCCTTTTATATCTGCATAGAGGTCATGTAGAAAATGGTGAAATAAGATGTTAACCATAGAAAATATTTCCCTATAATTAGTTTGCAGAAGCTATGAAAGGGATTCACAAGCACCAATACCCTGCTCTTTTTCCAGGACCTGCTCTGTAGGGACTTACCAGAAACTTGATATTCACCGGAAATACTCTTTCTTCTTCTAGAATTTGTTTTGTTTACTGTGCTTTTATCATACCCTTAAAGACCATGGGGAATCTCATCATTTTTCGGGACCAAGGTTATTTGGAGAGCCAGGCAATCTAAAAGATAGAGTTTGGCAACTCACCTTCCCTGTTGGATCCCTTTGCTCTCATCTCCTTGGGAAGCTACAAGCTGTTCATTCTAGAACTCAACTGTCAGCCTTGCCTTTTGTTCTGCAGATTTTAGAAGGAACAGGGCTTCTCTGGTTATTCCACATTGACTGCATCATTTTGCCTCCATCTTCTGAGTAGTGGAGGCGCCTTAAATAACATCTTCATCCAAGCTTTGGCTGTTCTTACATCCCAATATCCTTGATTTTAGACAAATAAAAGAAATATATAGAAAGTTCACTTGGCTAGATGAAGTTTTGATGGGGAAATGATTGGTTGATTGTGTGTGTGTGTGTAGTGTGTATGGTATCTAACACAAATGTATACAATTCCTTCTCTTCTCGTATTCCCATTTTGTGCTGAATCTCCCCCTCCTTTAACAGAAAAGTGGCTCCCAAGAAATTTCAAGTGTCTCCCATGAAAGCTCCCTTCCTCCTTCCCTTTGCTTTCTACTAAGCTTGATGCATCGCTGAAAGCTTTATGAGTGCGCCTCAGCAGAAACATCATCAATGTCATCACAATCACAATGTGCAAATGGCAAAGTGTGGGGGATATTGGGACTAAGCATAAGTCATTTATTTATGTATGTATTTAATATCCTGCCTTTTCCTAATATGGGATCCAAATGGCTTACAACATACATTAAAACAAAATAGGTAGAATAACTTATTATTCCAAATGTGGAATTCCTAAATATTCCAAAGACCAAAACCTTTTTTCACGTGTGGCTAAGATAGTGACACCTTTACCTTCTGATGGTTCGATGTACACAAACTTTGCTTCATGCACAAATTTATTTAAAATACTGTATCAGAGGACCTCTAGGCTATGTCTCTAGGGTGAATATGAAACATAAATCAATTTTATGTGTAGACTTGAGTCACATCTCCAAGATATCTCATTATTTACATTTAGGCAAATACAGGTATTCCAGAATTCAACAAAATCTGACATTTAAAATACCCCTGGTCCAAAGCGTTTAGGATAAGGGAGACTCAACCTGTACAGCACAAAAATTTAAAAACTGTTAAACAATTAAATGAAAACATTAAATGATTTTTTAAAATTCAACATATTTTTAAAAATATAGCACAACCATTGAATATGCCTCTGTCCCAACCTGTTAAATGCTGAAGGCCTGTTTAAATAACTTTAAATAAAGAAAGCGTTGCTCTGGCAGCAGAAAGGGAGCAAAGAGGAGCCAATTGAGGAGCCATTGGGAGGGAGCTCCATCCATTGCTTAGGAGCAGCCATCAAGAAAGCTCTTTGTTGACCAACCACGGAATAATGAGACCAGACACAACATTTGTGGTTAAACAAGGGCCATCTTTATTTATTTATTTTAATTGATATCTTGCATATAACTTAAAACAAAGGCCATCTTTCTTGACCTAAAACCTCATTAAATGTTTGAGACCTGGGGCTGAGAAAATGAAGGGGGTGAAACCTGGCACAGGTTTAGCTGAGGCACAGCTGTCAATGGTGAGACCTCCCCAGCCATCCTTGGGTGAAAGATCAGACCCCAAGGGCAATCCAAAGAGACCAGTTGCCATGTTGGACAGTCGTTTTTGGAAGAACACAACCTTATAAGAGAGAGTAAGCCCACAGATCAGCCCCAAGGATAGACTCTTTCTCCAACACGCCAGTCTTATCTGGAGACAGTTCACAACATTTGGAGAGCCAAATTATTTCTGCTCCTAGGCTAGAGTTATAGCCCCAAGAGGTGGGAAACAATTGAGCAGAGAAAGAGGAGAAGAAAAAGTATTTGCAACTACAGGAGAACAACAACTGGTTTCATATTTCATTCTACTCTTGTGTTAATTCCATAAACTTTATGGTGTAACATCATATAACTCAATGACAGAGGCGGTCCTTTGCATAAGAAAATTCTGACTATGAAGAAGATGATGAAGAGATTTCCAGATTCAGTTCCTGCAATTACTCAGAGCTGGAAGGGATCTAAGAGAGAAATCTAAGAGACCTGCTGCCAGTTATCTTAGAAATGCTAACCTAAACAGACCGGCAGTCTGACTCTGCATAAGGCAATGTCATGTGTGTGTTGTGCAATTCCCCTGTCGACACATGGCGACCCCGTGAAGTTCATAGGGTTTTCTTTGGAAAGGAATATTCAGAAGTGGTTTACCCTGTTGAGTTTCCAAGATCAGGTGAGCAGAATATGATCCCAAGCTCACATTTCTTGAGGGCCTATATCTACTGGAACAGGCAATACTGGTTCTCATAGTGGCGGGGATGAAGCTGTTCAGGCACTTATTGTGATCTTTAAAGGAACTGCCCAGGGCATTGAACAGAGGGGACACTACCTTTGATGATTAAAACCAAGAGGGGATTCACTACACTGACTTTGGACCCCATGCATCTGAGGAAGTAGCTCAAGTCTGCAAAAGCTTATGCTACCAGCCTCTCTTTTTCAGTTAGACTCAAAGGTGCAAAGACTCAAAGGTGCAGTCTTTGCATACTGATTTTCCAGACTAACAGGGTTATATCTTTGAATTCTTGGATCCATTGACTGCCCCAGGAACAGGCCATACCAGAAACCACGAGAAATTAGTACAGCGCGCTCACGCCATACATGGGCACACCATATGCGGCTTTCAGCTTACTTTGAAACCATAAGACGGAAGTAAAAATGGCACGTGTACCCGTGGCGCATGCACACCGCACCACATGCTTAAGCTCCATTATTTTCAATGGGGCTCAAGCATATGTGGTATTTCTATTACAAGGGGGGGGGGTGGGGGTGGGGTGTCCAGAACGGATTCCCGCATAAGGGAAGGGCTGTCTGTACAGAAGTGCTGGTAAGAAATGAAAATGATTGCATTTTCCACATAATGTAGTAGACTCAAACTGATTTATGGTCACGACATACCAATGTGCAGGCACAACGAGGCACAGCCTGGCAAAAGACCACTTAACTGAGAGGCAATTGGGCTGCATTTTAAAAATAAATCTACATGACAAGTTGTCCAGGGCATCTCCTTCCAGCAACAGGTATCACTATCAACACAAGATTTCTCTCATCCCCAGCAACACAGTCACAGCTCATCATGAGAAACCTGTGCTTGCTGTTGTTTCATGGCCTGATTACTGATAAGTTTGGATAACTTTGCTATAATGAAATATGTTTGGGATGAATAAAAATGACTTTAGCCAGAGTTGTTGTTCTTAGGTTTTTGTGCATTTGGTGGTCACACCTAATTCAGCATTTAATATTGATGGATGCTTTACATGAACCACATCCCCAAATATAGCACTGATACCACTACATGTTCCACTGTGTGTACCATGTGGTTTGTAACATTCCCCATCCCTAAATGTAGTTTTGATACCACTAAGTGGTCTCTGTTCTTAACACTGGTTCATCTCAACACTTTCCCCCCATATTGTTGTGACAGCAAGTTCACATTTCCATTTGCACACTTCCAGGCATTCTCAGACACTGCTAAGAACACAAAATGGACCTGTAGCCAAGGGTCCGTTAGGGGAATTTTATTATGTTGTTATTAGTCCAAATATTGCAAGAGGGGGCTGGCTACAAGAGCCCTCCGAGATCGTCTCCCTATTTGTATACGGAGTAGACCAGGGCCTCCCAATAACTGAAGCTGAGACAGATTGCAATAACTAAACGTCTACTTTATTGAAAACAAGGGGAACACACACACACACATTCAAGGCTCAGGAAGAAAGGTTGGAAATGTGGAAAAGATGTTTAGGCTTTGCTAATGGTATACTCACCAAGATGTAGTCTTCCTCCGGGAAGCGAATGGGGAAGTTGGACAGTGAGACAGATCTGCTCCGCAACCTGGGTTTGAGGAGAAATGCCGGCTACCAGAACAGAGGTCTGACTGACGTGGAGTAAGTAGACCTTGTAAATGGCGCGCTGAGCAGCAAAAGTGGGGACCTTTTATAGGCCAAATCGGGCCTGAGGGCAGAGAGTTTTGGTGATTGGAACAAAGGTGTTTAATGGTTTTCTTTCACCTGGATGTCTGGGTCTGATAGTATCTATGACTTAAGCTGTTCGGACAACAGACTTGAGGAGGGGGTGATAGCTCCAGGAAAGGCAAACATTTACTCTTTCTGGCTGAAGATAATCCCTTCTTGCGACTTCCCAGACCTTCTGAGATGTTAATGTGGCTATTTCCCTAAGGCATGTGAACATGTCTTGTCGCTTTGCCAGTAATGGCGGGCAAGCTAGGAGTCTGGCCAGGGGTCATCCAAGGGTTATCATTGATTCCAAAATTTATATCAACCAGCATGGGTAACAGACCCTTTATGCCAAATGTGCGATATATTGTCTAGATGTTCTTGATTTGCCAGTGCTTCTTCTCTCACTGCCAGCCCTGCACTTAGAATTTGGGATGTTTGGAGGTGAAGAGGTCCAGAGAAGAGTTGTTGTTAGCTGCCTTTGAGTTGACCTCGACTCATGGAGATCCCATGAATGAAACACCTCCAGGACCCCTTGTCCTCCACTGCTCTCCTCTGGTCCTGCAAGCTCAGGCCAGTGGCCTCTCTGGTTGAATCTAGCCATCTGACAAGTGGTCTTCCCCTCTTTCTGCTGCCTTCTACCTTTTCTATCATCATTGCCTTTTCTAATGATTTATGCCTTCTCATGATGTGGCCAAACTACGATAGCCTCAATTTACAACTTAGTCAGCACATACGTGCTCAGTCAGTACTCATACTATGTCTTCTCAATTCTATACCTCCAACTCATTAAAGACATAGGAAATTTCAAGATACATTTCATGGAAAGTTGCTGGAGAAGTCTCTGGAGAAAAGTATAAAGCTTAGGTAGGTCGAGCCTAAAGAGCCATTGATACCACTGATCTGTATTTGGAAACACTGATATTCATGTAAGCACTCAAATGTTCACAAGAAGTATATCAGTCATTAGTGCCCAAATACATCACAAAGGAAGATATACTGTTCTTGTTCTGTCTTCAAGTCATTTCCAACTTCTGTCAGCCATAGAGTTTGATGTTCCTGGTAAAATTTGTTCAGAGGGGGTTTACCATTGGCTTCCTGAGGCTGAGAGA
The DNA here is from genome assembly GCF_019175285.1 of Sceloporus undulatus. Taxonomy (NCBI): domain Eukaryota; kingdom Metazoa; phylum Chordata; class Lepidosauria; order Squamata; family Phrynosomatidae; genus Sceloporus; species Sceloporus undulatus. The sequence continues at coordinate 221,312,099 of NC_056523.1, forward strand.
GTGTGACTTCATAAACAAGCCTTGAAAAAAATGCTTAGGTCAACTATTCGTTCCTATAACCTGAATTCCTTTCAGCCTTCTCTATAACTTTCCCCATTCTACATAAGCTGATGCTTATAGTGAGACAGAGGGGGGACAGAGAGAGTGGAAGGGACACTGAACCCACATGACTGCCAATATCACAACTGCCCCGACAGTGAGAGCATCTCATGTTGTACCCAGGGACTAGTGTGATTGGGAGATCATTGACAAATTTCCCTGTCAATGAAGAAAGATGCCCTCACTGCATTTCAGGAACACAACAGCTATGGGTCAGAGGCATCATTGTGTTATAAGTATCATCAAAGCCACTTTCCCCCCCTGTAATCATGATTTCAAAGCCCCATGTAATAATCCTGTTGGTCTCTAACAACCATATATATATATACAGTATATATATATGTATGTATGTATATATATATATATATATATATATATATATATATTGCACTCAGAGGACTACATGGGGGAGCATACTCCAATTTTCTCCTCTCCCACTTCAACTCATGACTAGTCCTGTTTAAAGCTGGTTTCTAGTGCAAGACTGATAGTGAAGTAAGCCAACAAGGAGAAAGGGTTTAAAGATGGGAAGTGCATCAGGATCAGGTGGTGAGCCTTTTTGTCCACATAGATGTCAAGTCCCTTTTTGTTGCTAATACTATCTGGAGCAATGGAGTCAAACGAGAAGAAAACAAAGAAAATAAAACATTATGTTACCCCATGGTCTAGCCCTCCTTCACTCCTAGTTGGCATTTTATATTAATATAATCTTAAAAGGAATGTTTTATCATGTAGCCACAAAAGGCGCCCATTGCGAAGAAGGAGCCTGCCCAAATAAGGAGATCAAGAAGGCTCAGTTTGGAAGCCCTGGTGCATGTAGGCAAAATTGGACTATTGAGACAAGCATCTGCACAATCCCTTCACATTGGAGTGTGATAGTCGGTGATGCATTGAGCAATCGTCAGGAGGCTGGAAATCAAAGGGCTTTTCCTTCTGGAGATGGCATCTCTGTGATTTCCACCTATCTCTGGCCATTCTTCCTTCTGGAATATCCACTCAAACTCCTCAGAAACTTCTACAGGACACATTTTACCCTATAAATATGCCTGTTTGGACATTTTTGATTCAGTCTAGTTTAGGATCAGGCAGGCACTCTTCCAGAGTATAGCTTGACTCCTCAGTATTGTTGTCTGACCTCACTTTTCTAGCCAATGTTCACAGCCTTCTCCCAGTCAGAACTTCACTTCTGGAACTGGTATAGTATTCTCCTCTGCCACCCACAAGTCACTATCCACTACCACCTTTTGTATCTTAGTTGTTGTGTGTGTGCATGTCTTGCATCAATGTTGAATTCATTTAAATTAATAAACTGAACTGATTTGGAATCTGCTGTCTAGAGTTCTCGGTTTGGAACCATTATACTAAACCCTGGTTTAAACATTACCCAGAGCCCTCTCACAGCTTCCAATTGCACTAAATGAACAGAACTGTGGATGCCCTGTTTTGGGTAACAGCTAGAAAGAACCTGACAGTAAGAGCTGTTCAACAGTGAAATGTGCTGCCTCTGAAAGTGGTGGAGTTTCATTTTTTTGGAGGTTTTTAAACAGAGTCTGGATGTCAATCTGTCAGGAATGCTCTGATTGTGTCTTCTTGCACTTCAGGGGCTTGGATTAGATGACCTTTGTGGCCTCTTCCAACTCTACAATACTATGATCTTGGAGATGTGATCCAAGGCTAAAAACACTTATGTTTCACATGTACATTTATACACACAGCCTGAAAGAAATTTTATACAATATTTTAAAATAATTTGTGCATGAAAGAAAGTTTGTGTACATTGAACCATCAGAAAGCAAAGGTGTTGCTATTTGTGCTGGCCAAATGGCTGTAATAAAGTTATATATATATATATATCAGCGACTCATGAAAAAAAGCTTTGGTTTTTAGAATATTTTGGATTTTGAAATATTTTCAGAATGTGGGTGAGTCTACCATTATTGCAATTGCACTACAACTCACTTGTTCTGCAGCAAACCTTGACTCCTCTGAACTTACCTCTGTATTAAATTCACTGATTTACTGTTGTTGTAAAATAATCCTCAATTTGAACGCTTGCTGACTGGGTCATAGGAAAATGGGAGAGAACTGTTGCTCTCTGACAGAGAACTGTAGGCCCCCCACCAGAGTACAGATCCCAGGATGATATAGGATGAAGTCTTCTGGAGTCTAGTTTTGATGTAAACACAATTTGTCACAGTGCCAGGTCTAGATCGGCCCCAAAGCAGAGATAATTGGCATTGCCACACTTGCCTGAGTTGGGCAAGGCACCTTGGCCATGGTCTACTATATGGTCATTCAAGAGCCAAGCAAAATCTAGCTTTTGACATTTATGTTTAAAGAAAATGCCCACCTTGACCCATCCTGGACAGATCTAAATGTTTTATCTGGAGAGGTTACAGACAACAGCCAAGAATACTTGTATATTCAGTTTGTTTGGTGGCGCAGTGGTTAAATGCCTGTACTGCAGCCATTCACTCAAAACCACAAGGTTGCGAGTTCAAGACCAGCAAAAGGGCCCAAGCTCGACTCAGGCTTGCATCCTTCTGAGGCCGCTAAAATGAGTACCCAGACTGTTGGGGGCAAATTAGCTTACTTGCTAATTAGCTTACTTGCTGTTCACCGCTATGATCTTTGGAATAGCGGTATATAAATAAAAACAAATTATTATTATTATTAATTGTTATACGTAAGCTCCAGTTTGTTAAATCTCATCCTTCTTATTACTGGTCGAGGCATCAACACCTTTGATACAATCAGATGGATCAACAGAGTTGTGTTTCTCCTGAACACTGATGTCCAGTGCACCTTAGATCTCCTTGTTCGGATGTTTCATGTGATATTAAAGAATGACAGGCCAAAGGACCGTGGTCTGAATAGCTCATATTTTGAATCTGAGTTTGCAAGAATGATTAAAAATCAATTCTAAACAGTGTCTTTTCTGAATCTTGACATGTGAACCCAAATGTAAATGACAGTAGACTCCACTGAGAGGTCCAAAGGACCAACCTGAATGTAACCTTGGAGCTGCCTTGGATCCCATTTTGGAAGAAAGGCAGAACAAGAGTTGAATGAACAAACAGTCCTATCATGTTCCTGGTGTAGGTGGTCTATCAAAATGAGCAAAGTATCTTCCATCTCAAATCCAGACCTGAAAGCACTTTTAAACAATTCCAGATAATCCACTTCATTCAAGAATCAGTGAAACAAGAAATGTTTAGGCAAGTACAGTAAAGGCTTCAGTAACTTGCCTAAAAATGGAATGTTATTTTCTTTTCCTTTATGTGCTAACTCTCTGAAAAGCACCAAAGGAAGCTTACAGTTTCAAATGGCAGTTTCTCAAAAGCCATCCCTGTCAATAAGAGTGTCCCTCTTTTATTTCTATATTAATGATATAATCTCTTCTCTATTAGATGCAATGTTTTTCTCCCTTTGTTTGAAGGATAAAGATATCCCCATTTTATTATATGTCAATGATGCCATCCTTCTTTCTTATACACAGGTGGACTTGCATAGGCTTTTGAGGACTCTAGGAGAATATGACGAAAAAGAATGTCTAGGGGTTAATTCTTCAAAAACTAAAATCATGGTGTTTGGAAGACGAAGGCAGAAATATCAATGGCAGCTTAATAACCAACAAATGGAGCAAGTTAGTCATTATAAATACCTATTGGTAACATTTAAGGACTCTGGATGCTGGTCTACACTCTTGAAAGCTACTGCATCCGCAGCTGATACAATAGCCAATGCTATTTTTCAATATGCAGCACATTCTGGTGATAGGTTTGTGTTGCCATACCTTGAGCTCTACAAGAGTAAGCTATTGCCACAGTTGTTGTATGGGGTGAAGTGTGGGTCCACTCAGACATGTCAGTTTTTGACTCAATGCAGCATAAATTTCTAAGAAGAGCTCTGGGAGCCCCCAAATCTTCCCCCAAGATTGTCATATACATATATGGAATCTCCATGCTGTTCAGTTAAAATGTTGGCTCAGAAAACAGCCCTTTATTATTGGCTCAAAATAATTTTTCAGTTGGTTTTCCATTTAGTCGTAGTGCCATATGAAGAAATGGGCCCAGACTCATGGGCTAAAACAATCTGTCGTCTTGTATCCAATTTGGGATTTTCCATAAACTATTGGGTTGCAAAAGCTTATAACGGTGCTCAACTGGAAATTGCAAGGCCCTGAGCGGATACTGATTTCCAGGAAAATCCTGCACTTGTGGATATTTGCCATTCCATTGCTTTCTATAAAAAGTTCACCCTTTATCCTGGAAGACTGCCCCCATATTTAGCCTTTTCATTTCCTTAAGGCCCATATAACCTTAAGACCCTTTAACTATGGGCAGATATAATACTTTGCACCTAATGGAAGTTAAAGCGTGATATATAATGGCATCCCAAACTCCAATAGACAGTGCCCATAGGGCTGTAAAAAGACAGAAGATTTGTATCATGTTTTTTTTCTGGAATGTTCTTCGTATTTGGACTTGGGAGCCCAGTACCTTGACTGGATTGGTCGGTTGCAATCTGCTTCTAAGAAAGTGTGTGTTGTATCCCTAACACTGAAAATCTAATGTAATCGAGAGGTTTATTTCACCAACATTTCAATTCAGAATGTAAAGGTTAAACCAAGTGATGTCACTCAGGTTGGCATCACCCAGTGCAGTAACTCATGGTGTTAACCTCCTCTCATACCACACCATACAGAATCCTTAGGAATGTTTTTTGTATTAATGTTATTCATAAATCATGGTGTTTGGAGAAGGCAGAAGCCAGAAAGCCCTGGTGATGCAGTGGTTATATGACCGTACTGCAGCCATAACATTGTGGGCTCGATCCCAGAGCTCCAAGGGTAACTCAGCTTTCCATCCTTTAGTAGGTCAGTAAAATGACTTCCCAGCTTTTTAGGGGGCAATTGGCTTACAGATTGTAAACTCCTTAGAGAATGCTGAGTTCACTATGAAGTGGTATAGAAATGTAAATGCTATTACTGTACTATTTCCATTGCTATAAATCATAATTCTCATATATCACTGCATGGAATGGCAATTGTTGTGGTATAAGCAACTAACAAAATTAAAATAAAACCTTAAAATGACAATATCGTACACACAGCCTAAATGTATTTTGAGTCAGCCCTCCATTTTCATGGAGGATCTATTCTATGCGCAAAAATAGAAACCCATAGGCTTGAATGTGGGTTTATGGCGGCAAGCGGTTGCGAATGCATGTCTTAGGTGCACCCCCAATTTTAACCCCCTCCATCTGCTCCTTGGGAGTAAGCGAGAGTTACGGATCTGCAGTCTGCAAAAACGGAGGGGCAACTGTACATGAAAATAGATCCACAAACCAGATCTCCACTCACCCCATCTCTTCAGACTTTTACAGGGACACAGGGAAGTGTCACAGCTTATTGCTGCAGTGGTGTCAGCCCCACTTCAGGTGTCACCTGGTGCAGTCCAGATCCCCCACATTCCCCTAGTGATTATACTGCTTAAACTACAAAGCTGCCAAAATCCAGATTTCTAATATACAAGCCCATATATCTAGCTAGCTGGCACAGCAAGCCTTGTTGTCCCAGAATACGTGCAACAGCAAGTGGCAGCAGTGTGCTTAACAGATGAGTGAAAAAAAGCAAATGACACAAGAAGTAGTTTTTTATCAATACATTTATTTTTCTTTTATTAGCTCTTTTTCTGTTTATGTTGGATTTAGTATTTTTATTATCTTTATCCTGAATTTTAAAAATGGATTTGAATGTGCCAACTAACCTGGCAAGTGACCCCTGCTCAGTGCCCAGGGGAAGACGAAAAACCTCCAGGATCTCAGGCCAATCCACCCTGGAGGAAAATTCCTTCCCGACCCCAAAAGTGGCTGTCAGCACTAGCCTGGGCATGCCATGAGCAAGAGCCATGCGCAAGCGCGCCACTGGCATTCCCTATTCCCTATCTCCATCCCTCCTTTTGTTGTACTGCAGTGCAAAGGACTACACAGCTATGGGCACGGCCCCAGTCCTCCTCTTCCTGGAACTTTACTCACTCAAACGGCTCTCTGGGCAGGCCGCTCCCTCCTTACCCATGCATTTTGCCTGCCCTCCAAGCGCCCCGTTTGGGGACACTTGGAGGGCAGAAAGGGTAGGTGGGGAGGAAGGGAGCAGGGCAGGCCCCATCCGTCCTTCCCCACAGACCTTGGCTGCCCTCCATGTGCCCGATTTGGGGACTCTTAGAGGGCAGGAAGGGTAAAAGGGAAGGAAGGCAGCTGGGCAGGCCCCTTCCTTCCGTTCCCACGGACTTTCTCTGCCCTCCAAGTGCCCCATTTGGAGACACTTGGAAAGCAGAAAGGGTAGGTGGGGAGGAAGGGAGCTGGGTACACCCCCTCCCTCCTCCCCCACAGACTTTGCCTGCCCTCTAAGTGCCCCGTTTGGTTACACTTGGAGGGCAGAAAAGATCAGTGGGAGTGAAAGGGAACTGGGCAGGCCCCCTCCCTCCTTCCCCACACACCTTGCCTGGCCCCCAAGTGCCCCATTTAAGGGCCCTTGGAGGGCAGATAGGATAGGTGGGAGGAAGAGGGTTGGACAGGCTCCCTCCCTCCTTCCCGCCAGACCTTGCCTGCCGTCCAAGTGCCCCATTTAGGTACACTTGGTGGGCAGAAAGGGTCAGAGGGGTGGAAGGGAGCTGGGCAGGCCCCTTCCCTCCTTCTCAACGCACCTTGCCTGCCCTCCAAGTGCCCTGTTTGGGGACACTTGGAGGGCAGAAAGGGTAGGTGGGTAGGAAGGGAGCTGGGCAAGCCCCCTTCCCCATGGACCTTGCCTTCCCTCCAAGTGCCCCATTAAGGGACACCTGAAGAGCTGAAAGGGTCAGTGGGGTGGAAGGGCGCTGGGCAGGGCCCCTCCCTCCTTCCCCACGACCTTGCCTGCCCTATAAAGTGCCCATTTGGGACACTTGGAGGGCAGAAAGGGTAGGTGGGGAGGAAGGGAGCTGGCCAGGCACCATTCCTCCTTCCTCACTGACCTTGGCTGCCCTCCAAGTGCCCCATTAGGGACACCTGAAGGGCCAGAAAGGGTCTGTGGGGCAAAAGGGAGCTGGATAGGGCCCCTCCCTCCTTCCCCATGGACCTTGCCTGCCCTCCAAGTGCCAAATTGGGGACACCTGATGGGCAGAAAGGGTCGTGGGGCACAAAGGGAGATGGGCAGGGCCCCTCCCCTTCCCCATGCACCTTGCCTGCCTCCAGTGCCCTGTTTGGGGACACTTGGAGGCAGAAAGGGTCAGTGGGGTGAAGGGAGCTGGGCGGCCTTCCCTCCTTCCCCACGGACCTTGTCTGCCCTCAAGTGCCCCATTGGGGACATTTGAAGGGCAGAAAGGGTCAGTGGGGTGGAGGGAGCGGGGCGGGCCCCTCCCTCCTTCCTCAAGCACCTTGCCTGCCCTCCAAGTTGCCCTGTTTGGGGACACTTGGAGGGCAGAAGGGTAGGTAGGGAGGAAAGGGCTGGGAGGCCACCTTCCTCCTTCCCCAGGACCTTGGCTGCCCTCCAAGTTAACCATTTGGGAAACCTGAAGGGCAGACAGAAAGGTCGTGGGCAAAAGGGAGCTGGGCAGGGCCCCTCCCTCCTTCCCCACGCACGTTGCCTGCCCTCCAAGTGCCCCATTGTGGGTACATTGGAGGGCAGAAAGGGTAGGTAGGGAGAAGGGCTATGCTATACCCTCCCCCTCTTCCTCCGGTTTCCTGCCCTCCAAGTGCCCCATTGGGGTTACTGGAGGTCAGAAACGGTCAGTAGTGGGTGGGAAGGAGTTGGGCAGGCCCCCTCCCTCCTTCTCCACACACCTTGCTGCCCTCTAGTGCCCTGTTTGGGGACACTTGTGAGGCGAAAGGGAAGGTGGGGAGGAAAGCAGCTGGCAGGCACCGTTCCTCTTCCCCACAGACCTTGGCAGCCCTCCAAGTGCCCCATTAGGGGACACCTTAAGGGCAGAAAGGGTCAGTGGGGCGAAAGGGAGCTGGGCAGGACCCCCCCTCTTTCCCCACGCACCTTGCCTGCCCTCCAGTGCCCTGTTGTGGGCACTTGGAGGGCAAAAGGGTAGGTAGGAGGAATGGAGCTAGGCAGGCCCCTTCCTCCTTCCCCTGGCCTTGGCTGCCCTCCAAGTGCCCCATTGGGACACCTAAGGGCAGAAAGGGTCAGTGGGGTGAAGGGAGCTGGGCAGGCCACTCCTTCCTTCCCCCCGGAGGTTGCCTGCCTCACGTGCCCCATTTGGGACACTTGGGAGGCGAGAAAGCATCAGTGGGGTGGAAGGGAGCTGGGCAGGCCCTTCCCTCCTTCCCCATGCTTGCCTGCCCTTCAGTGCCCCATTTGGGACATTTGAGGGCAGAAAGGGTCAGTGTGGTGGAAGTGAGTGGGGCAGGCCCCCTCCCTCCTTCTCCAAGCACCTTCCTGCCCTCCGTGCCCTCTTTGGGGACACTTGGAGGGCGCAGAAAGGGTAGGTGGGAGGAAGGGAGCTGGGCAGGCCCCTCCCTCCTTCCCCCAGACCTTGGCTGCCCTCCAATGACCCATTAGGGACACCTGAAGGGCAGAAGGGTCAGTGGGCGAAAGGGAGCGGGCAGGGCCTCCCTCCTTCCCATTGACCTTTCCTGCCCTCCAATTGCCCATTTCCGACACTCTGGGGCAGAAAGGGTAGGTGGGGCGGAAGGGACCTGGCCAAGCCCCCTCCCTTCTTTCCCATGAACTGTGCCTGCCTCCCTGTTTGGGGACACTTGGGAGGGCACTGTGGAGGCAGGAGGGTAGGTGGGGGGAAGGGAGGCTATGGTATACCCCTCCCTCCTTCTCACGCACCTTGCTGCCCTCCAGTGCCCTGTTTGGGGACACTTGGAGGGCCAGAAAGGGTATAGGTGGGGAGGAAGGCGTGGGCAGGCACCGTTCCTCCTTCCCCTGAGCCTGGCTACCTTCCAAGTGCCCCATTAGTTGACACCTGAGGGTAGAGGAAAGGGTCAGTGGGATGAAAGGGAGCTGGGCAGACCCCCTCCCTCCTTTCCCATTGACCTTGTCTGCCCTCCATGTGCCCATTTGGGGACACTTGGAGGGCAGGAAAGTAGGTGGAGAGGAAGGGAGCTTATGCATACCCCTCCCTCTTCCTCACGGACCTTACCTGCCCTCCCAAGTGCCCCATTTGGGGACACTTGGAGGCCAGAAAAGGGTCAGTGGGTGGAAGCGAACTGGGCAGACCCCCTCCTCCTTCCATGCACCCTGCCTGCCGTCCAAGTGCCCTGTTTGGGGGCACTTAGAGGGCAGAAGGAGTCAGTGGGGAGGAAGGGAGCTGGGCAGGCACCGTTCCTCCTTCCCCACAGAAACTTGGCTGCCCTCCAAGTGCCCCATTAGTTGACACCTGAAGGGCAGAAAGGGTCAGTGGGATGGAGGAGCTGGGCAGGCCCCCTCCCTCCTTCCCCATTGACCTTGCCTGCTCTCAGTGTCCCATTTCGGGACACTCGGAGAGGCAGAAAGGGTAGGTGGGGTGAAAGGGAGAGGGGCAGGCCCCTCCCCCCTTCCTCCACACCACCTTGCCTGCCTCCAAGTGCCCCATTTGGGGCACTTGGAGGTCAAAAAGGGTTGTGGGGAGAGGAAGAAGGGAGAAAGGCAGGCCCCCTCCTCCTTCTCCCAGAGCCTTGCCTGCTCTCCAAGTGCCCATTTATGGACAATTGGAGGGCAGAAAGGGTCGGTGGGGGTAGAGGGATGTGGCAAGCCCCCTTCCCCACGGACCTTGCCTGCCCTCCAAATGCCCCATAAGGACACCTGAAGGGCAGAAAGGGTCGGTGGGTGGAAGGGATCTGGGCAGGCCCATTCCCTCCTTCTCAACGCACCTTGCCTGCCCTCCAAGTGCCCTGTTTGGGGACACGTGGAGGGCAGAAAGAGTAGGTGGGGAGGAAGGGAGCTGGGCAAGCGCCCTTCCCCCTTCCCCACGGACCTTGCCTGCCCTCCAAGTGCCCCATTAAGGGACACCTGACGAGCAGAAAGGGTCAGTGGAGTGGAAGGGAGCTGGGTAGGCCCTTTCCCTCCTTCCCCATGGACCTTGCCTGCCCTCCAAGTGCCCCGTTTGGGGACACTTGGAGGGCAGAAAGGGTCAGTGGGGAGGAAGGGAGCGGGGCAGGCCCCTTCCCTCCTTCCCCACGGACCTTGCCTGCCCTCCAAGGTGCCCTGTTTGGGGACACTTGGAGGGCAGAAAGGGTCAGTGGGGTGGAGGGAGCTGGGCAGGCCTTCCCTCCTTCCCCACGGACCTTGTCTGCCCTCCAAGTGCCCCATTGGGGACATTTGAAGGGCAGAAAGGTCAGTGGGGTGGAAGGACGGGGCGGGCCCCTCCCTCCTTCCTCAAGCACCTTGCCTGCCCTCCAAGTGCCCTGTTTGGGGACACTTGGAGGGCAGAAAGGGTAGTAGGGAGGAAGGAGCGGGGCACCACTCTCTTCCCCATGGACCTTGGCTGCCCTCCAAGTTACCATTGGGGAAACCTGAAGGGCAAAGGTCAGTGGGCAAAAGGGAGCTGGCAGGGCCCCTCCCTCCTTCCCCACGCACGTTGCCGCCCTCCAAGTGCCCCTTTGGGTACACTGGAGGGCAGAAAGGGTAGGTAGGGAGAAAGGGAGCTATGCTATACCTCCTCCTTCCTCACGGACGTTTCCTGCCCTCCAATGCCCCATTGGGGTTACTGGAGGTCAGAAACGGTCAGTGTGGTGGAAGGGAGTTGGGCAGGCCCCCTCCTCTTCTCCACACACCTTGCCGCCCTCATAGTGCCCTGTTTGGGGACACTTGGAGGGCAGAAAGGGAAGGTGGGGAGGAAAGCAGCTGGGCAGGCACGTTCCTCCTTCCCCACAGACCTTGGCAGCCCTCCAATGCCCCATTAGGGGACACCTTAAGGGCAGAAAGGGTCGTGGGGCGAAAGGGAGCTGGGCAGGACCCCCCTCTTTCCCCACGCACCTTGCCTGCCCTCCAAGTGCCCTGTTTGGGGACACTTGGAGGCAAAAGGGTAGGTAGGGAGGAATGGAGCTAGGCAGGCCCCTTCTCCTTCCCCATGACCTTGGCTGCCCTCCAAGTGCCCCATTAGGGGGACACCTGAAGGGCAGAAAGGTCAGTGGGGTGGAAGGGAGCTGGGCAGGCCACTCTCTCTCCCTTCCAGGAGGTTGCCTGCCTCCAAGTGCCCCATTTGGGACACTTGGAGGCAGAAAGCATCATTGGGTGGAAGGGAGCGGGGCAGCCCTTTCCCTCCTTCCCCATGCATCTGCCTGCCCTTCAAGTGCCCCATTGGGGGACATTTGAAGGGCAGAAAGGGTCAGGGGGGTGGAAGTGAGTGGGGCAGGCCCCCTCCCTCCTTCTCCAAGCACCTTCCTGCCTCCAAGTGCCCTCTTTGGGGACACTTGGAGGGCAGAAAGGGTAGGTAGGAGGAAGGGAGCTGGGCAGGGCCCCTCCCTCCTTCCAACAGACCTTGGCTGCCCTCCAAGTGACCCATAGGGACACCTGAAGGGCAGAAAGGGTCATGGAGCGAAAGGGAGCTGGGCAGGGCCCCTCCCTCCTTCCCCATTGACCTTTCCTGCCCTCCAATTGCCCCATTTCCGGACACTCTGAGGGCAGAAAGGGTAGGTGGGGCGGAAGGGACCTGGCCAAGCCCCCTCCCTTCTTTCCCATGAACTGTGCCGCCCCCATGTTTGGGGACACTTGGAGGGCACTTGGAGGGCAGGAAGGGTAGGTGGGGAGGAAGGGAGCATGGTATACCCTCCCTCCTTCTCCACGCACCTTGCTGCCCTCCAGTGCCCTGTTTGGGGACACTTGGAGGGCAAGGGTAGTGGGGGAGAAGGGACTGGGCAGGCACCGTTCCTCCTTCCCCTGAGACCTTGGCTACCTCCAAGTGCCCCATGAGTTGACACCGGAAAGTAGAAAGGTCAGGGAGGGAAGGGAGCTGGGCAGACCCCCTCCCTCCTTTCCCATTGACCTTGTCTGCCCTCCATGTGCCCCATTGGGGACACTTGGAGGGCAGGAAAGTAGGTGGAGAGGAAGGAGCTATGCTATACCCCTCCCTCCTCCTCACGGACCTTACCTGCCCTCCAAGTGCCCCATTTGGGGACACTTGAGGCCAGAAGGGTCAGTGGAGTGGAAGCGAACTGGGCAGACCCCCTCCTCCTTCCATCACCTTGCCTGCCGTCCAAGTGCCCTTGTTGGGGCACTTAGAGGGCAGAAAGGTCAGTGGGGGAGAAGGAGCTGGGCAGGCACCGTCCTCCTTCCCACAGAACTGGCTGCCCTCCAAGTGCCCCATTAGTTGACACCTGAAGGGCGAAAGGGTAAGTGGGATGGAAGGAGCTGGGCAGGCCCCCTCCCTCCTTCCCCATTGACCTTGCCTGCTTCCTCAAGTGTCCCATTTCGGGACACTCGGAGGGCAGAAAGGGTAGGTGGGTGGAAAGGGAAGGGGCAGGGCCCTCCCCCCTTCCCACACAACCTTGCCTGCCCTCAAGTGCCCCATTTGGGGACACTTGGAGGTCAAAAAGGGTCTGGTGGGAAGAAGGGAGAAAGCAGGCCCCCTCCTCCTTCTCCAAGACCTTGCCTGCTCTCCAAGTGCCCATTTATTGGACACTTGAGGCAGAAAGGTCGGTGGGGTAAAGGGATCTGGGCAAGCCCCTTCCCCACGGACCTTGCCTGCCCTCCAAATGCCCCATAAGGACACCTGAAGGGCAGAAAGGGTCGGTGGGGTGGAAGGATGCTGGGCAGGCCCATTCCCTCCTTCTCAACGCACCGTGCCTGCCCTCCAAGTGCCCTGTTTGGGGACACGTGGAGGGCAGAAAGAGTAGGTGGGGAGGAAGGGAGCTGGGCAAGCGCCCTTCCCCCTTCCCCACGGACCTTGCCTGCCCTCCAAGTGCCCCATTAAGGGACACCTGACGAGCAGAAAGGGTCAGTGGAGTGGAAGGGAGCTGGGTAGGCCCTTTCCCTCCTTCCCCACGGACCTTGCCTGCCCTCCAAGTGCCCCATTTGGGGAACTTGGAGGGCAGAAAGGGTAGGTGGGGAGGAAGGGAACTGGGCAGGGCCTCTCCCTCCTTCTCCACTTACCTTGCCTGCCCTCCAAGTGCCCCCTTTGGGGACACTTGGAGGGCAGAAAGGGTCAGTGGGGAGGAAGGGAGCTGGGCAGGCCTTTGCCTGCCTTCGTCTGTATCTTCCGAGACAGTTGGAGGCCAGGAATCGTCCCTGGGGAGGGTCAAGTGGCACGTGCTGGTTGCTCCTCCTCTCCCATCTCTTTTCCCGGCCTCTATCTCTCTTGAAGAGGCAGCTGAAGGCCGGGAGATGCCTTTGAGTAGGACCTAGATGCGGGCTCCTCTTGCTCCTTCTCCAGAGCACACTTTTCTCTCTTCCAGCTGTCTTGGAGAGACACCTGGGGGTCCAGAAAAGCCAGGGAGGTGGAGGAATGGGCACCTGCATGCCTCTCCCGCCTTCTCCCTTGCCCCGTGCCCGAGGAAATGGCATGAAGTGCCACTTCTGGCACGTGTGGCAAAAATTCCCCATCCCTGTGCTATAACTACACATTTAGCAAAAGGACTAAAAGACTGATTGACTGGAGGAATTAATTCCTTACCACTCATCTTTCTCCAGTTTGTCTCGCGCTGGATGGCTTCTATAATCGAAATATATGTATTGTTAAGTTCCTAAATATGCTTTTCCCAATTTGTTTCAATCTAACCTTTACTTTTCAGGCTATTCCTAAAGTACAGGTCAACTTATTGCTTCAGTTCATCTCCAGTTCTTCTTTCCTGCACCAAAGTGTTAGTTTGCTGAATGGAGAAATAATATTTAAACCCTGCAGTCAGTACTGACAAAATATAGTTGAGAGGCAGACAAACAATTAAAATTACAGACTTTAGTGATTATAAGAAGCAGCAATATAAGAAGTAATATTTCTTACCTCATGAGACTTTTTGTTCTGATTCGCTTTCTTGAACTTGCCAAATCATTAATTCTCTTTCACCCGTCTTCAAAGAATGAGACAACTGCAGATATCAAGGTTAATCCCTTTCAAACTTGCAAAGAGGTCACTAAAGAAGTATCAGGAAAATATTGGATACCATCTGAGGACCTACCTTGACATTGTTGTTTCTCACTTCTGTCTTCTTGAATCCTTTCAACAACTGTTATTCCTTACATCACATGAGATCTTTTTCTTATTATTCATTCTTTACTTTTTAAAATCTTGTAAAAATCCAAATCGTTTTAGCTTTAGCTTGTAAAAATTTTCAAAGCTGGAAAGAAGTTCACATATGATCAAACAAACGTTAAACAGCATAGTTTGAAGAGAACATCCAAAAGGAAAAGAACAATGACCTATTATCTGCTTTCTTTCCAATAAATGACTTATAGAATGGATATTAATTTTTTAAAAATGAGAATCTAACCTTTACTTTTCCAGGCAATTCCTAAAGTAGGAGTCAACTTGTTGCTTCAGATCATCTCCAGTTCTTCTTTCCTGCACCAAAGTGTTAGCTTGCTGAATGGAGAAATAATACTTACCCGCTGCAGTCAGTACTGACAAAATATGATTAAGAGGCAGACAAAGAAATAAAATGACTGACTTCAGCGATTGGAAGTAATGAAGTATTGGCCTCAGCTCCTGTTTCCTTTCTTCCAGTCTCCCTGAGAATGTAAACCAGGCAAAGTAAGAGATAGATTTTGGTCTCCATGAAATACTTCAACTGCTGGGTTGCTTTCTTCCGCTCGCTTTCAGAAGGTACAAAATGGATCAATTTACACCTCACAAAATGGATTGGTTGACAGTTCTTTACTCCCTTTCAACTATGCAAAACCATTATATACAAAATTAAGAAATAAACCTTTAACTGTATTTAACCAGCTAAAGTATTAAACTCTGTCTTATAAAACAAAGGTGTTTGCAGTTCTGTTTAAATTTGAAATGTCCTGTTAATCTGCAGAGAGGTCATTTAGAAAATGGTAAAATAAAATGTTAACCATGGAAAATATTTCCCTGTAATTAGTCCCAAGAAGCTATTAAGAAAGGGGTTCACAAGCAGCAATGCCCTGCTCTTTTTTTCCAGGAGCTGCTCTGTAGAGACTTACCAGAAACTTGATATTCACTAGAAATACTCTTTCCTCTTCTGGAATATTTTTTTTTCTTTACTGTGCTTTATATCATCTCCTTTAAGACCATGGGAAACTTCATCATTTTTCTAGACCAAGGTTATTTGGAGACCCAGGGAAAAGATAGAGAAATACCTCCCTCCGCTGTTGGACTCCTTTGCTCCCGTATCCTTCAGAATCTACAGCTGTTCATTCTAGAACTGAACTCCCAGCCTTGCCTTTTGTTCTGCGGATTTTAGAAGAAGCAAAGCTTCTCTGGTTATTCCACATTCATTGCACCATTCAGTCTTCATCTTCAGAGTAGTGGAGGCACATTAAAGAACACCACATTCCAAGCTTTGGCTATTCTTACATCCCAATATCCTTGATTTCAGACAAATAAAAGATATATATAGAAAGTTCACTATGCTAGATGACATTCTGATGGGGAAATAGTTGGTTGGTTTTGGTTGTATCTTTCTTCCCCCCCCCCCCCTTTTTTTTTTTTTTTGGGTAACTAACACAAATGTATACAATTCCTTCTCTTCTCTTATTCCCATTTGTGCTGAATCTCTCCCTCCTTTAACAGAAAAATGGCTCCCAAGAAATGTCAAGTGTCTCCCATGAAAACTCCCTTCCTCCTTCCCTTTGCTTTCTACTAAGCTTGATGGCATCGCTGAAAGCTTTATGAGTGCGCCTCAGCAGAAACATCATCAATGTCATCACAATCACAATGTGCAAATGGCAAAGTGTGTGTGGGGGGGGCTAGGGAGAATAAGCATAAGTGATTTATTTATTTAATATCCTGCCTTTTCCTAATATGGGACTCTAACGGCTCACAACATACATTAAAACTAAACAGGTAAAACAATAGACAGGTCAAGTCTTCCTTATGTGGAATTCCTAAATATTCCAAAAACCAAAACTTTTTTTCATGTGTGGCTAAGATAGTGACACTTTTATCTTCTAATGTTTTAGTTTACACAAACTTTGTTTCATACACAAAATTCCTGAAAATATTATATCAGAGTATCTGCAGGCTATGTGTGAGATATGAATTTTAAAAAAATAACACATTTTCCTAAAAATACGGCACACCAGTTGAATATGCCTCTGTCCCAACCAGTTAAAAGCTGAAGGCATGTTTAAATTTTTAAAAAGTATTGCTCTGGCAGCAGAAAGAGAGCAGAGAGGGGGCCAAAGAGACCGGAAGGGAGCTCCATAGCCTAGGAGCAGCCATCAAGAAGGCTCTTTGTTGACCAGCCATGAAGTAATGAGACCAGACATAGCATTGGTGATTAAACAAAGGCCATCTTTATTTCCCTAAAGTCTAGTTAAATGTTTGAGACCTGGGGATGAGCAAATGAAGGGGGGAGGAACCTGGCACAGGTTTAGCTGGGGCCACTGCTGTCAACCTGTAAGACCTCTCCAGCCATCCTTGGTCAAAACACCAGACCCCAAGGGCAATCCAAAGAGACTGGTTGCCATCTTGGACAGTCATTTTTGGAAGGCCAACCCTGGGGGTCTCCCTCCCAAGACCCACAACTTCATAAGAGAGAGTAAGCCCACAGATCAGCCCCAAGGACAGACTCTTTCTTCACACACACACACACACACACACACACACACCTGGTCTTATCTTGAGATAGTTCACAACATTTGGATAGCCAAATTATTTCTGCCCCTATGCTATAGTAATAGTCCCAAGAACTGGGAAACAGCTGAGTGGAGAAAGAGAAAAAGTATTTGCGACCACAGGAGAACAACACCTTTTTAAATGTTTCATTATATTCTTGTGTTAATTCCATAAACTTTATGGTGTAACATCATGTAACTCAATGACAGAGGTGGGAAATTCATGATGAAGAAGATGATGAAGATGTTTCCAGATTCAGTTCCTGCTATTGCTCAGAGCTGGGAGGAATCTGAGAGATAAATCTATGGGCCTGAAGAGACAGGCCAAAATAAAGCTGTTTTGGGTCACTTTGGATGTATGCTATTTAAATGACACTCACCTCTTAAGAGAGCAGAAGCTACGCCAAAGCTGTGCACCAGTCCTTAGGACTGGAGTGTGGCTTTGGTGTGGCTTCCAGCCTCTTAGGACACATGCATCATTTAAACAGCATGCCTCCAAAGTGACCCAAAGCAGCTTCATTTGGGCCCTTTCTATTCAGGCCCTAAGAGACCTGCTGCCAGTTATCATAGAAATGCTAACCAAAACAGACCAGTGGTCTGACTCTGCATAAGGCAATGTCATGTGTGTGTTGTGCATGCCTTGAAGTCCCCTGTTGACATATGGTGGCCCCATGAAGTTCATAGGTTTTTCTTTGGAAAGGAATATTCAGCAGTGGTTTCCCCTGTTTAGTTTCCAAGATCAGATGAGATCTGGTGGCTTTAGAGTAATCCTGTTTGTACACTACACTAGCAGAGCTATGCTAGCAAGTAAATGATGACAGCAAAAAGAGAAAGGCTGTGAAGGAAGGAACAGGATAGAGAAAGAAGCCACTCAGAGCTGGCAAATTTTGCCTGTCTTCTCTGTACAACTCTGTGTAACTATGGAAGAAGTGTGACCACACAGTCCCTGCATATTTTTAAATGAAATAAACCAGAAGGTCTTTATTGGAGAACACACAACTGTCACATTGCAGAAGTATGCCTCAACAGTGGGAATAACCCACTGCTCTGTGTTATAAGGGGGAAACAGACCACACAGTCCACACACAGAGATACACAAGTGGGCTGGTGGCTGCTTGCGTAGGGTGCTCTGTTGGTCCAGCAGAATATGGTCCCAGGCTCAAATGTCTTGAGGGCCTAGACCTACTGGTTGGAGGAACAGGCAATGCGGGCTCTCATGTCAGTGGCTCTTACTGTGAGCGTTAAAGGAACTGTCCAAGGTTCTGACCTTGTTCAGAGGGAACGCTACCTTTGAAGATTAAAACCTAGAAGGGATTCAGTACACTGACCTTGGTCCCCTTGCATCTGAGGAAGTAGCTCAAGTCTACAAAAGTTCATGCTACCAACCTCTCTCTTTCAGTTAGTCTCAAAGGTGCAAAGATCCCTTTGCATACTGATTTTCCAGACTAACAGGACTATATCTTTGAATTCTTGGATCCATTAGCTTCCCCTGGGAACAAGCTGTACCAGAATCCATAAGAAACTAGTACAGTGCACCTGCACTATACACGGGTGCGCCAAATGCAGCTTTCAGCTAATGCTGAAGCCGCACAATGGAAGAATGGTGCATACACCCATGGTGCGTGCCCCATTGTTTTCATGTGAAATGTATTCTGAAATACTTTCCCATTCAGATTTAGGAAGAATATCTTGACTGATGTTACCAAGAGGATGACTAGACATGCTTTTCTATGCCACCCTCATAGCTCATCCATCATAGTGAAACTATGGAGTCCATTCAGCACATGATCAGCACACAAGCAGAACGCTGTATTGTCATGTCAGTAAGATAATCTCTATCTTGTAGGATTGTAGCAGCAACATAAAGTGTTATCTTGCACCACCAGCTTAGAATTGGATCTTGTTTCCATCTTCACAAATATTGCTTCCTGATGTGGCATCTAGAATCATAGAATCGTAGAATCGTAGCGTTGGAAGAGACCCCAAGGGTCATCCAGTCCAACCCCCTGCCATGCAGGAACTCTCAATCAAAGCATCCCCGACAGATGACCATCTAGCCTCTGTTTAGAGACCTCTAAAGAAGGAGACTCCACTGCACTCCGAGGGAGTGTGTTCCACTGTCGAACAGCCCTTACTGTCAGGGAGTTCCTCCTAATGTTGAGGTGGAATCTCTTTTCCTGCAGCTTGGATCCATTGCATCCTAGTCTCTGGAGCAGCAGAAAACAAGCTTGTTCCCTCCTCAATATGACATCCCTTCAAATACTTAAACAGTGCTATCATATCACCTCTTAACCTTCTTTTCTCTAGGCTAAACATCCCTAGCTCCCTAAGTCGTTCTTCATAGGGCATGGTTAAGATC